>NC_092861.1:132033381-132145123 GCF_032062135.1 Pyxicephalus adspersus
AATACTGGGTGGGTCTCAGTGGTCCAACAGATTGAACGAGCATTGCGTGATCTCTAACCACCCAGATGAGACATAATTGGTCTCTTACAGTAGACTTCCAGGGGAACAAAGTGTGGTGGCAACAATGGAGGGGGGTCACTTGGCACATGTACAGGGCTGTCATATGGAAATATTAATTTATCACTGATCTATAGCAAGAGTGAGAGAAAGATGTTGATTTATACGTGTAAAAGTTTTTGTGTTTTACATTGCTTGTAACCAACCTCCAGCAAGCACGGGACTGTTTCAGAACAACCATGCCTTTCAGGTAATAACATAGGTCAAGAACAAAATCCACATATATTCACGTGTCCCAACTTCACCCTACCACAGAAGCACATTATTTGTTAACGTGAAATAAACTGTGTTAAACAATAATATTTGCTATAAAGGTATATATATTTATGCACTCGTTATAAAGCAAGCCTTGTTCTATTAATCTGAAATATAAGATACATTCACCCTTTGGATAATGGCATCATTCTAAAAGCCAATCCTTGTATCCATCCTTTGTGGGGTTTTTTTTTTTTTTGGTTGTCGGACGTTTAGAATTTTTGTGCCAGCCATCTAGTATTGATCGGTGCTGAACTAGCAGGAAATAGAAAGCTGATAATAAAGGTTCACCATTAACTTTATCTGTCTAACGTCACCTCTGTACCCCCTGGGGTGGTTTCTGTTCTCCGTCTGCTGTATCAGCTCCTCTGCCTGATGCTTCTCGGAAAACCATACTTAGTAAGAATGAGCAGTGTTCTGTGAATTTCCTGCTGTGACAGAGTTGTCTGAGCTTTACACATATCAGAGTTGTTGTGACCTGTATAAGATATATGATCCCAATCAATAAAAGCACTGCGGGTATAACAAGAATATTGTACTGTTAGAAATGGGAATTATTTTAAAAGTATTACTTAAATTCTATTTTTTTTATATGGCTTTTTCCACTCTATTCACATTGAGATACACTGATGTAGTTGTCCAGAAAAATTGACATTAGGAAGCTTTGAGACTAATTAGAACAGTGTTTCTCGACCTTTTTAACATGGGGGAACCCTTGAAATAACTTTCAGGCATTTCGGGAACCCGAAATTTGGAAATAATTACTATATCCATAGATCACAGTGGGAGATATGTCACTCCTATAAATAGATCATTGGTATCACTTAAACTGACCCTAGGAGGCACAAATTGCTCAAGGAATTCCTACGGTAGCAACCTCTGGAGGAACCCTGGTTGAGAAACGCTGAACTAGAACCGTTCAAGCACCCCTGACAATGACATAGTTTGCCCTAAACTCTTTGAGCTTTTGCAGCCTTTATCATGATTAATATCAAGATGTGTGCCACACAAATTGAGGATTTTTCCTATCCACCTTCATGGCTGAACAAAGAGGATCTTGTGCAAACTTTCTGTAGGGACTAGATCATGTCCACATATTACCAGATTAGAGGTTGATGCAGAATTCTCAGTACTTTTCCATTTTAAGACATTTGAACAGTTTATTTCAGTCTTGACCAAGTAGGCACAATATCATTCATTATATATAGTTTGGTGTTGGATGGATATATTCAAGAAATGGTAGAGTTGTGAGTAAGGAGGTAAAAAGTATGCTGAAGAATCTTTGGTGGAAACATTCTTCCCTTTTATTGAACAAAATAGCTATATTTTCTGGGGACATTTATAAAATTGTATGGGAATTGTACATGTGTCCTATTATTTTTTTTATACTCTAAACATTCCCAAGATTTGGCCCGAGGATAAACCATTGAGAACAATAATCAACACTATTTGCCTATTTTGTGTTATAAGCACCTTCTTTGTTTCTATGTGACGTATGTAACATAGTGTAACAAGTATATGTAACTTTACTTGAACAAGCTTACTTATTAGATTTCCAACCACATCGTAATCCTGTCACAGCCTAAATAATTTGGATTTTCTATTCAATTCTGTACCAAAGACAATAGACTCCAGAATCCATAGAGATTGTAAATCACTTTATTGGGGATACAGATGACTATAAAAACCTGACAGAACTTTTTAACCATAAATTCAATAATGTCAAGGAAAACTAGATTTAACTGAACATGTTTAAAGAAACCTGTCAAGATAGAATAATAGGCACTGCCATTGCAGACACATTTTATAAAGGTGCACACTCTATTGCTATCCTTCTAAACTAGGTCTCTTTAATTAGCAAGTCCTTGGGCTGCATTGACATCTTAGTAGTCAGGACTCCTGATAAACTTGTTTCAGATCTGTGACCCATTAGGTGCTAAGGAATATAATATGGCCTTGGATTGTACAGTTTCTCCAGCAAGTTACAATTTCCAATACCAAAGCTTTCTTAAATTGCCTTTATGTGGCCTATGCATGTATAGATATCAGAAGCTATCCATTTTGTTAAGATGCTCAGTTTTGACTCTTTGCTATTGAAGAAGCAGTCAGGCTGGATACTTTTCATATCCATTTCTACTCTGTTATGGACAAACCGCTTCTCAATGCAACAAGCTATAACTAAAGACAGGTATGGACTAATGACAAATAAAGGTGTATCTACAGTTAAAACTTTTTGGTGTTTTTCATTATGTGGGTCACCCTTCTTTTTGTTTCCTGTGGAATCTAGTTCTTAAGAGAGAATTCTCTTAAAGGTTCCTGTTGTCATAAGAACCAGGTATGCCCACTGGAAAATTTAATCAAAATCAATATAACTGACGGTGGTTCTTACCCACTTACCAATCTAAGAAACAAAAATCTTACCCTTAGTTATATTTCCTGTAAAATCTACTGTGCTACGTCCAGGGGCTTTGGAGCTCTCTTCCACTTAAGCAGAACTAAACTTTCTAAACTAAACTAAACGCTCTTTATTGCAGATAGGACCTGGCTGATCCCAATTTTTTAAATACTCACCTGTCCCTATTCTTTTGTAAGCACCACTGTCTTCTTTCTGTTCTTCCTGTTTCTGATCTTTGACTATCTTATCTGCTCCGTCCGTGATGATGTAACCCCCACAAAACTTTAGTTCCACTTTAAAATAAAGAATTTATAACTATTGTGCTAGTTGTGCTCACTCTACAGGCTTGTCTCCTTCCTTTCAGTCTCTACTATATATCAACCATTTGTCTTTGTTAAACCATTTCACCCAAGGTATACCTGTCTTCTATTCCATGCACTTCAGCCTTCAGTGACTATTACTGTCTATGGCTATCATCAATGTACACCTATTGAGAATATTACATATTTAATTTAGAAACCTAATGTAAAGCTATTTTTAGTAAAATTGACAACAGACACCATTCCATAAATATCATTAATAATGCACATAGCTGATAAGCATGCACAATAAAATGACAATAAAGGTCAGAAATGTCCCAAAGACTTCCTTTTGCCTTACGGCCATAGCCAATTATCCTAGTCAGTAGAGTCGTTACTTACCCACAGTTTACCTGTTGTCTTGTAAAGACCTTTTCATGAAACACGTCAGTATTTGCTCATCCTGTCACTGATCCAATAGGCTCTTTACAAATAGATATCTCCGTAAGATTAGCAACTGACATGTTTTTTTCCATAGCTTGTGTTAATTAATTTTGTGTATTGTGTAATTATGTATCGGTCAGAAATTTGATCTTCTTTATTATGCAATAAAACCTCAGTAAATATAACACAATTATTCATACTAAATTGAAAAATGTTCGTTATAATAAAGGGAATCTAAGAAGCACTGGTATGATGGGAAAAGAACAACCAGTCAGAAGCTTTCTTGTCTACAGTATCCTGAAATCTGGATGCTGCAGTTTATTGTAGCTCCTTACTGTATTTTGCATTGGAGTATTGATTTGTTGTGTATAATAGCTTAAAGTAAAAATGCAAATGCCCACAATATCCCAAATATTTCTAATTGAAATGTGTGCCACAATTATGCTTGTAAACTCTTTATTGGTTGGGCAAATTGGTTTGGGCAAAATTTTAAATGAGCAACTTGCCATGTTATTCTGATATGTCAGTAGACTGTTACCTGTAAGCTACCAAAAAGTAAAGACCTTCCAATAATTGTTATTCGGCTTCAAACATCTGGAAACTTCAAGAGTCCTTGTCAAAAAGAAAAGTTTGTTTGAGATGTGTATTGAAGCCTATTATTTTCAATAAGTTTATATGCAGTTTCCAGGAATGAGCAATTCTTGTTAGATGTAGACCTTGGTAGATGTATCAAACATGGTAGAAAATGATTAGAACAACTGCCAGATATTTTAAATGACGTCCCATGGGGGAGATTTACCCACTCACTGGATCTGTGAGACTGGGTAATGCAGAAAACCTGGAATGGAATTGGTCCAGGATTGAATACATTTGGAACAAATGGCAAATGACTTAAGAAATGTATTCCACGTTTGCTGGATCACCCATCTTTACTGATGAAGTGTACCTTCTCCCACCGAGAGCTTTAATAAATCAGGGCCATTGTATCTCTTTCTTTCCTGGATCATTATGTCTGGAGCAGTAAGTGCAGTGTTTTCCCCAGCCCCTTTAAGCTGGGTTCACAACCCAGCTAGTTTTGGGTGTCTGCTGAAAAGTTGGGTCGCAATACTAGGGTCACCACCCACCTATAGCTTTTTCCCACCCAGCCTAATACATTTTGGGCAGAAAACTGAAGTAAGTAGGGATCTAAAACGATACAGTTGCCACCAAAATGTAAAAGAAATCTCACAATGTGGACACATGCCAGAAGGGAGGGAATGTATCCTTGTACTTGTAGCGACTATATAAACTGCTATTGCTGACCTACGTCTTAAAAAATGTTGATAGCCATGTTGGTTTTCTGCTTTTGTCTTTAAAAATGAGTCATTGATCCAAAATTAGTATGGAGCTCAGCTGTCCAGGTAAGTTGTCCTGCAGTTACAAACTTGTTATAGGTCGGTGAAACAACTGAATCTGCTCTACATCTATGAAATTATTATTCTTCCTGAGTAGTCAGCAAAAGAAGTTTTCAGAACCTCAATGTACATTTACTTTTTTATGGATACATATTGGGGAAGGGTTACAATGTCAGGCTTTTATTATCTCCAAAATTAGAAAGCTTTTGGCTGGAGTTTCACCATCCACTTTCTGTATGGGCTTATGTGACTTCAGAGAAACTTACAGAAAAACTCCTCTCTGTGTCATCACATAGCCAGTCAACGTGCTTACTTTTTTGTTGCAGTCCTTTTGAAATGCTCATTAAATGTACATAAAATCCTTTATTATTATTATTTTTAATATTAAAAATATTAAAGCTCATAATTAAAAATATTATTTTTCTAATTTTATTTTGATTGAAATAACATAACTTTCCTCAATCCCCAGATATGAGGCAAATATCTCAATTGTAAAGCCATCTACAAGGATCCTTGCAATGATGTATTATGCAAGAGAGCCAGGAAAAATCTGGTAAGTGGCCCTGTGAATTCATTATTCAGTACTCTGTATTATTGTCCCTGACAAAAGAGAACTCTTAGTAAATATGAGCAGGTGAATAGTAGTGCACACATGTTTACATAATGCTTTTCTGTGCATTGTTTGACTGTAAAATACATCTTCCATATATCCAGCCACTATGCACAATGAGCCCTTGTTGTAAATTTCCAATACAGCCCATGGAACAAACTGGTTCCAGCTGTCATTTTTCCATACTGGGTGCACTTTGTAAATTTTAGAATACCTGAAATGTTTAGCTTTTCTGTAAATTATATTGGATGTGAAATGTGATTCCTTTATTTATTGCCAAACACAGTGTCATGATGGTTTTTTAAAGTTCCTGAAGCCTCTGTACAGTAAATAATCCCAGTATATCCATGTTCTCCCCAGCTTCTTTTAGCTGGGCGCACCACCTGGCACTTTTCAGCAACCTCCAGCTGGTTTTGGGGTGGTTACTGAAGAGTTGGGTCACAATACTGGGGCTGCCACCCACCTACAGCTTCTTCCCTCCCGGCTCAAAAAATGTAACAAATGTTAAACACTGGTATATGTTCATTTTAAAAAAGAAAACTACGACAAATAAATCCTCGGGTGTAAATATTTCCGTTAAAGCAATACTTTGTCTGAAGGAGGTAATTTCACTGTCCCATATGTGCTGGAAACATATAATATGTCTAATCAGCACTTCTGCTGTTACTTCACTGTGTATTCCGAGGATAGGGACAGAGAGATGACCTAGCTGTAAGGCTTACCTTCAGTACACAGATATCGATATTTTGCAAGAATTTTGGGAACTGTAATGCAAATCATTATTCAGTGCTGCATCAAAGATATTTCTGTAAGCCTTACTAATGCATTTGTCAAGCTGCCGCTTCCTCATGCCAGCGAACCTCCGCCCCAGGGATGCTAAAAGTAGTTTTTACCCATGGCAGCCCCATAGAGAATAAATTGGGGAGAGGCTGTGAGCAATACCACCCCCAGAAGCAGTGCTGCGGTGAGATAACCAAAGTCCCAGCTGCTGAGAGTCTCACAGGATCGCTTGATCCCATTAATTTTTATGTTACATACAAATAATAAAAACTCTTGGATTAATTATGCCAGCAATTAAGCTAGAAATAGCTTTTTTTCTTAAATATACACAGTTTAAAGAGTAAAAAAAAAATGTGGTGTCGCCATATGGCGCGGATGCTCGCACAAAAAAAAATCACATATGTAACACATTTATTTACCGATGATCATTCTTGCATACTCCCTAAAGTATTAAAAGACATTATTGTAATTAATGGCACATGCTCTGATCAAGAAGGGGAAAAAATATGGTATCACTTCTACTGAGGAAAGTAATGATATCTTCCCCAAATATTTCACTTAGTACTTTGTTGCCCCTTGTCTGGCTTTTATAACAGTTTGACTTCACTATTGAAAAACAATATTCTTCATCAATCAGGTTCTAACTTTCTTGTATAGCTTTTGGCACATCAGCCATAATTTGTGCCAGGGGTTCTGATTAGAGCAGTGATTTATTGGTGATGATGTTTTATAAAAAATAAGTTCTACCGTTTGTCCTGATTGGCTAAAAGTATCTTGCAGATTTCTTTCTCCACACTTCAAAATAAATACCAAATATTGATTTAATACAAAACCTATTGAAAGCAGTTCCCATGTAGTGAAAACATCTTGGTTTTCTTTTGTCTTGCCAGCCAGCTTCGTTATGACACATTGGCACAGATGCTGACATTGGGGAATATCCACGCGGGCAGCCAAGTGATTGTAATGGAAACCTGCGCAGGTTTACTGCTGGGATCTGTTATGGAGCGCATGGGAGGTAAGACACTAAAGTAACATCTGTTGTATATTTTAACATTTAACTGTTCAGCCTTTTCCAGCATTGAGGTAAAAAAATGGATGAAAACCAAGGCCATTTTGCCTTGACATAGCTGAACATGAAGATTTAAAGTATATGTAAACCTTAATTTATTGGTCTTTAAATACTAAAACCTCATACACAACACTGTGTCATTATCAGTTGGCCATTTTTTTATTCTTGTTTATTAGTGTTTGTTATAGTGTTGATCTTTGCAGCCACTTACATATATACACTCAATGAATAGAATACATTGTATTTCTAAGTGCTCTAATGGTGACAAGGATATATCTTGCCTGATGTGTGTTGAAATGTCCACTTGTTGTTTTGTAATGGAAGCCATGGGACAACAGGGTAGCAATCCTAGAGATAACTGGGCCATAGCCTTGTCGCCCCTAATTAGAAGCATTTCATAACGGATCTTCATGGCAAGATTATATGCAGCTTACATCTGGTTTTAGAATTTGGGTTTGCTAATACTTACTTACGTTGCCTGAGTCTATAGATTGGCTCGGCATGTCACATCTACACTGTTGTCATCATGCACTCAAAATGCATTTTTTTAGCTCCATTGTCCTGAAGCATTTTAGAAACCTGGAGTGGGTATCCATTTTTTTTTTTCAATAGTAGGTGGAATATTTTCCAAAAATAATAACAATGTCCCATTTTATGGTTGTTTTTAGATGTAAGTCCCTCTGTAAACTATATTCTCATAAGGATTTGGAGCATAAAACCTGTTCTAGTCAGGCACTCCCTTCCTTTTGTAATATTGATTTTTACCTGCGTCAACCCTTTCATTGAACACTATGTTCAGAGTGGAGTTAAATCTGTATTTCTAGGCAAATATAGAGCCTGGAGCCAGGATCAGTAATGTTGCAGAGGTGTTGGACACAAAGAGCATTAGTTTTTCATTTGTTGTTTACGCTGGTAGAAAACACAACAATGACTGGTTCCCATAACTTTCATAAATTATGGAATCATTTTGTAGCTGATACACAGCATGTGTTCCTGTCCCACTCCTGGTGTGCAGAATTTACGTAAAGGAAAATGGCATTGTAGCATGTGCAGAGCAGAAGAATCACTAAGTATAATAAAAGGAGTTATTCATACTTTCCGGTATAAAGTGTCTCCATTAGGAATTATCTTTCTTTTAAAGAAACCCTATCAAGCCAAATCTCAGTTCTTTGCAGTAGAAAACGTAGAATACTCACCTGTCTGGTGACCTGTGCCTGCCACCTCCTCTCCATCTCAGTGCTACAGCCTCCATCAGTATATTTTGCATTTGATACTTCCATGGATCAGGTCCTCCACCATGTGTATTGGTTCCTCTCTCTACGGAACGACCCAAAGCCTGCACATCATCACAGGGGTACTCTTGAAAGTGTCCTATGCTGAGTGCACTGATGAAGACTGCAGTGTTGGAATAAAAATAAAGTAGGTGATATGGGCTGCCAATGTGGTGCATATACTATACTGTCTTTTCTTTTGCAGGAAACTGGAATTTTTACTAGTTACAGTCCTGACGGGGTATTATTTCATTTTGTTGTATAACCCTGTTATTTCAATCTTCTCCAGTGTTTGCCATTCAGCAGCATGTTATATAAAAACAGGTCTGACCCACTAGGATAATGTTCTGCAACAGCTCCATAGAGAATGAATGGGGGCAGCAAGGAGTGGTATAATAGTATAATACAGTGCACTGTCTCCTGCTGTCAAATCTGCAGATTCTGATACTGAAACCAGCTTTGCAGAGTGATTGAATGAGTATCTGACAAATTGCCAGCCATTATGAGCCGCTCTGGGATCACTTGATCCTGATGCATGTCTCTTCCCTTACTGGCAGGATCACTAGGAGAAAAGGGGTGAGGAGTCAAAAACCAATGTAACCGCAACATCTTAAGATCAGTAAGATGCAACGTATTACAATGTTATGGGTTTAAATGCCCTTTAACAACAGTTTAACAGCAAGACTGAGCAGTTTTTAGGGTCAGGTTGCCATTAAAAAACAAAAAACAACAATTGGAATATTTCTTTTCTTCTTGAATAAAAAAAAAAAAATGCTTCATGCTGCCGTCATCGATACTGCCTTTACCACACTTGTTCACAACACTTCTTCCCCCCCCCCCCACTAATAAAGAACACACCACCAAGACACATGCCGGCTGATGAGCTTCTAAGAACATGATGATGTTGATGCGGTGTTGTTTCAGGAATTATAATTCACTATTTTTCTCTTAAGGTTATGGATCTGTTATACAGATGTACCCAGGCACTGGACCTGTTAGAGCTGCAACCGATTGCTTTGGTTTTCCCAAATCCTTCTACAAAACCCTGTATGAATTTCCCCTCAGTAAGGTGGAGAGTCTGATCTCTGGGACTTTCTCGGCTCATCGCAGTGTTCATGCAGAGCAGGACTCTGTACAAGGTGATGAAGAAAGCAATGGATCAAATGCTGAAAAACAAGAACCTGCTCAGGACATTGAGGAAGACTCTTCTCCTGCCACAGAAGCTGAATCCACAGTGAACTCCAACCAGCCAGAGAATCAGGAAGAGATGGAAGTTACTGGTGAGGAGAACAATGAGAAAGGCCAGAATCTGGAAAAGAAACAGATTGTAAGTGTCATATTTCCATAGTTTGACCTTTAGTTGATTGTCATTTCAAAGAAAATGTTTACTGGGGTAAGGTGTAGGCATCTGGGGGTGCTTGACCTGTTCCTAATTTCCAAACCATTCTGATTGAGCAAACAAATTACAGCACTACCTGGCTCACATTTATATTGGCCATTAGGAACCTCATTATAATAACATTGGGTCGATAGGGATGTAGGGGCAACAGGAAATTGGTGAGCACTGACATTAAAATAAAGTGTTTTATTAGGATTTACCAGCATTTATAGAACAAAGACACCTAAAGCTTCAGCAACCTCCGCAGATTCCTTGCTTATTAGCTAACTGAATATAGTGGTGTAAAATACAGTACATAGTAAGAGATCATTTGCTGATGTCTTGGCCCTCTACTATCATTGCCTCACATACAAATGGGAAGGCTCTAGGCTGATAGATTTATCTCTAATAAAAGTTTCTACTCCTCCATCTGACTTTTATTTCAAGCTGCTTGCATTAGCCTGTAGAGTTAGATGGCATATCCATTATAGAGCTTCTTCTACTTCGTATTTTACTGACATGGATAATCTCTGGATTTCCAGTCTCTGTGTACAAAAACGGCAGATCATGGTGGGTGAGAGAGACTGACCGGGTACTGTACCTGGCTTCCTAAAAAGATCACAGCCTTTAGTTCTTATGTCAAACTGTTGACCGGTTCTTGGGAAATGTTAAGGTAAATAATACGCCATTATTGGCATATGTCCGCCTGGAGAAGTGAGTATATCCAGGCAGATTACATCTGCCTTTAGACCACCATGGGTAATTTTCACGTGATGCTGAACAATTGATTGAAAGATGAACTGAAAATCATTATTACAAGTTGGCCAGGGATAGTCACTGTACCTGACTTGCTGGCTCACAGTGCTCAGGTAAATCTGAGTAAGCATTTTCAGCACAGCTTTGCAAGAGTGAAGGTATGGCTATTGGTTCTCTTTATATTGTGGATGATTTTTTTCTACTATATTTAAGCAAGAGGTAACATGGTATTTTACAAATAACAGTGTTCAACCCAGGATTTTTTAAGCTAAGTGGGAAGAACTTGCAATTGTATTGTGACCCAACTCTTCAGTAACCACCGGAAAAGTGTTAAGAGGGGCTGGGGAGAACACTAATTAATGCTTGGGAAGCTCAACAATTCTGTCTTGGCTTTAGTTTTCCTTAAGGCATAGGTATACGTTAAAGTTAAAGCAAACATTGTCAAGGCATGTGTATTCACTTTATTCTTGCTGGGTTTTGTGTATTTCTCGCAGATCCCTGTAGTAACCAAAAATACTGCTTTTTCGACTGTACATTTGATATTTTGAAATGTTCATTAGTAAGATGAACTCATGTTCTAGTTGAATACCTATTGTTTATAGGAACAAAGGAATTTTTGCTAAGAGGTATTTGGTTGATTGAACAGGTAATTATTCCCATTCTCTTTTCTAAGTCTCAAACCAGAAATAAAGCTTGCAGATTGCAAACTTTTACTTTGCATATTGTACAGTTATTCTGAACCTATGGCAGAGACAGAATAGACAGGACAACTGGTGTTTTTAGAAATCAACATGCCACATGTGTACTGATTTGTTGATTTAGAAAACATTAAAGCTATTATATCACCATGGCAACATGTTTGCATAGGTACCCCTGGAATAGTATTGGTGCACTGTAGTCTGGGCCTGGAATACTATTGGTGCACTGTAGTCTGGGGCCTCCTTATTCAGCTTATCTGTATATTCTTATTCCAACAAGTCTGTATTTTACATCTCCATAGCTGAACTAATAAAGGCTTTTTGCATTCATCTCTAAATTATTCTCGATTTTCCAATTCTTTCTGTAAAATGCTTTTTAGCCTTTTCATCTGACTCCTCAAAGAATAAGAAGGCTGCATTTTGTAGAATGAATTCAGCTGAATGCCCTGTATGGCTATAAGAAGATAAAAGAAGTGTTATTTGCATGAAAGGATAAGAATACTGTTCTGTGTTATTGTGGGTTTGATTGCTGCTGTGTTTTTGGAACAGGTTTTGAAGTTGAGATGTCTGTGCAGTTTGTTTTATCTGCAAACTTTTTGTTATTCTGTTCACCCAGGGTTATGATTCATAAACAGCTGCCATATTGTATAGTTGAAAGGGTCGTAGAGAACAGCTTCCTGTTTCACCCCCTGGACACCTTAATAAGTTATAAATAAACATCTCCCTACTGTTGAGGATATCCCTAATATTATTACATAATAATGACACTTAACAACCCCCATTCCCACAGTTAATGATGAACACAATTGCCTGGCACTTCTACAATACAAATCTACCTGATTGCAAACTTTCTGCTTTACAGAGTTGGACCTAAGATTCAGTGGATGTGGGTTTGAACCACAGTCCTGGTAAATGTATAGGTATTTGGTTGTTAAAAATGAAGCCTTCCTGATACAGTTAGTCCCCGGGTAAAGGACATCCAACATATGGACGGCTCCTAGATACGAATGGGGCTTCCCTGCTCACTTGTGTGCAAGATGGAGGCTTGGAGGGGTCGTTTTGCATGACTTGCAGAAGAAATCTTTTGCTAAACATAGCTGAGGTTGTGGGTGATCTTAGGGGTGAGCTCTTTCTGCAGACTCTTGTAACTGTTTAACGATCAAGACAAATCCTGCAAATGTTTGTTTTTGCATATCAAAGCACATCTTTCTCCAGAAGTTAATGAATGTCTAGGCTCCATACTTTTTTTTTTTTTTCTTTTTGCTTTGTGATTAAATCACCGTGAGGATTTTAAACAGTAACTGACACCACGGTGCCTAATATGTTTAAACAAACATCTGTCCTAATTACCTTAATTAAATTAATGTACCTGTTCCGACTTACATACAAATTCAGCTTAAGAACAAACCTACAGTCTCTATCTCGTATGTAGCCCGGGGACTATCTATATAGTAGCAGTGTTCTCCCCAGCCACTTTTAGCCGGGCACACCACTGAAAAGTAGTGGTTACTGAAAAGTTGGGTCACCATTCAGGGGCCACCACCCACCTACAGGTTCCTCCCATCCAGATTCAAAGACTTTATAGGGCTAATACTCAGTAGTTAGCTGAGAATAGGACCCCATCCCACAATAGAGTCCAATATATAATGTGCAGGATTAGAATGGTAGGTATACTATCACTAATTGACCTATCACTTTGAGTTTTGAATAAATTCAGAACTGGATGTAAAGATTTCATGTTCTATTCCTAATAGAGGCATTTTGATGCTGCTTGCAGAAGATTTAAGGTTATGTATGGTGTAGCTTCCTGATCTCCCAGTTTGGGTAAAAATTTTTAGCAAAGTATGCCAACCGGCAGGAAGCGATTGTCTGTGAACAGGAAGCCTTGGAGGGTTCATTGTGACACCCGCCTGTCCTAAAATGTAAGATACATAGAGGCAGCACCCTGTGTAGAAGGTGCTTCTCTCTCATGAGCAGTTTTACAAGTGGCCCCAAAACGTTTAAAACAAATTATATCGCCAAATCTTACATTCGTGTAATTATCACTGTGAGTATGTTTTAAATGGTGGCCACGTGAATTCATCGTTTGGCTTCAATGTATTTCTTTAAAGAATTAAGGTTTAATAGATTGTTTGTTTGTATTTTGTGATGTACAGGAGCATAGGCCTGCAAAGATCTGTGGTCATAGGGAGAAGCAAAATCTTATAGATCTAGTAGAGTACTTATTAAAAAGCTCCCCAGGTTATATGTGGTAGCAGCAAACAGAAGTGTTCATCTGCACTGAGCTGTTCGTTGAGAAGTTTGGACGTCATACACAGATACCGCCAGGCTTTTCTATGTACATTAATCCTCATATCCTCAATTCATGTATAACTTCTATATAAAAGCTTTATGGAACATAAAATAAAATCTTTAATAAGATAATATGGAAGCCTAGCTGGAGCCTGGCAGATCTACTTATCGAATAATCAGTTAATTATCCTTGAATAATCCTATTTCAGAAAAAAACTGACTATTCCTTTTTATTATTATATAGGCAATGGAAAAAAAGCGTAAACAGGATGAGAGAAGGAAAAGGGAAGCCGAAGCTGCAGTCTTGTTACAGAACAAAAATGCTGATGGGTAAGTTCTGCACAAATTGTTAACAGTCTAATAACGGGGAGCAAAGAAAGCCCGAGGATGAATAATTGCACGCTGGTGGGATTGGAAGTACACTACAGACACTGTACTGTATAGTAATAAAAATCAATGTGTAATAATATTAACTAGTTCATTTTCATCACTGTTTTTGAAGGCTTACTATATTCACTCTCCTTAGACATAGCACTTTTTTTAAAAGGAGTTCAAAGGCTGGATGCAGGTCGGGCAGATTTAGGGGCTGGAGATAGAAGTGGTCCATGGCAATCCTGGTCCTATGCTCATCCCAAGAACTGATCAGTCTGTTTTTAACCTTGGAACTGTCCTTGGTACACATAAAATACAGCAAAGCACTAATACTTCTTTATTTTAGTTACACTGGAAATCCCAAGTTTGGTAACAATCATGGAGGATAGATCTGATCTGCTTCTGTTTTGGCTTCTCCCTACGTTCCAGCAGTTTCCTGGAATATGGATTTATGGCATGCTTATAAATGTTAACAAAAATCTTTTACTTTTGCAGTCATGTTAACAATAAGTTAAGTAAGACAAGATAAGTTAACAATAAGTCGAACAATACAAGAACTCTGTTTTCAGCATTCATTACAGTTTTTATGATGGTTTCCCATTAATCAGTCCACATTCTTGCCTTTTATATATGTAAATATACAGAACAAACTCCTGGGACCATTTCCTAATGCTTTGGAAACCCATTAGCTCTATCCACCCCCATACTGAAAAGAAAAAAGAAAACAAGTTATTCTTTCAAGTGTACCAAAAATGATGTCTCATACTCTCTGTGCACTTGGGAAAGAAAAAATAAATGTTGTACTGTTGTGTATTATTCATACAATTTAGTGTTCTCCCTAGAAATTATTTTTTAGCAGGGTAGAAAGATATTGTAGGCTAGTGGCAGCCCCTTTATTGTGACCCCACTTTTTAGTAAGAAGTAACTTTTTAGAAGTGCTGGGTGGTGCGCCCAGCTAAAAGGGGCTGGGGAGAATACTGCAGTTGTACCCTAATGAGCATCATTTGTGGTGTACCTGAGCTCAGGAATATTTTTGAAAACAAAACCTATAGGGACATATGTACTTGATTTGGAGGAACTAATCATCTTTCCAAACCAAGCCCCTCTGTCCTTTATTCTTTCTCAGTTGTTTTGAGGGGAAATATAAACCTCTATAAAATGTGATACTTAACTAATAAAAGTGTTATTCTGCACTAAATCTTCTTACAGGCTCTGAAGTTCTCCATGCGTTATTTTGAAAAGCATATGTAAAGAAAATGTAGTGAAACAAACACTTCTTGGTTTACCCAATCATTATTAGCTTATTCCTTTTTTTATGGTCCACAAAATAGAGGCATGGTAGGGGGTGTAATTTGCTTATTTCTAGGCCAAAGAGTATTCCTCTTCCCCACCTCCAAAGGTTGGGAGACTCTTGGAGAACTATCATCTGAGGTGTTATCTAAACATGAAAGCAGCTTTGGACAATCTGTGCCTGGCCAACTGTTGTGGAATTCAAAGTTTCAGCGGGGTCTTTAGTTTAATAGTCAAATATTCATACATTTATGTTTGTGCACTGACCAGGGTCATATACTGTAACCCTTGTCACTGCCAACAATACATTAACACCTGGATGTGGGAAGAGAAGGTGGAGGGTGTAAATTTGTAAATGAAAACTGAAAACTGTGACTCAAAGAAAAAATAATGAAATTGTTTAAGAATCATTTATTGCTACCAGTTTATTCTCAATTATTCTCTTGTTTATAATCCCTCAGCCATGCTGTACACAAAATTTAGGTTAAAGTGTTTTTCTCGTTTTGCCAAGCTTCCTCTATATTTTTCATTAACCTTTCTCGCACGCGAAGGTAATTGATGATGCTGACAGCTGTGCGTATCCTTGCCAGAACATCAATCATTTTGCAGATTAGGCACCCTGGTCAGTTTATGGTACAGCCATGTGAAAAAGCAAGAACACCATCCCAAATTCTAAGGTTTAATGTATTAGGAGATTATAATAATGCTGGTCTTAAAAATTATGTCATTATTTATTTAACAAAAAATAAGTCAAAATACAGAATCTGTGTGGGAAAAGTTAAGCACACCCTTACCATGTTCATATAAATTAAGAGGGTAAATATCAGCCAGGGGTTGCTAATCAAATAGACTTGATTGATAATCAGCAAGTGTGACCACCTCTTTCGTGGTTCTTTGGTAGGGTTACAAAGAAAAAGAAAAAAGAACATGATAGCCCAGCTTAGGTTTGCACAGTTGCATCTTGAACAAACCACAAGACTACCAAGAGCAATATATAGGACCAAAGCAAAGATGTTTAGCCATAATCCACTACCCCACGTTTCCAATTTGCCAAGCACAGCAGTGGAGTGGTTATGATTTGGTTTCTTTTCAATCCCCAGGACCTAGGCATTTGCATCCATTAATTTAACTATGAACTCCATAACATACTGTACACCGAAGTACTCTAAAATCAAATGTAAGGCCAAACATGAGCTAAAGCTTGGCCAAAACTGGGCCATTCAAAAGGACAATTACCCCATGCACACCAGCAAATCCACAATAAATGAAAAAAATAAAGAAAGAAGGTGTTGCAAAGACAATTACTTCTCTATTTTGTTAAATAATGACACTGTAAATCCGTTGTGTGGTGTTTTGCAGCTGCGATTAGACTTCAATATTTTAGAACATGTTAAGGATCAAATTTTTTTTTTCTTATTCTGATATGTAAAACCTTAGAATTGAAACATTGTGTTCTCTTTTTTTTCATATGACTGTATTTGTAGTGTTCCATGCCCACGTGTCTTTGGTGCATAGATATCTTGTTTTTTTTTCTCCAGCTGCATTCTTCAAATCTTAGACTAAACAACAAAACATTTCTCATTGATTTACTATCTTTCTATAGCAGAAATCTAATATTAAGGTGGACTGACTTCTGATTCATTAACTGTGTGAAGCCTAAATGTTTGTGGTTGGCAACAACTACATTTTTGTCCTTTGCATCTGTGTCTACAATTACCAAGACATCAGCTCAATTACCTTTCACTATTTATCGATCATATCTACTCAATATTCTCAGACCTATATTTAAAATGTGTTTGTCAGATGTCTTCAAGTGGCTCATCTTCTGATCACAGTAATTGCAGACAACATATTCTATTAGGTTATCAGCAGTCATCCCCTTATTCATCCAATGTGTCTTGTTTTCCAGCCTCTACTTGAATGCTATACGAAGCTCCGAGAAAGAGGCGGCGTCATTAATCTCAAGCTGTCAGAGACTTGGCTGAGAAATTACCAGGTAATATACGGTTTCCAATAACATTCAGATCAATGTGAAGTATTGCTGTCTCACATTGGAGAAGCCCGTTGACATGGAGCATTGCTAGGGAGTCGTCATTGTGTTTAATCAAACGAGCAAATATTTCCTTCACATTTCCATTTTGTGAAGAGGGTTGTAGGCTAAAGTGGAACTGACCAGAATGATATTTGTTCCATTCTCCTAAATCATTTTGAGGCGTGCATTTTGTGTCATCAAGTTATTCAGAAAAAGGCCAGCATTCACACAGAGTGGGGGCTGGGGGGCAGTGTATGATGGATGATGGTTACAGTAGATATATGGCACCTGCAATTCATACCTATCAGCTAGTTAATGTTACGAGATCAATAAAACTACAACTGAGGCCAGGCATCGAAGTATATACAAGCAGTAAATAAACTAGGAAACAAGTCTTCAGATACCTCTGCAATTACTGTGGAACAATTAATCCTTAAAGCCTTAAATTAGGGAAGGAAAAGCTATGTGTCTTCTGCAGCAAAGACAAACTTGTTTCTCTGTGTGCAAGGATTCACCTAAACTCCCCTCTCCTTGCTCCTTTGCTGCTTATAACATCTTCACCCGGTCATCTTCCAGTTTTGGGATCTTTGATCAACTTGATTGGCCTGGCTGAAATGGCGTTACTATTGCGCATGGGAGTTTGTTCATCCCCAGCAGCCAGTTATGTTGGGCTTGTGCACTGAGCTATACATGCACTACTCAATGTACATTGTACAGAAGATTGTGAACAGGCAGGTAAATTTGTTTTATTTTAGAAAAGAACATACCATATCCCTTCTGCAATAAAGAATCCGTCTGCTGGCAGTTTGTTACGTTGTTAAGTTTGGTCTCAGTATCTCCCCTTTCTGTGCAGAATTAGATATTATTAGATATTAGAAGCTGGTAGACTATTATGTCGTTGATTAGAGGAAGGATTTTTTTTTAAGAGATTGAGAAAAAATGGAAACTGCAAATTTTAAGGATAAACTACACCAAAGTACATGCAGCTACAGAGGTCAGTTTTTTAACACTAATGGATGTCATGATTTAGGATCCATATAACCTAATCTTAACTAGTAATACATTATGAGCTGTCTATAAAATTTAGACAATTTCTAGTTGTATGTGGTCTAAATACTTATCTAAATTTTTACAGGTTCTGCCTGACAGAAGTCACCCTAAACTGGTAATGAGTGGTGGAGGAGGATACCTACTTTATGGTATTACTGTAGCCAGAGAAACAGCAAAGCCCAACATCAGATGCCCAGAGAAAACCGAAGAACCAGCACCAAAAAAATTAAAAGTCGCAGAACTTGAAAGTTAATTTTTTTTTCTTTGTATTATTGCATTGTTGTCATATGACTTAGATCCAGCATACATGACTCCCTTATTTACAGAACCAGCATTCTTTCCTTACTGTTCATTTTACATTTCTAGAGACTTTGTACAGTTTTTTTTTTGTTTTCTTGGATAATGAAATACATTGCTTGTACTTCATGGTTAAAATTTTAATTGACCTTTATCACCATTATATTTATTTTGTAATTGGCTGACCAAAACAAAATAAAAAATCCTCTCCTAAAGTGTATTTTCAGAACAATGGAAATATTCCTGTAATATTGGAATCTACCACTCTATCTATGGGAATGGCTGGGAAACAACATCATATGAATTGAATTGGTTGAAGAACATATGTATGTAATCATTGTATGAGCTAGAGACTCGGGGACACAGGCATGAAACGGAGTGCAAAGATCTGAATGACAACACAATGAAATATACTGTATTCAATGGGTGCCTGAGGGTACTTTGGAAGTGCATGCCTTGTGCATAAACCAAGTAATTATTTCATCAATCATTTTTCTTTCCCAATTCCTCTTACATCCTAATAAAATGGGGTTCTCAGCCTAGCAAACACTCTGAGACTTCCCTGTGATAAAACTTTCCATCACACTGACAACTGGCTGCAGAAATACAAGTACACTAATAGGGTATCTATAGGTATGTAGTTTAAAAAAAAATGTCAATGAAGTTCAGCCTTCTTCACAGTTTGCAATCAAGGGAAAGGCAAAAAAACCTTGCGTTTTTTAAAATAGGAGAAGAAATCCTTTCATATCCCCTAGTCTATAGTAATATTATAGATTCATGATAACCACCCAGTCTATTTTAACTTGAATTATAGTTTTTTCAGTTACTAATTAATGCAGTAAAGCATTCCACAATTTTAGTGGGGCTGATTTCTAAAAGTAAGGATTTACTATGATAAATGAAACCTTTAGATATGTCAATTGTGCCTACATAGTAACCTGAAAAATCCCCGTTTTCTTGAATTGCTTATGAAAGCGCAGTGCACTTCTGGCAGTGTTAATGAGATGCTTTGCTGCACCTCTAGTTCCAGAAGACTGGGGGTAAGATTTGGTGATGTCTGCACTGTGCCGCTTGCTGGAGACAAATCTGCTTGTACCTCCCTGCTTCTACCTAATAAATTCTGTGGGTCTCTGCTCCTTCCTCTGGTCATGAGGCTACTTCAGTGTTTCCGGTACCAGTCATCAGATGACAAATCATCAAGGAGCAGTATGTGGAAGCAAGCCCAGCCTTCGCCAAGATCACTGCCTGTACACAGACAATGCAGAACAAGGCACTGTAATGGGGAAAGGTCAGCTACAAAGAGTCTACATAATTATTTGCCCACTGCTTCCCATTTTGAGAACAGCTTTTATAGTTCAGGTCCTCCTACCAATGGCAGAGATAGCAACAGTGACTTGGAAGCCTCATGCAGCGGCATACTTTTCACCTCCCAATATCTATCATCTCCTGTTGTAACAACACCTCTTTTAAGCTTATGGTAAAATCTTTCTTCCAAGAGTAATTAATTAGTGTTGGGGAGCAGGTAATTCTGCCTTATACTTTAACCACACCTCTTCAATAGTTACTAGAAATGTAAAACGAGGATCATTTCACCTCTGACAGCAAGGGGATGTTCTTCTTTAATAGTCCTATGGACCTTATCAGTTTTCTTGGTAGGGAATGTTCCTCGATTTGTAAACCAACCCTATAACTACCATACCTGAATTCTGTGCCACCCAGTAAGTTATTAGGTAAATATGTACCTTTCCTGTGAGTGGTGTGAAATCTTTGCTTTCTTTACCTAGGTGCTGCTGCCTAAAGCTTTAAGGTTTGTTCGTTTTTAGACCTCCACTAGAGATCAAGGTCTTTTCTGCCGACTCTTACACCAATATTGTGTGGTTATAAGAAACAGAAAAAAGCAATGGACACACCATCCACCCTGGAAAGTATTGGGTAGCAATAGCACCTATTGAAGCGGGCAAATATATATCACCCACCAGACAGGTGTGCAGTGTTCAGGGTGTCACTGGGTGAGATCTGTCAGGAATGCAATGGGGTCACCTTAGTTTTTTTTTAACATTTTTTTTTTTTACATTGCCTCAACATGATTAGAAGTCTTATATTAGGTTCTGCAATAAAGCAGCTTTGTATCCTTAGAGATATGCAAGATTATTTAGGTCAATGGAATCACTGTAAGAAGTGTCAATGTTATAATTAGGATGGCCTTATAAAATCTGTTTTACTGTAAATGGACAGAAAAGGTGTGATATTTAATGTAGGCCATATATTAATAGCTTCTCTAGGTTTTCCCCATTATTTGGGTTCTGAAGGCCGGTCTTTTAACCTCTTCATTCATTACGCTGTATAGGTTTTACACACTTATCATGGCTGAGCAGGTTCCTATTAGTATAGAGGTTGTTCATGAATAATTCAGCACCTGTGCAGCTGACAAGCTTGTAGAGGTGGCAATCCATTTCTACACATGCAGACTGATTTCCTTTTTAGCCTTACCACTTATTGTTTTTGGAAATAAAGAACATTTCTCATCCATTTTTTTATAACTCAAATGTAGATACAAAAAAAATGGCAATAAAATAGAGCGTAGCAATTTTTTTCTCCTTAAGGCTGCAAAGAAATTGCTAATGTATTCCTCTGTTTTTATTTATTTTCTGTGTTTGCCTTGTTTATAAGATTACCCTGTGAAAAAATGTTTTCAGAGCCGAAATATTAGGAAATGGGCCAATACATTGCTCAGAAATAAGCTTGTTTCACTATGTAACTTATGATTTAGGAATATATATATATATATATATATATATAAACATTTGTGCCACTCTATAAATAAATGGTGTTTCTGTATCTCTCCAGTACATTGGCACCCCACAGTTGTCATTCATAGAGCCTGTATGTGTAAAGCCAAATTCCAGGTAAACGGCTAACAACCAAGAACAGATATTGCCATCCACCCTCCACTGGATCTTTCACAGCCCATGGGACTAGGCTCCCTTCCATTGCAACATTTTTTTTCCACTTTGTGAAAAAGAATGGGCACATTCACAAAGCCAAGGCACATTCCTGTACTTTATAGATGGACTTTTCCCCGGTCATCCCCCAGGAAGGACACATGAAAGAGCATTGCCAACCGTCAGGAAACACGAGCACAGAGAGGTTAACAGCAGGTTTTGCCACTTAATGCTTGTGCCACCTTTGGGTTTTTCTTTCCTCCTACATGATTCCTGGTCGGTGCTTAGGAATCCTTTTTCCAACTCACCACCAGTGATCAGGCCAGTGGACACAAGAAGATTGTTCACTCTATTATAGATCCTTCCTATTTGTGAACAATGGTTCTGCTTCTGTACCAGTTTTGTGTGGATCGACCTTTCTTACTTGGAGGTCGGGTGCTCCAGGGATCCAGTGTCATGTGATATAAACCTCATGAAGCATTGGGCAGGTAATAAGCATTTCTTTTAAGCGGAGGCAGGCTTGTAGTGGCAACATGCCCAGGTGCTGGTCCTACATAATCCAAGCGCAACTTACAGTGAGACCGCCATTCTATTTATTTGACTACAACCATCTCAGCTAATTTAATTGTCACAGTTCCTCATAGGACCTTTCTATACATTCTTTTGCAACACTGGAGTAAGTCCAAGGCTGGGTACACACAGTCAATGGTCAATGAATCAATGCGTGTGTACAGGGCTGGTCGTCTATCGTCCGAACGACCGTCCTGGCGGATCCACGGATGATGGACGATGAATGATTGTAATGGAGGTGAAGGGGAGAGCGCGCAGCAGGGTGCCACTCTATCATTCTCCCCCTCCCCTCTCCATAGAGCAGAACGGTGCTGTATGTACAGCGGTCATTTATGCATCGTGAAGTCATTCGTCGTAAAAGATCCTTTCCAATGACAATGATTGCACGTGTGTACATAGCCTAAGAAGTTGCTTAAAGTCAGAGGTAACACTGAGAAGGGAGGTCTAAAATGTACTTCTTTCTCAGAGGCTCCTCAGGTGCAGATTTATTTTCACTGCTGTTTTAGATTTTTAGTGTTGGGGTAGTACTGAGATGACAGGCTGAAGATTTAAGTTGCCCATTTATATTATTTTTCTACATTCTCGTTTAGCCCTACCAGCAATTATGTACTAGAGGAACCTACTACTATACCCCCTATTGAGGATCCATAACTTGCTTTGTACAAATTGTGAAACCTCATCAGGATTTCTCTTAGGGAGATGTGTCACTGGGTGACTTGAAGCTTCAGCTATTGAACTTTGTAAAGTAAGAGCAGCTAGGATTAGACACGTGGACATAAATGAAAGTGTCCATTTTCATAATTATCTGCTCACACAAATAGAAACAAAAGCACCTAATGTCCCATATGAAAACTCACACATTATCCCAAGTCACTTTTTTGTTTTTGCTTTGGTATTTACTTTGATAAAGTCTAAACTACAAACAACTAAGAGGAGACAAACAGCTCTGATGCAAGATTCAGTTTGCTTTTATTATTTCAAATCTCAGAACATAGATGTATTAAAGTACAATTACACATAAAACATCCACAAGCATAATAAAATGTCCCTTCTATGTGTATGAATATATGTCATCTGTTTTTTTTTTATTTCTATCAACAGCAAAAGTTGTATCATACATTTCTGACAGTGTAAAATGCTATTTGTGAACAATGAATCACATTTTTTTCTTGGCTAAACAACATTTTTCTCTTTTGAAGAGGCAGTGGCAAGAAATGTAGGAATGTTTGAGCTAAATATAGTATAGCTTTCAGCTACAGGTATTGAAGTCCTTTGTGTCTCAGCCTTGCCTGTTATTGCTTAGCTTTTCGGCAATCTTCTGCAACTCCAGGTCCATAATTGCCAGGTTCTCTAATTCTTTCTCCTGCAACGTGAGATTATTACTGTTATTAAATGACAACTAATAACTGAGTTTTGTAGAAATTGCAGCATTTATTTCAAGCAAACCAGATGCATTTTTTCTACCCAAGAGTCTGAACACTCATTTAAATATTTTAATAAATTTTAAAGTTTTTAGAACAATTTTGTTTAGGGGAATATACAACTAATGGTGTGTGTGTGTGTGTGTGTGTGTGTGTGTGTGTGGGGGGGGGGTTCAATAACAATGAACATTCAGTCTTGAAAAATGTGCAGGCTTACCTATGAAACATTTATATTTGCCCCCAATGTAGATTCATTTATTTTACTAAATCTATGTTTAGAAATTCAAAGTGAGAGGTAACAAGCATTGAGACCACACGTGTTCTAACACCGACCTGACCATATGTTGATAATGCAATCAGTTTCTTAAATGCCCATAACAACATCACACAACAACAAAAGTTTGTTTTCCTAGAGCTATGTGTTCGACACTATTATAAATATCTCATTATTGGTAGTTCCCACTGTAGTCTGTTCATTCCCTGATGGAGAATCATACAGGTAAAGCAAATGACTCTCCACCAGATTCCCTGCTTTATAAATAGATGATCCCACATCCCTTACATAACAGTTCCAAAATACATAAAATGAAAATAGAACTTTAGTAAAATCTTGAACATACTACAAGTTACCATTTTTTTACATAATCTCTAATGAACATGTTGCAGAATCTTTATCCAATTGGCTATTAAAAAAAAGTCTATAGCTATAAGGTTATGTTTTATTTGGATGGGTCACTGTAAAAGCATCATTGCATGTGCATTGGATTACTGTGTTGTTCCTCACATCAAGAGAGATCAATTCTAGTGTTTTTATTAGTATTTTATTATACCATAAAAGTGAATACATCAATATTTTTGTAGACTTTTGTTCCATGAGCACTAGATTACCATTTCAGTTTAAATACAGATTTTTTGACATACTGTATTTTACCAAAACCATGTTCATGTCAGGGCTAATCCATAGCTCATCCAATTTTAATTGACAATGCTTTAAAAGCACCAGCAAAAGTAGGGGCGACTTTCAATCTGCAATGTGTCGTTTACAGATCTGAGCCTACAACCTTTAAAAATGTCCCAGACCTTAATATGGAGGAGATAGAATCAGGCTAAGACCCCTGGCACTCCAAGATGGCATAGTTGGGGTTTGTGCCCAATTACAGCTCTTCCAAATTGGAGCTCCACCATGGACAATCTTAGATACTGCAGGTTTGTTGTCTTGACAATGGGGAACCTTGTATGTTCTTGAAACACCATTGGTGTTATGTCATACAAGTAAATCCATACTCTTTTCTTGTATTCACAGGTAGTAGCTACATCCAGAATACACCCACACATGAATCCTTTAGCCTTTGGATGACACATGCAGCAAATTATTGATAAGAAAATCTCTCCCAATGGGGCATTGAAAAATGAGCTGACTTGGGTTTCAACTGACATAACAATGTTGGTTTTAGATTTTCTTCCATTTGGTTAAGATGTAGTGCAACACAATATACTTTGTGAATAATAATGAAAAAATGTACTTGTAACAACACAGGAATATAAATGGTTGGCATGGGGAACAGTTTTAACTTTAATAAGGCATCATCACTGTTATCCTTATTTATGAAGTGCATTAAGTAAAAAATATCTACATCAGTAATAATTTATAATGGTTGATTACATAATATACAGGTATAAATAGGACATTCGGTTATACCTTTCAGCTCTCTTTTTTTTGAAGCAAAGGAAAAATAATTCAGATAACATTAAAAGATTAGATATCAGGATAATGTGTTAGAAGCAAAGAAACCTGAAGCCATATAGAGGTGCTGCACATCAAATAGATTATTTGTCTCATTGGAAACAGAAAACTGATTGCTAGCTGTGGGCAGTAGCTTTTGTTTTCATCTGCTTTGCTTAGAATTTCTTAAATCAGCACCATATAATTTTAGTTTTTTTTAATTTATTGCAAGAAAAGAGATCTGCAAACTCGAACATAATACATGTGCAAAGTCATATTATTAAGGTCCTAGGTCTACATATTTATGGGGTATTGCTTTTTTTCTTCATATTATTAAACATATTATGCAGTGCTGTACATTAAATAGGGGTTGCAAAAACCAGACAGTGGCACAAGAAGAGGAGAAGACCCTGCCCAGAAGAGTTTACAATCTAATTTATAAGCTCTAATTTCTAATCAATCAATCTACATTATACTACCATGGCTGAGCAGGTTTATATCTAAAGTCGTTCTATTCTGTTTTGTTGCAAGTCATCTAGTTAATGGTCTGTGAAGTCTCACAAGCCAGACAGTGATTATATTTTTTAATTCATCACTTGGTGCCAAACAGCATAGGTCAAATAAGGTAAACCGATGCTGCCAGGGATAAAGCAGAGGCTTCAGATAACACAAATTGGCCTCTAGTGTTGAATCTAATTAATGTATATATGCATTGACTGCTATGCCATGCCTAATTACACACATGATTATTATATTAATATATTGAAATATGTACCTCTTCTTCAGTTAATGGCCTCTCTCTGAATTTCCCTCTCTCATCATAGTGACGCTTTTTTATCTCTTCGGAGTCATAGAAATCAGGAAACTCAACAGACTTTTTCTTGTAATTTAGGAGCTGAGCCAATTCATCCATCCTATCGTATTCTCTTTTCTCTTCATACTTGTGTGTTTTTGCAGGGTTTCTGTTCTCACCGTATTGATGGTTAACATCTTCAAGAAATTGCCTTTTACCCCATAAATCGTAGTCACCATAGTCTGGAAAAATGTTTTTGACCTGTAAGCTTCTCTTCTTGTCTTCTTCACTGTTGTCCACATCATCAAAGTACCTGCTCTGCCACCTCAAAGGATCATTGGTAAGTCTGTGTTTATTTAAAGACCGTCTTTCTTCTTCAGCATAGTTTTGTTTGTACATTTCATTGTCTGGGAAATTTGGTTCTTCGGTGTCTTCTTTATAATGATGATTCCTGCTATCTTCATATTGTCTCAGGTTTTTCTCCTCAGACAACTTTGGATAATATCTTTTCATCCCATCCACCATTTCTTCACCAATGTAGTACCTCTTCTCGTCTTGTTTCTTCTCTTGTCTGTATGGTTCATCCTCGTTACTATCCTGGAGATGATGTTTTAGTTTTCTATAGAAATTTTCTTTTTCTTGTTCATGCTCATGCCGCTTTTCAATATTTTCTTCACTCTCTTCACTATCTTCATTACTTTCTTCATAATGTAATCTGGAATTTTGTTGACTTGGCCATCTCTTTATTTCTTCATGTTGTCTTTTCTCTTCATAGTGGTGACCAGTCAGTTCTTTCTCATTGCTTTCTTCACTGCTGTCATGGTGTTCTGTCTCTTCCTCACTGTCTTGGTGATGGTGTTTCTTCTCTCTTACTTCTTCCAAACTTTCTTTGTCATGATGAGACCTCTTGTCAAAATAATTTTTTATCAAACGGTTTTCCAAAGAGTTTTCTTCAAAGTGTGGCTTTTGTCCCCGAGAATATGACATTTTTTCCTCTGCAAGATGATTTCTTGGTTCTTCATGGTGACTTCGCTTTTCTTCATAACCAAACAGTCTCTGTCTAAGTTCTTCATGATTTGGTTTATTGCTTCTTTTTTCTTTTTCTTCCCATTCATCATTTTCATCTGGCACTTCACTGGAATGAATAGAATACAATTTGTCAGGCTGCAAAAGTTGTTCCTTCCAGCTTTTGCTTGGAGGGTGTCTCTTTATGATTTCTTCTAAGTTCCTGACATTGTCTTCATTTTCTTCTTCTGTGTGTTTGGATGTGTGATGAGCTCTTTTGTCCAAAATGTCATGCACAGACTCATGTGAGTCATCATGGTATTTATTTCTTTTTTCCATATCTTCTTTCTTGTAATTGTCTTTGTGATCTCCTCGTTCTTCATCTTCATCATCCTCACCTTCAGCAAAGACTCTTTCTTTAGAATGCCCCGTGCCTTCCTCTTTTTCATCAGATTGTTCTGTTTCTTTTACTTTTTCCTCCTCCTTTCCCTCTCGGTTTTCAGCTTCTGCATGATGTCGCTTATCTTCATATTCTTCTTTTGGTAAATCTGGACTCCGTTTATCATCTTCTTTGCTGTCCTGTTGGTCATCTGAGGCTCCAGGATCCGTAATAGTTCTTGTTTCATACTGTTTTATTTCACCTCTCTCTTCATCTTGGTTGTGTCTGCTGCCTAAAAGACATTATTTGAAATCATGGGATAAGCAAGTATTCCATTCATTTATCAAATGTAATCAAACATAACAGTTTACTACAGATAATCCAGTACACCATCCACAACTAACATCGGATGATACAAAAGAAGTACACATACCAGAACTGCCATATATTAGAATGAATAATTGTCCACACACAGAATTTTTAAAGCAGCTCCAAACAAGGAAATAATTCAGTGAACTGCTGTTGCAATATAAAAGCACTTTAACTTTGTTTAAGTCAGCCTGTACACCAATTTACCAGTAGTGTTTTCTATAACTTTTTATGAGGCTTGGAAGCTCGGGTAAGCAGAAATTTCCCAGTGCTTCAACACATCTTTCTGGCAGTTATATTGGGCTCAGCAACCTTTCTAATGCAGTGTCAAGTCAAGTGTAATAGGAATTTGTTTAATAAATTACCACACAATAGTGGGCTAAGGATGGAGGGTTTTCAGAAAAGGAGTATTTTCTGAAATATTTTATATTGGTGCTCAAAGTTTTTGGCACAAAGCTGCTTTCTGAAAACGTAAAACCTTATCCTAAGACCCCCCACACATAGTAACCCCTGTTAAATCCATTGTAACCCTAACATCATACTAACCTTTCTTGTAACTAATTCTCACACTAACCCTTCCAGTTTGGTGCTTATCAAATGGCTTCAGAAAGTTTTCTTCAAAGCGTGGCCTTTGTGCCCTACAGTATGATATTTATTTCTCTGTACGACTATTTTGTGGTTCTTTATGATGACTTCACTTCCTCAAAACCAGTCTCTTCATTCTTCATGATTTGGTTTACTGCTTCTCTTTTCTTTTTCCTCCCTTTCATCAGTAACCGTAACAATAACCTTTAACCAAAATGTTAACATACAGTATTTGCAATAAGGGTAACTACTTCCTGACAAATTGGATTGACTTTGCCACGTGGGATGCCATTCACCTATTATTTAACCCCTACAACTATATTTAAGTTGATGATCAGCCCCAGAATTCTTTTTGTATACGACTCACATATCTGTATACCTGGTGCCATTGGAGTATCTGGCCATTATCCCATGATCCCATCAATTTATCATGTTTATCTGTACTTCTCTTGATAAAGCAGCTGCAAAAGCTGTGAAACGTGGCGAGTCATTTTTTTGAGCTCCAGTGAGAAGTTGAGATACATCTCCAAAACTTTGTATGATCTCTGTAAATATAACTAGAGCCATGGAATTGCATTGTTTGATCTAACACGAGTACAATGACAACTCATTATGCATTGAACTAGACATACAAGAAACATATATTTTTTTGTTGGTAACCCTAACTGTAATTTTCACGCTAGCTATCTCTGTAACCAAAAACCTACACTAACCTTCCCAAACCTGACTCCTTTTTCCAGTCCTCTTCTAGAATCCTCTGTGCCAAAAAAGTTTCTTTAGCCATTCTTACACCAAGGCAATTGGACCTGATTAATTAATGCTCTCGAAGACTGGAGAAGATAGCCTATCATGGGAGAACCTGGGTGATCCAGCAAATCTGGAAATGATCTGGTCCAGGATTGAAAACCAATAGCAAATTATCCATTCCAGGTTTGCTGCGTCACTCACCCGCGTTCTCCCATCACAGTCTATCTTCTCCAGTCTTGGAGAGCTTTAATAAATCAGGCCCATTGTGTGAACTGTGGTTTGTTCTTATGTACCCAGGAGATTTGATGCTGTTTTAAAAGGCAAAGAGCGGGCACAAAAAATATGTTTCTTTTGTATGATTTATTTCAATGTTTTATTTTGTTATAGTTTGAAATTTGTTAATTGTTAAATTTAAAGTATGCATTGTATTATATTTTGAAGCACCATCATTTTACAGTTTGGACAGTACTGACTGTTAAAGTGATCTCTGTATTATTTGAATATCACAATTTACAGTTTTTCCTATTGCTTTGGTAGTTGAGTCCCATTATTCCTTTTAAAACATGTAAGGTTTTCTATTTTTATTAAAGTAAAAGAACACATGGGTTTACTAGTGATTATCACCATTCTCCTCAGCTTTATATTCTATTTCCTTGAACTTTTGTGCTCTTTATGTTCTAGTAGGAATAGTGGGAAATTCATTTATCAAAAGAAAAGCACTAACATTTCCATGTTTGAAACCACTTTAAAAGGCAAAACAGAAAAAAATATAAATCTGAACTTTAATGTTGGATGTGAAACAGAAAGGCCATTTTCTGCATTTATTTTGTGTACCACCTCACAGAAATCCATGCGGAGCTGCAAGGGATTATGGGAAGTTAATAAACCATTCTGTCAATAAAATTTAATAGACTGGTGACTCAGCCCTGTGATATAAACGCGTTGTGAAACTATCTCTGAAAACTGAAAACTATCTCTGTATCAATCCGCTAGACAAAAGCTCTGTCAACTATAATGAAAAACGTCCAATACACCCCTCACCCCCAGCCATAGATCAGGACAGAAAATCTGTTGGTGGGAATTTTATTATTTTGGATTATTTTATGATTTACAGTGTTTGGTTTAACATGTAGGAACAGCTGTTAGTATGTGAAGAAAACCTTTTTCTAAGGGCCACAGACCTGAAGATTCTGTAATTCAGTGTTTCTCTGCCAGGGTTCCTCTGGAGGTTTCTAGGGGTTCCTTGAACAATGAGCAGTTTGCACCTCTTGGGTGAGTTTAACTGACACCAATGGTTTTTTTAGCTATCTGTAAGGACGACATTCTTCCCACTGGCCAGCAATGTAGGAGGCATTCTTCTTACTGACTACCTCACATGTACTGAGAGCTGAGAATATAGTAGTTTTAGCCTGAACACCTGAAAAATATTTCCAAGGGTTACCCCATGTTAAAAAGTTCATTATTTTGAAACTTTTTCTGTTGTAACCTATGAGTATATTACTGCCTATAGGAGGATTGGACACAAAGGACCATTTCAGATTTGTGGTTGACTGCAACGTTTTACCGCAGGCACCGTTCCCCTAACAGTTGCCATTCAATGCAATAGAAGCAATAGGGAAGCAATTTATGCATGCAGCTGTGGTTACAATGGATCAAGTGCTGTTTGGAAAAGTTGCTTCTGGTTACATGGGAGTTCCTCTCTCGAGAAAGAACCACACTACAAAATAGTTGTCAAATTCTGTGGTTGAACGCATAGTAGTTGAAGGGGGTGGCTGGGATTGGATAACAGCTATGGTTTTCAACTAAGTGTGAAAGGGTCCTAAATTCCTCCATACCTCCATACCTGCTGTATCAGTGGTCGCCAACCTTTTGGACCTCACGGACCACTAAATTTACAGACTACAGATCGCGCATGTGTGGGGAGCCGTGTGGCACTCAAAGGAGAAGAAACTTCCCCCAGAGTGACGTCATGATGCCAGAACCCTCCCACTCCCAGGTTGTGTGGGCGGGTTGTGTTCATACGGGGCACATGATCTGCGGCTCTGGTCGGTGCGCCTCTCCAGCAGGGTCCTTCCCCTGACCCCACTGGGGAGCGCACCGACTAGAGCCATGGACCACCGATTGGTGACTGCTTTGCTGTAAAACTTAATTTTAGCTCAGTGTCTTTTCCCACCCCTCCATTTTTTGGCCTGTCTATTTGCATTCCACAGGTTTCAGAATCAGTTTTATGTCCCTAAATGTGTAATGTAAAAATGTTTTGTTGTACAAATTGTAAAATGAATTTCTCTGCAGCATCTAGCTTTTTAGGTGCTCATTTTTAATTGGCCTACTGACACAGTTGTGTAGTTGCATGCTAAGAGACATTTAATAACTTCTTCTACTCTTTTAACCACTTTGCTATACCTGAGCTATAGTATTAGTATGGTCCATAGTCTCTGAAGGTAGTTATCCCCTTTTAATACCTTCCTATTTTTCTGAAGGTGCTAGTAAACCTGCATGATTCAGAATCTACCTTGCTGTATCTTTTAGTAAACAAATAGAGAATTATACAAGTAAACAATCTGTCGTATTCTTACATGGGCGTAGGGTTGCAACCTGACTCCCACCATGGAACCCAACTGAAAAGCTATTTTCTGTGTTTTGCTTTTTTCACCTAATCCTTACACTTCTATAAAAATCAGCTTGTTTAATGGTGGCACTAATTCTACAGCTCATTTTTAAACACTATCCAGCTTTTTAATTAGTTCAGCGCGCATCTTTATTAACAGGACTGGTAATGACTCGGCTACATTTCTGCGCATTTCAATGAAGCTAATTATTTCAACATTTTAAAACTCACTTGAACAAAGTTGATTATTGCGTGCCAACTAAATTTCACAGTGAGGGGGGTGCATGTTTGATTATGAAGGTGGCAACGTAACCTGGATACAGAGTAAAATTCTGCTCATCATTTTACAGAGCTACATTTCAGTGGAAACTGTGTTGAAAAACATCTTATTACGAGTAATGTAGACTTGGAATGTTCAACTTAGGTTCCAGTGTGAAATGCTATAATGTTATTTTCAGTTTAGGGTTTTGTTAGCTCTTGAAGCAACATTCTTCTCATCATGGCACACAATGGCACAACTAACACAGCCTTTCTTGAACTTTTTAACATAAGGGAACCCTTGAAATAACTTTCAGGTTTTAGGGAACCCCTGCTAGAATTACTATACCCACAGCTCATGATATATTACAGTATATATTACACTGAGAAGAATGCTTCCTAGATTGCTGGCCAGTGGGAAGATTATCACCCTAACAGATCAGTCAAAACTATCATTGGTATCAGTTCGGGTATCTACGGGTAGATCGCAAAGGCAACGCAAGTAGATCGCGGAGCCCGGCCTTTCAAAATTAACTCTATTGCACACAGGAGTTATTAAGTCCAAGTTTTTATTGTTGGTAGATAATTTTGACTTGGTCATTTTAAAAGCTTGCAAGCCAAAAAAGTGTGGGCATTTAAAAGAACCCCTAGCAACCTCTGGATGAACCCTGGATGAGAAACATTGGGCTAAAAGAAAGCTCCCCGGGGAGTGTAGCAGTGCAAATGTGACCTGCAATGCATACAAACAATGTGCCTACAAAACACGGAGTAGGAGAAGTTCTCCTCTTTATAAAAGGTTAGGATGAGGAAGCTAAGGGTCAGTTTTTCTCAATATTACTGTACTTTTGGCACTCCTATAAAACAGTTCTTTTGTCCTTAAATCTTCAGCCATAGCTGCAGCAATTAATTCAAAGGCTGGAAATGGAAACAACGTAAATACATTGATGGTCGTGCTATTAATCTAAAGACCTGCATCTTCAACAAAGAAGAACCATTTGTGCACATTGGGCAGCTTCATTAGGACGAAGGCTCCCTCTGAGCCCAGTTTTTTTAGGTGCTGGTCATATGGATGCTCAGATCCTTTAACTCTCATTAGCAGTTAAACAACACTCACATTTATTCCAGGCTAAATTGATAAAGAGAATATGTTTTGTTACATGACCAGTAGTTGAAAGAAAGGGGGGGGGGGGGGATGTTCCAAAAATTGATTCTACAAAGAGCCTTTCTCTAGTGCCTCTGTCCATTATTGATATAAATATTATGTGCAACCCAACAGGCTCAAAGTCAGTTTTTGTTGCTTGTTTTATGAAAATGCCAATTACTATTTCAACCCAAATAAATATTGGTACAATTTTGGGGATGTAAAAAAAAATTTATGATTCCAAAAATTTACTGCAGGTGAATTTTCCAGGTGCATGTTACCTAAATACCAGTGATTGATTTATCACCAGTGAATGTTTTGTGAAAGTCACATTTATTAATTTATAAATTTGCCCCTTGTTCTTTCGGTTAGGCCCATAAATAGTATTGCATTTAGGGACAGTAAGGGCTCAGCTGGCAATACATTTTGTGCATGTTTAGATCTATAAAAATCCAACAGATTTTACCATCATTTTTGAGTAACCATTGTGTGTAATACCAGAATCCTAATTACACAAACAGGTATATATTGATCAAAGAAAGCAGTAGCTTTCAAACTGTGATTTTTTTAAAGCACAAAAAGTAAATAAAACATATATGGAAGTACTGCAAGAAATACTTTATTCTTTTGATATATTTCTGTTTGATCAGCAGTGATCCTTTTAGGTGCACAGCGGTATCCAACATGAGCTTGGTTCTGCACACAGCATCTACTAAAATCTAACATTATAGAGAAATGAAAGCTGGCAGTTGAAAGTCCAATTTATTTAATTAATGTCTGTTTTGATACTTACTCTTTTTAAGGATATCCTTACATTCTGGGTCAATGGGTGGTGCATTAGGTTTAGCCAAAGCATTGGACAAGACTTCAACGATACATCGTGTTACCTAAAAAGTAGGAGACAGTGCAAGAAAATAAATGACAAGACACTAATCACATGTTTTACAGGCAAAGACTCTTCAACAACATCTAAGCCAAAGGCAAGAAAAAAACTGTGGGCAGAATGCAGTAATTCATAACAGCCAATCACAATTGTCCAGACATTGACTGTTCGCTTTCAATGTTCATGGTATTCATTCACCCATCAGAAGGGAGATCAGGGTATAAGCTGGCTCTGACTAGGCATACTGCCTTAATATCTGCCTATCTTTATCCACACCTACCTGTAAAAGCATGCCGATCACAAAAATACATAAAGACATCAATATTCCAAAAAGAAAGATTAGGAGTACTAAGCACACTTACATTACCATTAAAATTTGTATGCTCATTGTTGAACAAAAGCAGATAACTAATTTAGGAAAATATTGCCTCAGTGGTTAACACTCTGGTCTTTGCAGTGCTAGGTCCCAGGTTTGAATCCCAGCCAGAGTACTATCTGCATGGAGTTTGCAGGTTCTTCCTGTTTCTGCATGGATTTCCTCTGGGTACTCTGATTTCCTCCCACATTCCCCCCAAAAAAAACAACATGAAATGAGGTTAATTGGCTTCCCCCCAAAATTGACCTTAGACTGTAATAAAGACATATGACTATGGTAGGGACATTAGATTGTGAGCCCCTTTCAGGGACAGCTAGTGACATGACTATGGACTTCCCAAAGTGCTGCATATCATGTTGGGGCTATAAAAATACTGAATAATAATAATAATAATATCACCTACACTTTATTTGCATGCTTGTTGTATGCATGCTTACCATTGCACTTTGATCTGTGACAATAAACAAACAGAAATTCTGTCACATAGCCTGCTGACTTTAGACAATGAAAAAGTGGTCATTCTTCTTTGATGGGATTAATAAATTTCTAAACAAATTCAGTTATAATAAAAAAAAAATACAAATTGTAATGTTAAATACAATCTTGTTGTTTAAAGCTCTGCCCTGTATAAAGTCCTCTATAGCACAAAAGAAATGTTCTGAAGAAATAAGGCCTGGGTACACTGATTATTTAGTATTATATATATATAACACAAGCTGCATGAATAGGTCTTTACTCTGTGGAAGATGTAAGCACTATGAGAAAGCATAGTGAGTCAGATTTTTGATCAGTCATAATCCAATATCAGGAAGGTAATTACGATAAGAGTAACCATGAAAGCCTGAATCCAGAAGGAATAAACACTCTACATTCCACCTATCCAGCACTCACCTAACCAACATTTAGGAGAAATAGGTATCCTATGGATACACAGAAAGAAGGATGGCAATCAGCAAACTTTCTCTTAAAGTTCATTTAATCCCCAGAACACTTGCCCTTAGTCCTTTCCTGTGTTGGTGGCTGTGCCCCAGTGGAGGGGATTTACCCTTTTAGTCTTCTCTATTGGCTATTATCATTGCAGCAGAAAAGAAAGGAAGGAAGACAAAATGCTCCAAAAACATTAGGATAAATATATATGAGGATAAATATATCCAACAGATCCCCTGATAGCTGTAAAAAATGATTGGGGTTGTAACTCCAATCTATCCAATCTAAGACAATGTATTTTGGCCTAGCACACACCTAAAGGGAACCTGTTCAGAAATTCTACAACTAATTGGTTTTCTAAATTAATGACCCATCTTGACTCCAAGTGGAGGGTTACATCTTGATCTACTGAAGAAGAAGCTCACGGTGTAGTAGGGGGCAGGGCATGTTCAGCAAAAACCTTACAAGAAAAAAAGATTTGCATACACATTGCTTTTTATGCATTTTTGTGCTCAGGTCAAACTGCCGATGTTTGTAACAAAGTTATCTAAAAATGGTGGGTGTGTGGTACCTGCACCCACAATAGCTCTGTTCGGACTGCAGAGAACTGTGGGAACCTTCGAACAAAATTTAGTTTATACCCGGAAGCCTTTATCCTCATGGTTTAACTCTGACACCAAAACGTGCTTTTTCTTTTGGAAAAAAAAAGTGGTTTTGGTCATTTACATGGTTACAAATCCCATATGCAGGTTATAATTCTTTATAATCCTCACCATTTAAGGTGAAAACGGTTATCACTATGGACAGAAAATAAGAGTAACAATGTGCTATGTAACCCCAGTGGACTATGGACACAACAAGAGGTTGGTTACAGACTGTGTGTTCCTGGTAGACTTTTGGTCAGTGTTTCTCAACAAGGTTTCCCTCAACCTAGGGTTTTCTCCAGAGGTTGCTAGGGGTTCCTTGAGCAATAGGAAGTTTGGGTCGGTTTAAGATAGATACCAATGATCTTTTTGGATATCTGTAAGGATGACTGGCCAGTAATGTAGGAAGCATTCTTTCTACTGACCACCACACTAATGTACTGTGAGCCTTGGATATAGGACCTGAAGACCTGAAAGTTATTTCAAGGGGTTCCCCATGTTCGAAAGGTCAAGAAACACAAAAAAAGCAGCTTTACACTGTGTCTCCTCCTAGAATACAGTCAGAACAAAGAGGCAGCTACACACTGAGTGCTTTTAGTGGACTATGGACAAAACAGGAGGGCAGCTACACCGTGTGCGCCTGGTGGACCATAAACTAACCAAGGGGACCTAAAAATTGTGTCCCCAGTATATTATGATCAGAACAGAAGAATAGCTAAACACTAGCTGGTTCTAGCAGGCTATGGACAGAACAGGACGACAACTACACACTGTATGCCCCTGGAACACTGGACAGAAGAAGAGGGCAGCTGTATACTTCACTTATTTACTATTCACAGTTGTTCAAGTGGATGGAACCGCATAGCATGTGAGAAGATGAAGCAGATGCTATACTAATTCTCTGGTGTAGCACTGGAGAAAATAGTTTATGTATATCACTTACATTCATTTTTCATCTCTCAGGCTCTGATATGTTACAGATTTTTATGCACTTCTGTGCCAATTTTATACTTTTAATTAAAATACCATTTTCCATGCTGATTTTCAGATATGAATATCTGCCATCTGGATGGGAATATGTATTTAAATGAAGCAAGGAATTGTCAGTTATATTAACCCTAAATCACTAAAACACTAAATCCATTTTAACAAGGTAATATTTAGAGACTCCTACAAACAATTTAATGGCTTGGCAACAGTAGCAAAATTCAGGCCCTCAGACCACAATGGTGATTAACGTCAGTTCTAATTAACTATAATCCATTCCAAGTTTGCTTCTGCCCTGTGGGCAATTTCCAATATCTTATGTTTGAAAAACAATTAGACCAACCAGTTCAAACCCTGCCCCGAATCTAGATATATTTCCTAAACATTGATAAATTATTGCCCTCTAAGAATATTATTTTTCCACCAAAATAGTGTGTAGTGCAGCCAATCTCAACCAAAGTTCCATGGAACACTAAGGTTCCTCCGGGTTGATTGAGCTGTGGCAGGTTGGCTTTTCATTGAATAGTTCCTGCATAACTGAGGCTTCAATTATTAATAATATACAGTATTTATATAGCGCCATCATATTATGCAGCACTGTACAAAGTCTATAGTCGTGTCAATAACTGTCCCTCAAAGGAGCTCACAATCTAATGTCCCTACCATGGTGATATGTCATTAATGTAGTCCAAGGTCAATTTGTTTAGGGGGAAGCCAATTAACCTAACTGCATGTTTTTGGAATGTGGGAGGAAACCGGAGTACCCAGAAGAAACCAATGCAGAAACGGGGAGAACCTGCAAACTACATGCAGATAGTGTCCTGGCTGAGATTTAAACCTGAGACCTAGAGGCCAACGTGCTAACCCCTAAGCCTGCTGCTCACCTGGCAAATCTTTTTAGCTGTCTGTAAAGTTGGAATTTTTGACCACAACTGTAAGGGGAGGGAATCTTCCTACTGACAACTACTACTGTATTGTAAAATGCATCTAGGGTGGCATGGTGGTTCACAGGTTAGCAATCTGGCCTTTGAACCACTAGGTCTCTATTTTCAATCTCAGTCAGGACACTATTTGCATGAATTATGCATGTTCTCAGCGTGTTTGCTTTGGTTTCCTTCTGGTACACTGGTATTTTCCCACATTCCATAAAAACATGTTATTTTCCCCAAATCCTTATTCTCCTGCAATATAGTAATATTTGAGATGATTTCCCCAACCAAATTTTAGATATGATGCACTATAATGTCACTAAATTAAGCTTTTTGGACAGTAGATACACCATTAAAATTGGGGAAAAGAGGAGGCTATAGAAACCTTATGGGTAGGCATTCAATCATTTCTCTGATCAAATACACCAGCACACCCGTATACTGCTACCTGGCATTTACCGCTTTATAACCCATTAGGTACTGATCGGTTCCATAACATTTATAGCTATGGTAGGCATTATACGCTGTGATTGAGTAATACACTGACACTAAAAAAAACATTTATCAATCAGGGGAATAGAGTTATTTTGTCAGACAGCGTGCCAAATGTAAAGGTATATTTGCTTTGCTGATTAATGCCAGCAACTCATAAGAAATAGATGATGAGCGGGTCTTTAGTTTGCTGAAACTGATAAAAGTCAATTTTAGATATTAAATAAAAACTGGAAGCATAGCACAATATGAAACACCTTCATATTTCTTCACTTCTGAACAAGCATAGTCAATCCCAAACCATTTTACTCAGAAATGTTTCTTGATTATTTTTCCCTTTCCTCTCTAAAAAACAATCCAAAAATAAAGTAAGCTTAATTGATTTTCTTGTGGACTTGTTATTGCCACAAGCTGTTCAGTCTTACAAAGTAAGGTTCTACTGCTAATAAAACTCCAATTCCTCTTCTGTTCTCCATGGAACATTGGACTTTGTACATATACAATTACGTTCCTGTCAAAAGAAATTGATTTATAATTGGATGTGTAGATTGGATAATTTGCAAGCCAAAGAACATACAACATGCCCAATTAGAGTTTCCTTTGTGGTAGGTTGGAAAGCCTTCATATGTCAAAACAAAACATTTGGAATGCAGAATGGGAATTTGAAGAATGCAGACAGGTACTCTGCTTACAAAGATACATTTTGCCACTGCCCATGGAAACCAATATTTTATTTTTCTAAAAGTAACCTAAAATATAATAAGCACAGTAGGTATGGTATGGTATAGATAAAAGCATGTGTGCTAATATGATCATCATTGGAATGCACAACCTAAATGTAGTTTAATAAAAAAAAATCTATTGCAGCACACGCATTGTCCTAAGGTTTTGGCATACATACAATATTCCATTGGGTTTAGCAAGTTTGTTGTGATACACAACCTTATAGTAAACCTGTAACCTGGGGTACCTAACTCAGGGTATGGAACCAAGTGATTGGGGTATGACACTGACCTTCTGCATAATCAAATCAATTGTAACTGGATTCTTCACTATTAAACCTAAAATCATAATGGAGGATTTTCCAGATGACGTGCAAGGAACATTTATATTAAATATACATCTATTCCATGTTTTGATTGCACAACAAAACCAAAAATCTCTGTAGTGGTAGTAGTAGCTGACTTGTATACTTGTGATTTTCCTTTTTCTATAAATGAATGATAAAACCTGGACATAGGTTTTTTTAAAACTGTTCTATTCCTACTTATCTAAACCAGGCTATTATATATGGTTAATTGGGAAACAGACCTTGACATCACTTTAAATATGGACGACTGGCAAAAGATTTGGCGGGCTATTGCCGGCTGCTCCCCAAACGTGATGGCGCAGAAAACAAGGTGCTGTTTAGGTGGTATTTAACCCCAGTAAGAATTGCCAAATTTGTCAGAGGGAGTAACCCACAATGTTTCCGAGGTTGCAGTGTTCCCGGCTCCTTCTGCCATATATGGTGGGATTGTCCGGTAGTTAAAAGGCTTTGGATAAGAATCTTTAATTACTTTAGATCGGTTCTGCATGAACCTATCCGAAGGGATCATTGGGGAGCTCTGCTCTATAAGCCGATCCCTACTTTTTCTAGGAGTAAATGTAAACTAATATAATTTATCTTTCTGGCCACACACCAGGTGATAGCAGCAGCTTGGAAGAAACCTTTCCTTAATTTTCAGGCAGTAATGTCCAGACTGTCGGATACAATGGTGCTGGAAAAAATGTCCGCTACTGCCAACGACTCTATGCCTAATTTCTATAAGGTTTGGATACCTTGGCTGGACCATCACGCCACCCCTGGCATAGATCGCAAGCTCTTTAATTTATGATAAGCAGCCACCCTGCCTCTTTTTGTTTACTCATTTTTGCTGTCCCTACTTTGGCTTTGAAGTATTTTTTTTTCTCAATTTAACTATACTAGTGCAGGTTTCAAGTACACCCATTTTACCTGTATTTGTTTTGTTTGTTTGTTTTTGTTGAATTGTTAACTTATGCTTTTTTATATTTTTTTTTCCTATGTATAATGATAGTTTTATGTTATCATTGTCTGTTATATGTACGTTGTGAAAAATTCTAATAAAAATGTATTAAAAATAAAAATAAACTAGCCTATTATCACAACTTAAAGTTGAGTCATGCCAAAAATTTCTAGGGATGATAATACTTTCAAGATTCCAGTGAAAGGGGTAAGGGGATGCATTAGGTGATCTATTGTTTCTACGAAAAAGAAAGTTAATTCTAAAATCAATTCTAGTGTTCAAAAATGGAGATATGCTATGTTATAGAGGAGAGCCAATACATTTTAACTCTAAAAGAACTAGTTGAGATAATATAAGCATCTTATATGGATGTGCGCCAACACTTGTAGTTTTCTTTACACTTTTTTGTATTTAGCAGAAGACTCACAATAGACATCAAAGCAAACTGAATTTATGGTATTGCCAAGCACATCTGCTAAAGCCTTACAATACCCTAACTCTAGGATGTTCCTGAAGGTTTCATGAGTTCCTTAGGCTGTGGATAGGGATCTCCCACCATTACCATCTCTGCCAGGGGAATTAGTTTCCACTGACATCCAAAATAAGGTTCACTTCTACACTGAACAGCAATGTAAGTGGGCACCTAATGGACCACTGACATAAGGAGGCAATTCTCCATTGGCCACAGGTGTAGGGGACACTACAATTTCTACAGACTATACTGTTTTCTCCGCTAATATGGTTTAATGTTTTATTATTTTTATTAGATGTAAAAAAGGACAAAGTTACAACAAGATCATTTTGTCTTATATAGTAAGAAGAGGTGTATGAAACCAAGTGATAGGGGTATGGGACTGGCACCACTTTGGGTCTCAGATTCTCTGGGTACAGAAGTCTTTCTTATTTTGTTTATTCCTGTATCTATAATTTACTGATCACACTAACATACTCTAAATTGTATACATCATTTTTAGCAAGTGTTCCCTATGCACCCCAGTCTAGTGTCTTCCCCAACAGATTAGGGGAATAGTTGTAAATGTGTAACAATCCAGCTAATCTAGAACCCCTAACTCAAGATTCCATGTAGGGAGTTCAAACATGGCATATTGTCAATTAGAAGGCCACAGTAATCTCTCTTTTTTAATTCTCTCTCCCTCTCTATTATTCTCTCTCTTTTTCTCTCTATCCCTAGTGACTCATCTGGCCCCGGTGACTTCTGAGCCTTAAGAAGACAGAATACAATTATATGACAGTAATTGGGTCTATTTGTTATCACCCTTCAATTAACTACGGCCTCAGATGTGTAAAGGAAAACTGTGTGCAGCACATACAGCAACCATGCTGTCATGTACAATTATCAATTATTTTCTCAAAGGTTTCATTCTTTTCCTAGTGATACATTCTCCAACTTGTTTCAATTCTTTTTCAAAACATCAGACTTCTGATAATCTGGAGAAATTCAGAATCTTAGGAAAATGTATCAAAAAATGTGTTCTAATTCAAGAATCAAGTAACAGCAGTGATGATGGTCTGCAAATTACAGAAACCCTAAGCAACCAATCACTTTACTGAAATGTCAATCATGATATTAATGACTTGTTTTAGCGGTCACTGTACTTTACACATGGTCCTTCCCCTAATCAAATAAATCTGATATGAAATAAAAAAATGATATGAGATTTAAAAACTCATTTGGTAAATGTTTACTTATATTTACCTATACGGTCAGTTACTAGCTATGTACATATTTCTATTTGGAACAACTTGTTTCTTAACATTTTAGCTATAGTTACCACAGAGTAATTTTTGGAGCAGAGTTGTTAAAGCGTAAATAATATAAAAATGAAAATACAACAAAATGTTGCCGACCATACCACTTGCCTGTTGATGATTTTTCTTTTAAAGTTCTTAGATCAGGGGTGTCAAACTCAAATACACAGAGGGACAAAATAAAAACTTGGTCTAAGTGTTAACTTTTTGCATAGGCTAAAAATAATAATAACAACATTCTTCTATGAAAATCCAACTATTCAAGTCTATGCCTTGGAGTAGCAAGGAAAAGTACAGCTGGGGGGAGTGTTGGAAATGCCAGATGCAGCCAATGCAGACTTAAATCTCATGAGTGGCCCACCGCTGAAACTTCCTTCTCACTTAAATAGCGCCGCTACTAAAATTCCCGGCATTACTTGCGTCTATAAAACAGTCCAATGCTGGGCCGCGCATAGGCAGGGAGCCTGCTGGTCTATAGACACGAGTGATGCCAGGAATTGTAGTAGCAGCGCTATTTCAATGCAGCGGCCTACAGTTCATATTTAGGATCCCTTTGGGGGCCAGAGTTTGACACCCCTGTCTTGAATGAAATAAGGTCTGTCCAAGTTTGCTGCTCTGGCTTTCTGTTTTTTTGGATGGCTACAAAGCCTTACAGGATCCAATAGCTGCAAGCCCTGCCCAGGGTCCTCCTCCGAGTGACCAAACTGAATGCAAACCTGCAGCTTTAAAAACAACAAAATGCATAGGGTGCCATTGCTGACCGCTCCATCTGAAAAAGCTAGCTCTCTGAGAGTTTACCTAGTTTTTGGGTCACCGACTTGGGACAAGAATCTTAATAAATTCTCTGGACTTTCACTTTTCTGATCCTAATCCTAATTTTAGGTCTATGGTATTATCATTACAATTTTATGATCATTAACAATAAAGCTACAGGTCCAGGATAACAGTCAGGTAACTTGCATTTTCAAACAATATCAGTAATGGGGAATTGCTGGTATAATTTGAAATGGACTTTTCCTGAAAATGTAAGATCCACTTACTTTGAAGCCCCCACCATGTTTAAAGCAAAAGTAATAAAAAATAACTATAAAATATACTTTACTTCCCTGCTTGCAATGCACTTGCCTAGATGAGGTAACATCAATGGGGTTTCTTGCAAGGTATGTGCGCAAACTGAAGAGTCTTTTAATTTCTCATTTCTGTGCCTGGCATAATACTCGAGTATTTTTGGAAGATTTTAGATGCAGTAACCTAGCCTGGCCTGCTCAGACCCCCTTTCCTTGTTCTGTTTATCTCAGTCAAAGCTCTGACTTTTTTGTTAAATGTTGAAATATTCCAATAAAATGTTGTAAATGGTTTAAAAACAGGAAGTTCATGAAATGAAACCACAAACATACAGTAACTGAAAGAATTGGAGAAGTGGTCAGAAACTTCACCTGGTCTATGTCAGACACTGGTGAGAAGTTTTGCAAAAAGCCTACAGAATGTTGGGCCACGGGTGTACTTACTTTTTGCAGAGCACACAATACATTTATTGATATTTTATTGAAATGATTGTAAATATTCATACTCATGATGATAAAAGGGCCAGAACACTTTTTGTTTCAATGCACCTAAAATGTCTTAAACCGAACATTCGGTTGCACTTGAGTGTCAGAGTCAGTAGAAAAATAAAAACATCTTATCACTGGCCTACATTTATTTCATTACCTCCCATCGGTTTTGTCTCTAAACAATAATAGCTCAAACCAAAGCAAACAAGCAATAAACTCTTGTGTTTGAAGCCTATTTAAGGTTCCACAAGGGAAAACCGATCTGAAAATATTTCGTTCAGACGAATATTGGACCACATTTACTAAGCGGCACAACACATTCATTCATCTGACAGCCTGACATCTAATTGAGGAGATGATGCAGGTAATAGCTGGCAATATATTGTCAGTGTGTACTGGGAAGCCAAAATATTCCCATTCAAGGTTAGCTACACATCATGCGTATTACTGAGCTGTCCAAATAATAATATCTTACAATAAGCCAGAACAGGAAATTGCTCTGACTTGGCAGCTAGGGAGGAAATTAACATCTCAGAAGTCCGGCCAGTTGAGCAATATTTACCATGCAGCAATCATGGGGCTGAAGTCTGAAGCAGCAGGGTAAAGGGGGAAATTGGGTCAGCAGCAGACCTCAATATTCACAGCTTGTGATGGCCTTCTCTTTTGTTTGTTTCCCTCTTCAGGTCATTTTAGGTCCCATTCATAATTTTTGGCAATTTATTCATGCTATAATGCAGGATCACAATACTCTAAAGTTGTATAAAAAGAGGTTACCATTATAATGTATAAAGCTCTTAACATCAGTGTGTTGTGTCTTGAAATAATGGATTATTATTAGTCAATGGTAACACATGGAAAACCCACTAAAAATGTGATTTGCGTTTTAATGAGCGCTTTATGCAAGTTTCATGTCCTCCTGTCCCATGAGATTTCAGAAGGAAAAACACATATAAAATGCACAAAAAATAAACTAAACATGAATCTTAAGTTGTACTGCAAAATCATTAAAAAAGTGCTAAAAAACCCATTATGAAATTGGAGGAAAATGTATGTGTGAAAGTGCTTAAAAGGGAGGGGAGTGAAAGGCCTCTTTCACACTTGCTGTAAGCTGTTCCCAGGTGCATAACAAACTGCTGCCATGTACTGCCCTTGTGTTCGGGGTGCAGAAAAAGCAATTGCTCAGCCATAAGTGGCATGTTGTGTCCAGGAACCACAACAAAACTGCAAATGCAATGCAACTGCAACTTGTTGAATGGTTCAGCCGAATGGGAGTGTGTTTAAGCCTATAGTACATCAGTGCAGTGATCCACAGGTCAGAAATGTGCAAACAAATGTCAAGAAGGTTGGAAAGAAAGCGAAATAGAGGACAAGAAGGAGATTGGCCAGGGGACAGGAAGGGAGGTAAAAGGGAAGGGGAGGACTGTTTGGACTATCTGCATGGAGAATTAGCCACCCACCCTCCCTGACGGCTAGAGGGGATATCTTGGCAGTTAGAGGTCCTTGACGGCAATAATAATAAAATTACTGTTTGGTGTTGAGGGACCCATCAAAAGGTATGGAGTCTCCAAAATTTCAGGGTTGGTGACTTGGGTAGATTTTAAATTGGTAAAGGGGGTCTTCATGGTAAAAACTATGTTCCCAAGGTGGTGTATGGAGGAGGGGAGGTGGTGAGTAGGTTTGAGGTTGGGGAAAAATAAAGTGTTGGGGATATTAAGGTAAGAGGAAAGACTGGCAGAATCTGATCTCCCTCCAGTCAAGCATTTTCTGGTTCAGACGTATTAGAACAATGTCTCTTTCATCCTATTTGCTGGTCTTAATAGCCACATTATTCAGGTGTAACCAGGGCAGCATGATGTCTCAGTAATGTGTATGAAATGTGTGTGTTAATGCATGTTGTGTTAACTTGGGCATATCAAACACCATGCATCTTTGAAAGATCACATATTGCACTCATTTCAACACAGATGTAGTATGTCGTTTTTTTCTGATGCACCTTGACATAACACATTACTAAGGTCTACTGAAAGATGAATTTTCTGTACTTTATGCAATATGTTGTTGTGGAATTCAGAAAATGACAACATGTGCAAAGTCCTAGTTTTCTGTCACACACTTCATAAAAATGTGTTTGCTATAAATAATATTTGGAGAAATTACAGATAAGATATTAAATCAGTGTAGTTATGAGTTAAGGCTTTGGAACAGACATTAAATAAATAACCCAACAGGCTCTTTGAAAAATTCAGTAGGTTGTGCTTTTCTAATAAAACTTTATGCACACCAAAGCAGGCGGCTAAAGGAAGATTCCAGACAAAAAAACAGCTTGGAAATAAATATATACAGCCAAAAGCTTTGTGAACTAAATGTTGGTTTTATACTGTTTGGAACAAAGGATATTAAATCCATAAGGGCTTTAAGCTCCTAGAAAAGACAGACCGACCAATGTAAGGGGGAACTCTGGTCAATGAATGGTGGGCGTGCAGAACACAAATGTAAGGGGGCACACTGATCGCCAATGTAAAGGGGTACACTGACCACCAAAGTAAAGGGGCACAATGACCACTATCATATAGGAACACTTACTCCTGATCTCTGCACCTTGCAGACTATGCTGTCTAATTACCTAACCCCGGCACTCTGACTGTTATGCTTCCTGTGCTATGTTGTACAATACATCGTCCTAACCATTGCTCTGTATACACAACAATGTCCTGACTTCTGTTCTCTGTATACTATGCTGTAAGTTATACATAGTCTTGTCCATTATATCTATATATTAGGTTAAATGTTACACAGTCCTGAATGTTGCACTCTATATGTTACATAGCCCGTACCCTTGCGCTCTATATTCTATATTTTATGCTGTACAATACATAGTTCTAACCAATGCACTTTACATGCTATGTTGTACTGTGTTACATGCTGTGTTTACTAAATAGTCCTGATCTCTGCATCCTTTATGCTATGTTGGAAACAGCATGTGGTACAGAAGTTGCAAAAATCAGAATCTGCCTACCTAGCCGGGTTCAGTCCAAAGATTGTATCGTTACAATGAATTACTGCAATTTGCATACTGTTCTTGTACTAATTAAAGGAAGTTCATTGTAGGAGAAATCAGAGATTGCCATTGCTGTCTTCCTTTTGGGAATTCTAAGTGCCTGGCTGTCTCTGGCTTTAATTGTTTTAGTAACTGACCTGGAATAAGAATGCATGAACCAAAGTCAGATTGAAGCCAGAGCCACCGATCTGCATATGTTTGCAGGTCAATGACTCGGAAAGTACTGAAGAAAATGACAGCCAGCCAACTAATGTTTTCCGAAGAAAAAATGTCACGTGCAGCCTCCATGTTCAGTTGCCAATGCCATCTTTTCAAGTGCCTGTGTGGCATGCAGACTATAATTGAAAGCATTGTAGAATACATTCAAAAAATGATGATTATATAGTAAAAGCACAGGAAGCTTTATCTTCCACAATGACCTGATTTATTAGAGCTCTCTAAGGCTGGAGAGGATAAACTTTCATCAGTAAAGCTGCGTGATCCAGCAAACCTGGAATTAATTTCCTAAAAGTAATTTGCTATTTGTTAGCAAATGTTTTCAATCCTGGACCAGATCTATTCCAGGTTTGCAGTATCACCCAGCTTCACTGATAAAAGTGTATCCTCTCCAACCTTGGAGAGCTTTAATAAATCAGACTCAATGCCTCTATATTAGGACAATATCCACCTACGCAACACCTCTAACATCTGCCCCTACCTGTCCCCAGAGACCACCAAACTCCTTGTACATGCTCTCATCATCTCTCGTCTGGACTACTGTAACAATAATAATAATAACATCCATGTTTTGGTAGGTTTCTTTCTAATCTTCGGCCACCTCCCCCATAATGTAACATCACAGGATCAGCAGGACAAACACATAAATGAATCTTAGTACATACCATTTCTTCCTGTTTGCTTCCTTTATCAAACGGTGCAGCATTAACTGTATTGAGAAGAAAAAAAATATTTGTTATGAAATATATTTTATAGTATTAGGAAGAAATATTATCAACATAACCTGGTGCATTTTATTTATTCTGAACCAGTGTTTAGACAAGAGCTGGATTTTATTAGACTGATTCCATGACACAAAAGGCAATGTGTATGATGCCACTAAATAGTATATCACGTCTATATTAAATATGTTTTATATGGATCCTGCTTAAATATGAAGAATAAATTGCCTTGTTAGTGATATACAATCTGACTGAAAGAAACTGTGTCCAAGAGACCCTGTCACCCATCCTGAACATACACTAACCACTGACAGCCATCCTGTATAAGGTGTATTTACAGAAGCTCTTCCAGCTGCAACAAAGTAAGATTTGTTTTCAGAGATATAAATCACATACGGTATCAAGACAATTTACACTTCGGGATGTAAGTCACTTTGAGACTTGGGGGTACCTGCAATTATCACAGTGTTTTTTTGTGATTGTCGCTGACGATCTCTGCAAAGAAAACAAGGGGTCTGATTTATTAAAGCTCTCCAAGGCTAGTAGGATACACTGAAGCTGGGTGATCCAGCAAACCTGGAATGGATCTGGTTCAGGATTGAAAACGTTTGCTATTAAAATTAGAAATCCTTTTCAGGTTTGCTGGATCACTCAGCTTCACTGATGAAAGTGTACCCTCTCCAGCTTTGGAGAGCTTTAATTATTCATGCCCAATGACTTGGGGGGGTAAAGTCTGGAAACCTTGCCAATTCACTCCAGGAAAATTGATTCACTTGTTACATTTTGGGGTTCATATCTCTGCTTACGATTCTCAAATTGCTGCACAGACAGGGATTTGTAAATAGATTGAATCTGGGGTTCGATGATAGGGCCTCTTTATGGAGCACATGAAAACAATATAATATTATTATTATTTCGGAAAAGCAGTAACACTTTGATGTCTTAGTAATATCAATGTTGTGCGGTGTGGCAGATGCAATCACTGCAGTACAAGGAAATGAAAATATCCCCTATGGTTTACTTAGTCTGCTCATGTGTACACACAGCAACTGGCCAGCCAGCAATTATTCACAGCACATCAAACAACATCTGTACATGTACCAAGGACTACTTATCTAATTGTAATGAGTACAAAGACAGTCATGTCATATACACTCCTTAGATGTGACTGATGTGCAGTTATATCATCCTTACTGGATATCACTGAGTCATCTTGGTGTTAGATAACACATCTAATAATGAAAATCACACTTTGCAGCAACCGATAAAGAATTTCTCCACATTACTAAATCACATCATCAAAGTAAATTCAAGGCCAACGTGTTATTTTCAGTTCTGGATAGGATAAGAAAAAGTTAAGGCTGGGGTCACACTTTTCCTTGGCTGTGTATTGAGTATGATAGATTTTACATTACATTTACTTTGAATGGTGTTGTAAAATCTTAAAGCAAAACAGCTCCATTGTGTATTGCAGCAAACCACAACTCAATGGGTCTGATGTATTAAAGCTCTCCAGGGCTGGGGAGAATAAACTTTCAGCAGTGAAGCTGGGTGATCCAGTAAACCTGGAATGGATTTTTTCAAAGTCATTTGCAATTTGATAGCAAATGTTTTCAATCCTGGACCATATACATTCCAGGTTTGCTGGATCACCTTGGTTCACTAATGAGAGTGTATCTTCTCCAGCCTTACAGAGCTCTAATAAATAATATCCGTTTCATTGGATGTTTTAATTGTTGGCAGAGCCTTTTTTTGAATGTCCATTCAATGGGATGCCTTAATACAACACAAATTTTCAGTATGCATAGAAAAAAACGTAAATTCATTAACAATACACTGACAAAGTGAGAACAAAAACACTGGTCAAGTTTCTTTGCTTTTGTTTTTTAAAGTCAAGACAAGTAAATTGATCTACTGGGCCTGATTTATCTAAGCTTTACAAGGCTGGAGAGGATACACTTTCATCAGTAAAGATGGGTGATCCAAAAAACCTGGAATGGATCTGGTCCAGGATTGATGCTAACAAATAGCAAATTACTTTTAAGAAATCTATTCCAGGTTTACTGGATCACACAGGTTCACTGATGAAAGTGTATCCTCTTTAGCCTTGGAGATCTTTAATAAATCAGGGCCATTGAGTAAATATTTCACCAATGGGAAACATGTCAGGTTCTTTGAGCTTGATTTATTGTTAGGGGCATATAAATTACACACATTATACACCGTATGGCTCAGATAAAGGATATACAGCTCTGTTTGTTCTACTAGAAGTCAGGGGACATTTGTTTTTTTTAATTACAAGAAAACATGAAGTACATATGTAGTGCTGGGCTTTCTCCTGTGAGGGTCAAGAATGCTTTCAAAGCTAAACTTCACAAAAGCAAATACATGATAATTTATATTTTAAGATTTAATACAAAAACAAAAAATAAAATACACTACATTTACCACCCTTTCCAATTGTGATTTTCATTTTGCATAAGCAATAAGAAGTGCACAGATAGTGTTGGACTTTCTCTCTGGGCTTTCTAATAAACATTTTAAGCAGTAATGAATAATAAAATGTTAGTTTTGTATACTTTTAGCAGGGAGAGGACTATTTAAATTATCATTTTACAAAAGTGAATAACAAGTTTACAGGTAGTGCTGGGTTTTCGCTTTAGAAATCCAAGCAAGTTTTGCAAGTTAAATCTCCAAACTTTTAACAAGAATAAAACTGACCTCTATGATTTCTCTTTTAAAGAAGCCCGCTAATTATTGATCCCATTCTCTGTGTGAGAATGAATAGAAAATTTCCCTTTGCTGACGGCTAGAAGCAGAAAAATACATGAAATCCGTCATTATAGATGATATCTTTTTTAGTGTTTTTCATGTGGTTATTTCGTCTGGATTAAAAATAAATGAGCATTCCATTCTGAGGCTGTGCGCTCCGGTAATGATTCCCCTTTCCAGAATATACAATTAATGTGTGGTGTAGGATTCTGCAGTAATGCATTAAATTATCCACCGCTTTCCAGCTTTGATATAAGGGACGCACAAAAAATGCCGTTACGGCAGAAACTTATTATAAAACGTTTTTTTACATCCAAGTACATTATATCTATAGAGCAAAATTTAAAAAAAAACACATTGAAACCATAGGGTACAGCTACACAAATATAATAGGATATTGGGATTACTTATTAAACCATTACAGAAGCAACATTTATAAGTAAAGAACAGTTTCCCCTAGTAACTAAAGTCAAAGTACTGATGGATTGCTCTGGTTTACGTAGCTTTTTGCTCTATGTCTTATTAGGTAAGCCAGTAACTATGGTAATCTTAGTGCAGACATCAATACGTATTGGAAATTCTAATCAATACTAATTATCAGGCCTGAGAAGAATGGGAAATTTCTTTGTGTTCCTCCACGCTACAGAACTGCTGCACATTGGTAAAAGCTATCTATTCTAATAGAAAACCCCATCACAACCTCAATACTAATCTAATACTATAACCAAACCAAAAAAGGGGTTTATAAGACTCATGTGGAAAAACAGGTGAAGAATTGACCGAAATGACATTTAGAATGATCTGGATGAGATGGAAAAATGAGAAGACCACTGTTTAGGACAAAGCTTATAGGCAAAGGACACCCCGATCTCACCCCAGGTACATAGACCATAAATAATTAATAAGAAATAATGATTGGCAAAACCCACAAGTGCCTAGGTATACCACTAATATTCCTTTTTACTGGCTTTGAAACAATGGAATTCATTTAGATTCATTTAGCTCAGCTTTTCTCAACCTTTTTAACATAGGGAAACCCTTGAGATAACTTTCAGATCTTCTGGGAACACCTTCTATAATTACTATATCCACAGCTCACAGTACATTAGTGTGGCGGTCAGTGGAAAAAGTCTCATCCTTACAGAGAGACAAAAAGATCATATATATATAAATATATGAGACAAGAGAGATGTGTTTATATATATATATATATATATATATATATATATATTATAACAAACACACACGCACACATATATAAATTCATAATATTGTAACCCAGATTATTCCATTTGCACTTTTTTTTAAAAATCTGTGTGATATATAAACTGCCAAGGAACATAGGTATCCTTTTTGAAGTTCTAATCTTTCCTCTGCAATCCTGATTCACTGACATAAATGCAGGGTGCAACTGAGCAATAATACTATGTATATTAAATATAGGTAGTCATCTAGTTAAGAACATCAGACATACGGACGACCTCCTAGATACGAACAGCGCTTCCCTGCTCGCTGTGTGCAGGACAGAGGATTGATGGGGGGGGGGGTTTGCATGACTTGCAGAGGAAGTCTTTTGCTAAATACAGTTGAGATTGTGGGTGATCTTAGAGGGTGAGCTGATCTGTAACATCCTGTAACTCTTTAATGTCCAAGACATGTGATTAACTCACAGTGAGGATTTTATACAGTACCTGACACCACGCTGTTTTATAATATGTTGAGACAAACATCTGTCCTAATTGCATTTATTAAAATAATGTAGCTGTTCGGACTTACATACAAATTCAACTTAAGAACAAACCTACAGTCCCTATCTTGTATGTAACTCGGGGACTACCTGCATGTATCTTTTTATTTGCATCAACCTAAACAAACATTAAATGAGAGTTTAATGTCTATTAAAGTCCCACACTTGAGCTGTCCAATCAGGAGATCAGACATCACTTATAAAAGTCAATGGATCAGCGTTGCCACCAGGTAACTTATATTTGCACATCAGCAGCCTGCCGATTCCTCTAAATAGGTTTACTTTGTAGTAGATTTTTTTTACATGATAGCACTGCCCACCTTCCTCAACAGCTATGCAGTGTGCAGATGAGTTATCTTCCCATCCCCGATCTGATCTGAACTAGGTAGAATGTGCAAGAAACAATTGGAAACAACAGGTATGATTGACAGCTGTCTCATTAACACTATTTTCAGAACAAAACCAGCTAAAAATCAGATTTTAGCTTTACTTAAATTAGAATTCTAGAGGGTCACTCTAGGTAACACTTTCAGTCTTCTAATTTTTTTTTCTGTTTTAATGATGCAGCCCCCAGTTCACACTGGAATTCTCCAACACATTGCAAATTCTTCTTCGTTCAATAACAAGCATTTATTATGGCAGAAGCACTCTTTATCATTCCCTAGGGAACCCCTAACAGCCCCATTGTTTGATGACTGCACTGAGTATTGCTGGCTAACAAAGAATGGGCCATGGATGGGCACCCAAGGTGATGGCTTCTTGCTGCGGTGATTTTAAATTTTAAATATCTGAAATATGTTTAAATTGTGGGTTATGTCCCCCTAAAACCTATATTAAGCTCTGCCTAATGCTAGCACGATGAAAAGTATAAGGAATAACATCATATTTTGTCCTTAGTGATGACATATTTTAAAACAAAGTGACGCTAAGCTAATGGTATCTTGCTTCAAAATGCACAAAATAGCCATAGGACTATAATACTCTTATTTCAGTGAGATTAAAAATAAATGAGAATTGCATTGTGACACTGAATATTCTGATTATAATAACTTCTGCTTCCGACCAGAACAAGCAATTAATGAGTGGTCTGGGGTTTAGTAACATTGCATTCAATTACTGGCTGGCCTCTAGCTTTGATATAAAAAAGCATTGTGGAGTTCAATTACAGATTCAAGAGCTACTTATATAAGAATTACATTGTAGTATATGCACATGACATGTTTACAAAGCTTAACAACAGAATCATAATGCAACAATGGCATAATATAAAATAATTACTAAAACAAATATTGCTGTCTTATAATATATCTGATAGCACTGCCAGGAAGAAGAAAATGGAAATTTGCTAAATATTAATTAGAGCAGAGTTTAAAGTTAATAAAATTTTTTTAATTTTGGTAGGACTTTTAGGTAGGAAAGACTTTGTAAATACCTGCTAGCAATTTTTTATCTCTGTAAACGTTGATGCATGCGCAGTACAGTGGCCATTCCCTGGCATCTCGCAGATGCCCAGTGTAATAACAATGCTATTCATACTGGCACAATATGTCAAATGATGGCAGCCCCTACTGCACAGAAATATCACTTATATACCATTATATACTTTATATACTTTATATACCTTATATACTTATATACCCTAATAAAGTTACTTAAAGACGACATAGACTCCCCAGTTTCCCATAATGGCATGGGTGGCATGGTGGCTCAGTGGCCAACATTCCCCTTCTTAGCAGCAGGATTCCAGCTCTAAATCTTAGCCAGGACACGTTCACAGTGTAGTTTGTGTGTTCTCATCAAGTTTTCTTTGGTTTCTTCCAGACACTCCAGTTTTACCATACATTTAAAAACTTGCAGGTAGGTTCATTCTCTCCCGCCCAAAACTGATCGTCAGCTGAGTTAATGACATATGCCTTTGGTAAGGTCATTGTATTGTAAGCCCATTTGAGACAGTTAGGAACATGACTGTGGACTTTGAAAAGCGCTGTCCAATATGACAACACTCTATAAATACAAGATGATAATAATAAAGACTAAGAATCAATTTACACCTGCATGTTCTGTTGTGCTAATGGTTGGTATTTTTGCATGCTAATTTTTTACGTTAAATTAGCTTAAATTCAAATTAGCTGCCAATGCAGAGCAACAGGCAAAAAAATAAGCACACTGCGATTCTTGATGAATAAAGTCACTACAACACAACGCTCTGTGTGTGTCACTGTGCATTACTGCAATGCATAAGGGTAAACGGGTGTTCATTGTTTAGAATGAACAGATTCTCATTCTTATGCTGACCATGTGCAAGTTATCCTACAAATGCAACCAATACCAAACAACTTTTTATTGCAGGTAACAACTCATTCCATCATGGTGAGATACCAACATGTCTCCCATACTGATACCAAACATAAATATATAAAAAGATGGTTGCAGGTTGCCTTGAACTGCTTAAAAATTGTCTAATACATGCAATGTGCACAGTGAAAGTGCTGAACGTTCTTTATCTTTACAATTTCTTTCTCTCTCTTTCCATTTGACTTTATCAAATTATGATTCTCCCTCTTTCTCCCTTTCTAATTTCAGTTTTAGTACTCCAATACTGACCATATACATAAAGATAAATTAACAATTGATCTTTTATTTGCTTGTTTAAAATGGTCATTTACTCAAAACAAAGGTTCAATAAAACAAAGAAAAAGATCAATTAGGTTGCATTTAAGTGGCTTTTCCATCATTTCTGGTCAATAAAAGAGATTACACTGGTTAAATACCCCAATTTAGTGCAATCCATGTATTCATGTTTTTTTATATGTCTGTTAATTTGAACAATCATCTTGTTAGGTGTATGACTAGCACATACCTGTGTGTGCACATTGTACAATTCCAATTTTTTTGATATTGTCTCTGATTGCTGTTAACAAATACAAAGTATACTGATTTACTGATATACTTTGGATAAAGAGTGATCTGTACACATTAATGCTCTATGAATTCTATACAGACCAGAAGTAGACCTAGAAACATGCAGGGGTACTTAGCATTAGGATTTTATATATGTGCAAACAGAATTTATGAATTAAATTAGCAGGACGTGGTTTGTAGAATAGCCAGGCACAGTAACATAAGACAAATATATCACATATATAAACAACAACTGTGCTAATAGTATAATATTTACATGGTAACATGCTTTTTATATCCATGGATTTCTTTGTATTTCTTTCAGCTTATCTTCCTTGATTTACCATCTTCTCATTCCCATTCTACCTCTCCATCCCTCCCTCTCTATAGTTTTCACTCTTTCTTCTGCATTTCTTTGCTTTCATTTCCTACCATTCCTATTTGTCCACACAATACAAACCATTACATACATTTCAGGACACATTTTTTCAGTGGCAGTGGAATAAAGTAAAAAAAAATCAATACATTGGTTGCTGGATTCCAGCTGGCAGTCCAAACCATTAGACTTTATTTTTAAGTTTTAAAGTTTAACAAATACGGGCTAATTCTGTAAAAATATGATTTCTGCTTATTTGTTTTTGGTTTTTGTACTTTCTGCATAATCACTGCACAAAGATACAACTGATCAGGGGTACCTCCATAATTAAACTCCATACATAGCACCAATAATCCAAAGTTAGCAGAAGATTTCTGATTGGCTGCTATGGGAGACTGCATTCCTCATCCCTGTTTCTTTAATAGGTTCATTTGCAGCAAGTACAGAAAATAAACTTGTTGATTTTGGCAGGAATACACAGTGTACTTGTCACTTCATTTAGGCTGACCTTGGAAAAATGAAACAAAGGGATTTTTTTTCTTTAAACTGTGAATCTAGCCTGGGTGAGAATCATGGTCCTGAACATAGATGCAATGGCATTGGTTTTCTAAAGTTTAGGTTGTTTATTTAAGAAAGTATCACATAAATGCAAGAGATCTTTCACTTAGCCTATTGAATAAGGTAAAGCTATTCTGACTTCAACAATTTGCAAGAAAAAACACATTTTTTGTTAACATTTCCTTGACTGTAATTGGGAATTCTTTGCAAAACTAAGTACTTTGCTAAGTATACAACCTAAAAACCTTTAGTAAATCAACCGCAGTAAGGGTGATCACTCAGGGACAGGAAGTGTCCTACTTGAAAGAATAACATGTGAACCAAAAATTAAGGCAAGTAACACATCCAAATACGGGTAGCTGCACTATATTTCATGTATGTGTTTGAGGTTTAGGCATGCCCTTATGGGATTTTGTTACATGATATAACTAATTAAAATGGTTTCTATATTTTAGGTTTATCTTGATTTCTCGATTAAAAACAATTAATTTATTAAAATAAAATTTAAAGGCAAGTACAGTAAGTCTCCAATTAATGCAGGGGAGCAGAAATATACAGTGGCCACTAGATGTCACTCATGTTCACCTTCATCCAACCAGACCCCCATATGATATAATGAATTGCTTTAAGCATAGATAAGCACCAGTTAATATATGGAAAGCAAAAAGTAAAAGGAGGAAACATTTTGCATTATCATCTAAAATATTTTGGAAAATCACCTATTTGCCAGATAAGTCCCATCACTTACAGCTATAATAAACGTAGGAAATTAAGTTGATTATAAATCCAGGGTCATCTTAGGGAACAGACCAGATACATGCAAGAATAATTCCCTGCATACAGTAAACATAATCTCATGTTTAAAATATCCTTTTCTGCACAAACCCCACTGCCAATATTCCTAAACTCATGTTTTTTTTATTTATTAATAAATCTAATTTAAGACAAGGCCATTAAGTCATCTTCTGCTTGCATCCAGGACAGCCAATCATTTCCATGTCTCAGGAGCAGCAACAGTTTCCTCCTATCTGACTTCTACACAAAACATTCTGCAAAAGTCAGAGAAATTTCTCCTGTTGAATATTTGATGACTTCTTGAAGCAACCCAGCTGCAGAAACCCTCAGAATGAAATAAAACCAGCAAGGCTGTCAGGGATATTCCTTACAAGCTGAGCCATGTCTGATTTATGATATCTGAGCCTGAATTAGGAGGCTCTGGAGTGTCACACATCAGTAGTGTTATTTAACAAGATGGTGAGTCACCCCCTATCACTTCAGTCAAAGGAAACACATACTGGATTGTGTAGGCTGCTATGAGATGCTGGCTTTAGTGCAAAAAGCATGCAGCAAGTAAAAGCTGGGAAAAGCTGTCTTGCAGGCAGGATTCTTTTAAAAAGCACCAAAATTAAGGCACAGCAGCTAATAGAAATACAGCTGTCATGCATTAATTTGCTATTGGCTGCTGTTTTATATATTTGCACTGATTTAATGGACATAAGTAAGCAATCCAGGGTATAAATGACATAGACTTCTTAGGGTCCCATGTCAGAAATGACACCCTAAATAGCTGATGATGAAGAAGAAGCAATCAAGTGTCACCATTTGTTATTGCTCAGATTTCTATAGATCAGTTTGTCTCTATACAGACCGGTCTGGGGAAACTTTAATGAGCAGACTCAGGACAGCGGTCGCTGTCTATGGTGCTGAAATGCATCTGCAGCCATCCAAGGTGCTGAACACTGCCATTGTCATAATGACTTACCTTCCACCATGGCCAAACACAGGCTGAGCAGCAGCAAGGGCAGCATCCTTCTCCTGGCCATCCCCATCAGCAGATGGTAATTCTGATGTCTCCTTCTATTCACTTGTAGCTACTTGTCTGCTATATCCTCCTTATCAGTGCTTGCAGTAAGGATCCAGCGATCTCAATAACAGCTGCTGCTCAGCTTGGCTCTATTTAAAGAGAAGGTGCAAGCGTGGGAGGCCGGGCTATTCGCCTGCATTGCAAGCTAGACAATGCAGACAAGAAGCAAGACAAGCAAGCTATCCCCTCTCCTTCCAGGAACCTGCGTCATCCTGATCCCCCCAAAGAGTCTACTTGTGTCCAATGTTCATCTGTATGAATTATTGATCTGCAGCATGTCTAACACAGATCAGCTGTGTGATGAAAAACCTATTCATAGAACACAGAATAACACTTATATATACTTCTATTTAATATACTAGTTATGTAGTGGATGCAAAAGGTCACAATTATTTTTTTAGCGCCATCGCATTACGCAGCGCTGTACAAAGCCCATAGTTATGTCACTAATTGTCCCTCAAAGGAGCTCACAATCTAATGTCCCTAGCATATGTCATTACCACAATCTAAGGTCAATTTGCCAATAAACCTAACTGCATGTTTTTGGAATGGGAGAACCTGGGGAGAACCTGCAAACTCCATGCAGATAATGCCCCATCTGAGATTCGAACCTGGGACCCAGCGCTTCAAAGGCAAAGTGATACCCACTGTAGTTTTCTTTATTATAAACAGGTTATTGATCACATAGCTAATAAAAGTGCATAGCACAAATCAATTGTCGCTATTAGAGTTTAGGTTGATCAATCTATAGAAAGGTATTGGTGGATTGTTTCTCAGGCTTTATAGATCTTTTTAACCTTAATAATTTTCAGATCTTAGGGAACCCCTCTTATAATTACTATATTATTTCACAGTATTGTAGTGGTCAGTGGAAAAAATCCCTCTTACATTGCTGATCAGTGGGACTGGACCCTGGTTGAGAAACACTGCTCTGTGTATTGTTATATGAAACCCTTGAATCTTATATCTAAAGTGAATCTGTACGTTGCCCATTACAGGCAGTCAAAAAGATCACTGGTGTTACTTGAACTGACCCGAGAGACCGGAGAGGTACAAATTGCTCATTGCTCAAGGAACCCCTTGCTGCCTTTGTAGGAAACCTAGAGTTCCACGGGACCATGTTTGAGAAACACATTGTGCTTGTGATTTGACCCTTCTGTACTTTGCCCATGCAGAGTGAATTGAGGAGCACTGAATAACTCACAGACACACTTTATCCAGGGTCCAAGCTCGGTATAAGCAGGAGTGTAGAGGGGGACGTGCCCTCACTTTTTTTGGGAATGGGCACGCGTGTCCACTCTTATTTTGTAAAGAATTCCTTGGTGGTCCGTGGTTCTGGCCAGTCTGACCCCCCGGGGTCAGAAGAAGGATCCTGCTCGGGGGGGGGCACCGGCCAGAACAGTGGACCATGTCTACTATATGGAATTGCAGGATGCGGTGGTAGGCGGGTTGTGTCTCTGAACACAACCCACCCATTCCCCCATCGCAGGCTCAGACCTATGATGGGAGAGTGGGTGAGTTCTGGTATCATGACATCACTCTGGGGGAAGTTTCTTCCCCTTTGAGTGACATATAGGCAGGGGTGTAAAGCAACAGGTTCCTCCTGAACAAGTAGATCTAAGAGGAGCTACACAGAGCTAAGAGCTACTCACCTCTGACTCCATGCCATGGCCTGATGATTGGCTTCTCAAGCACACAGCCCTGTTATTTGTCAAGATGGGGAATCACATATCCCTCCATACTTGGACAAGATTACCTAGTTTGGGTTTACACCAGGCTAAGGACTAGCCATCTATAACCATAAGTCATGACCTCCTGATTGGCTTCTCAAGCACCCAGCCCTGTTACTTTTCAAGATGGGGAATTACATATCCCCCCCATTCCTGGACATGATGATCTAGTTGGAGCTTACACGGAGCTAAGGACTAATCATCCAAGACCCCATGACATGGCCTGGTGATTGGAAGCTTTTGCTTTCAAGACTGTTACTTGTCAAGATGGAGAGTCACTTGTTCCTCCCTATCTGGCTACAATGCATAGCCTGATGTTTGTCTGTACCCATCCTATTTATTCAGATCAGAGTCGCATGATCCTCCACGCATGAATTAGTTGGAGCTTATACAGAAATAAGGGCTACTCATCTCTGACCACATGACCTGATGATTGGCTTTTCAGGCACCCAGCACTGTTATTTGTCAGAGTGGGGAATCACATGTTCCTTCATACCTGGACAAGCCCAACTACTTGGACCTTAAACAGAGCCAAGGGCTACTTAATGATTTGTTTTCAAGTGTGATACAATTTTAATAGGCTATGCGATCTGACAAGGTTTATTTCCATGCAGAGTTTGATTCATTTTCTTGTATTGATGGTGGGAGAGTTGGACTACTGTGCAAAGTCTCCCAAAGGTTCTCCATGGGGTTAAGGTCTTGACTCTGTAGTGGACAATCCATGTGTGAAAATGATGTCTCATGCTCCCTAAACCACTCTTTCACAATTAGAACCCAATGAATCCTGACACTGTCATCTTGGAATATGTCCCTGCCATCAGGGAAAAGATAATCCATTGATGGAAAAAAATGGTCATTCAATATATTGAGGGAGTCAGCTGATCTCATTTTTGGGAGCATAATGTTGCTGAACCTAAACCTGACCAACTAAAGCAACCCCAGATTATTTTATTAGTTTATTTTCCTATATTCCTATAAAACTGATAAACTGTCCAGAAATTCCATAGAAATGCCATTTATAAACTTTTTTTCAGCTAAAACAAGTAGCCTAAAACCTTAGGTATTCTGTGTATTGCTGTTGTTGCTCTAAAGGAACACTCCGCCAATAGTGGAAGTTCTATTTTAGTGGTTGATTCCCCCACCATCTAATTAATGGGACCCTCAGGAAACAAGCTCTGTGCACCTGACTTCTCATGTCTGCCCACTTGTAGCAGCCATTGTATTAGGCTTTCACTCTCACTGGCAGATTCTTCTAGAGAATGTAGCAGGAAAAATAACCATTCTGCAAAGGAAAGAAATCAATAAACTCGGGTGGCTTAAACTTACATTTAGCCATGTGTATCCCGAAAGAAGTGCATGCTAAGTTTAGCTCAAACGATAAGAGTCAGAGAGGAAAGATTTCCAGTCTAGATAATGTTCTATGATGGACTTTCATTAAATTATTTTAATTTTTGCTTTTCTAATCTACATTTGTTTGATTTCCCGCTGTTTAGGAAAACATCTTAAATACAGAGGTGGCACAATGCTTAAAGGAACTCATTTACAAAAGTCAAGACACAGCAGTCTGAAGCAGAAGAGGAAATGTTGCTCAGCAACCAATTAGATTCGTTGTACCATTTTCCAAGAAAATAAAAGATAAAGAAGAACTGCTTGCCAATGGTCTATTTTATTCCAATTTTAGTAAATGGGCTTCATGGTGAGAATCTTAAACATGGGGGTGACAATGAACAAGGTTCTCTCAGTACATGTGTGTGTGTATTTATAAAAAATAATGAAAGTATTACTAAGATCAAAGGTAAAACCAAAAGTAAAATAAAAGGTAGAACCTTTGCATTAGCAAATACATGGACTGCACTGGAGGGCCTGGAACTATCACTTATAATTTTGGGCCCTCCAAAGCCAATGTATTTGCTAATGCAAAGGTAATAATCACCTAATTTCAGTTTAAAGGACTCTATCATGTGAGAAACATTGAGGCTACCATTTTTAAATTTTAAAATGTGCCATGCTGAAGCTTCGGCTTCAGAGTCGCTGACCTAAACCAAATCTATTAAATTAGAAATTCTGATACACAGTAGTCTGTGATTCGAACATATCCAAGACAGATGCAACCAGGCAACTATAATTTTCTTCAGGAGGCCAGAAATGACAACCCCCATATTTCCTGTGATCCTTTTAAGTGGTGGATCTGTTCCAATGATTGGCCTTCAAACATTTCTGACTCTTTAGCAGAGATCACAATAAGCAACACTACAATTTAATATTACTGGAGGGTTGTGGGAGTATGGATGTTTCCAGCAGAATAGCTTGACTCAGTGCTTGCATTCATCTTTGCTGTAAAGATACTTTTTCTGGCTATCACATTGACACTTGAAAATAAGGGCATTAATGACAAAAGAACTGCTTTTTATTGGGCTTTATGTATATCAGCAGTATATACACAGAACCAGGAGACAATATTCATGGAAAAAGGACTTCTCTTGAGTAAATTGATTTTTGTTTTCAAGGACTACTGGGGAACTGAAATATATTATTTTTAATAAACATGTATGTTGGTATAGTAATATATATATATATATATATATATATATATAGCTTTATATACAGTATATTATAGTAAATACATTTAAAACCAAACATGAATAGGGAATAGTTTATTTATGTCTGTTGGGGAGATTTCCCTTCACTCCCAATCCTATATATAAATAGAATCGGCAGAAGTCTTTCTAAAAAATTTCTCTTAGACAGTTATCTCTATTAGACGATTTTACCTCCATAACTGTTTAGATGACAGTTGTAAAACTTTGGATTTCTCATTACTTTGTGATCCAGTAAAAATGGTCAACAAGTCTTAAATGAGCAGAAAGTAGGCTTGCTCCTACTTTTGTGCTTGTAAAAAGAGCACCCAAAACCCCATATTTTCAAACTTGCCTATCCATCTTCTTCTCTCTCTTAAAACCTCACTACTCACCCACCATTCCATATCTCCCCTCCTATTGTGTGTTACCCACCTGCTAGATTGTAAGCTCTTCTGGGCAGGGTCCTCTCCTCCTCCTGTGTCACTGTCTGTATCTGTCTGTCATCTGCAACCCCAATTTAATGTACATCGCTACGTAATATGTTGGCGCTTTATAAATACTGTTAATTATTATTATTAATATTAATAATAATGATAACAATAATAGAGGGTAACCCTCCCCAGCTGGGACCCAGAAGAAAGAGAAACCTTTAGCATTTCCACTAGTATGTTTTTGGAAAGACGGAGTATTCCTGTTAATTCCACTAGAAATCCTGATGCCTTTTAACTTTATGTGCACTAAAATGAAATCATTAACAATATTTTCAGCTTCCCCAGCTACTCCTATCTGTGAAATACAAATCAACAATCCACTATGAAACATAGATCAGGAGAGGGGCTTCCATTTGTAGTCCAAAGCAGTAGAGAGGCCTAGGATAACAGTGCTGCTTTTTCATCGATAAAGTATAACAAGTAAATGTTGCCACAGAAACTGTTTTATAGGCAGGATCCATAGATGAAAATCTGTCTGAAAAAGCAAACTAATGCAGTTATCACATTTAAAAATATTGCAATTTTAGTTTGAGGTTTATACCATCTAGGTGACACTACAATGAGTATATTGTGTGTATGGGTGCTGAATTAGGATCTATTGTATACCATCAACAATAAGAAGATGATTATCACCTGCTGTACATGTGCTCCACTTTGGAAAACACTAATATAAATATACTTCCTCCTGAAACTGGAATAATAAACAGCAGATTGGAGAAGATTAGCATCTTGTATGGTAATTATTAATTTTACAATTAGTAATATCAGGACAAGCTTTGCAGGACAGTGAGATCCCTATCACAGGTTTACATCTGGTGCAAGCTGAAAAACAATTATGATTAACTGCATTACAGATACCTGTTAGTAACAAAAGCTGGGATTGTCACAGGCAGCTGGTAACCACATTTTGTGCCCTAAAGGAAACATGTTTATTTGTAACTAAGTTTCTTCTGCAACCTACCAGAAAATTGAAGTACTCAGGATCAATTACAGCTCCACAGGCTTACTGCAGGGTGAATGTACATGGCTCTACCGCAACATAAATCCCTCAATTTCCTCTTTAAAAACCAAAACAAAACGAGCCCTTGTAATTGAGACGAGCAGATGACACCCAGCTCTGGGTTACCTTGCTATCTGTATGTGTAAATGTACACCTGCTGATCAGATGATATTGTACCAAATCTGCATTAAAAACAAAATGTTCCAGATGTAGATTCAAAGCAAGAATTAAACTAACCTGAAAATCAATCAGTATACTTTAAAACACAAAAATATGTTTATGATTTAAAATCCTTTTGCAGGAGACAGAAAAACATTGTCAGTGAGAATTTATAAAACTGTTATAGCAGAAATAAAGAAATTGGAAATAAATATTTTGTGCATGGGTTTTGTTTAGGTTTGGTTTTTGTTGTATATGAATTTTACAAAATACAGTATGTCATAAAATATAATAATAAATATTTATTGTGATATATATATATAATAAATAAAAAATAAAATAAAAAAAATATATATATATTTATATATATATATATTTATAACCTAAAATGTAATAATATTATATAACAATAATATAAATTATTTAATAATAATGTTCTTTGATGCACTTTGCATGATTAAAGTATTGAACATTTTTTTTTACCTTTCTTCTGTTGAACATTATCTTAAATACAGAAGAGTGCCTGGATAGTGAAATGATTTGCAATAGAAAAAGCACAGAAATCTAGCGCAGAACAGGAAATACTGCTCAGAAAACAATTAGATTCCTTGTACCATTTTTTGGAAAATGGAATATAAAGGACAACTGGTTGCCACTGGTCCACATAGTTCGACCTTCATAGGGATAATCTATTGCATGAGTTGAAAGGGTTGACAATACAAAAAGGGTTCTTTTTTGTACAAATAAAAAATATTAAACTCTTATCTTGTACAATGATAATTCTTGGCCCTCTATTGGAAGCCAGAATGGGAAATAACGTATTGGTATGGCATGACACATGGCATAGATGTTGTAATGCCCTGTAGTGTGGGTGCATTGTCCACTATTGTATGACAGCCAGTGCCAATGGACTTTTGTACATATCAAATGGGTTTGGCTTCACCATACATGCTAATAAGGTTTCATATCCTGAAAAGCAGGACAGGAGGAAACCATCTGCAGATTCACCTGTCTGTAAAACCCAAATGATGCCATAAACTACTTAAACAAAATCTGAAGTTTGTCATCACTGCCCATAGTATGTTGGGGTGCCTGCCAATATAAGCAGTGTGACACCTCCACAACATCAGTGCTGTCAGCTGTGGAGTATTATAGAGATAAAAGCCTATATTATAATATGATCTCTTGTATATAAGGAGCTGCCTGTAGTCTTTACCATGTACGACCAAATACTTTTATACATCGATGAAGGCCGGAGCTCTCCAGTGTAAATGGCTGCACTGAATGTGGACATAGCAGAATGTAATTATAGTACAAATATTCCTATCTAATAAATATGCAGCCAGGCCAGGTGGTTTAGGTTAGCAATACCTAGGTCTGAAGGGGCCTTTTATTTATGTTTTACATGGAACTCCGTAATGTGGCAGCACTAATGGAAGTCATGCTAGATTGTAGTATTCTTACAGAGCTCTTAGGAATATTCTTTATTTATCTTCTGAGTGAAATCGATCGGGTTTAAAAATAGCTCATTTCACCTTACAGCATCACTGAAGATAGGCAAGGTTTATTTATAACTCATGACAAGTTCTGAAAGATTTAATCATCAAAGCACAACTGACATTAATGATTTCCTCACCGATAGGTTTACACTCCCTGAAAATGCTCACCCGAAGTGTTATACGAGGGTTTATTACAATTTTATTCCAAGCATTCTTTTATGTTTTTTTTTGCACAGAAGTTACATTTGCAAAACAAAACCTGCAATCTACTATGACACATGATAAAATTCTGGTACTTTAGGTATTATCTAATATGATGCTAATCTTCCAATGAAGAAAGAGCACATTGGCCCCCTGCTTGGTTGCTACTTTTTATCTAGCAACAGGAAAGAAAGTAAATCTTAAACACATCTGCAAAATATTACTTGTGATCATAATGTGGCAATGGCTAGACACGGTATAAAAATAGGGTTCTGCTCACAGGAAATTGTGTTATTGATCTGATCATTATTAGAGTGGTTGGTAAGGTTCATTTCAATTACACCAAACATTCACAAAGAAATCTTTTTGCATGTGCCAAACCTTAATATCACTCTTTGTTATAGCTTATCACGTCTACCTGTTATTTTTAGAACATTTTGATTTCATTTAAGCTACAAGCTCCCTTAAAAATGATCAGAAACTTTCAGTATATCAATAGTGTTGCTGTTACCTGCATGCTCCTACTATATTACTGTTTGTGCTTTTTCATTTCCTGTTTTACTCCGCTCCCTGCAATCTAAATTTACTTTAGCGTAGCTACATCTATTTTCATCTATTAAAGATAAACCATATCTGGTGTCTAGTGCAACAAACTAAACATTTCACATATTGTACAACTATATAGAAAGTAAAGAGTTATATCTTCAACCATATCTATTACACAGAACCATGTTTAATGCAGAGCCATAGTTGGTTACAACAGTGATGCCAAGTCCTATCTGCGACACTATAAGTGCAGGTACATAAGGAACACAAGCCGCAGTGCTTCCTTACAATTCCATGTAATGCACTGAAAATAATACCTACTATGAAAATGTAAAGCTTAAAAACAAAAGTTTTGACTTGCAGATCACATCTGCAGATATGGAAAGAGGAACGTGGAACTCCCTCCAAAATATAAACAAAAGCATTTTTGTATTTTTCCAACCTTATTATCCAGTATTTATATAGCGCCAACATATTACGCAGTACTTTATCAAGTTCATAATCATGTCAATAGTTGTCCCTCAAAGGGGTTAACAATCTAATATCCCTACTATTGTCATACATCAAGTAGTCTAGGGACTTTTTTTTTTTTTTTTTTTTGAGAGAGAGCCAATTAACTAAACTGCCTGTTTTTAGAGATGTGGGAGGAAATCGGAGTACCGGGAGGAAACCCACGCAGACACAGGGAGAACATACAAACTCCTTGCAGATAGCATGCCAGCTGGGATTTGAACCTGTGACCTAGAGATGCATAGGGTAACCACTGAACATTATTGTGTCCCTGTGCACAAAGCTGGGGTCATAAGGACATGATTTGGTGTGGAGGAACTTAGTAGGCTCACAATGACCCTGACCCTACTGAACACTTGGGATGAAGTGGGACACTAATTGAGAGACAGGTCTTTTGATCCAGCATTAATATCTGAGTTTACAAATGCTTGTTTGGCTTGAAGGACACAAATCCCTACATACACACTCACAAAATGTTGTTAAAAGCTTTACCTATACACCTCTACAAAACAGCTTGCATAGGTGTGATGATGAGGTGACCACAAGCCTTTGACTATATCATGTATTGTAGATGAATTCAATTCAGCAGGTTAGATTCTCAATTTAGTTGTACCAGCTGATCTACAAATACCTTTTTTGACTTGTAGGTACAGACTGAAAAAAATGTCCTACTGAACGACATTTAAAAAATTGCAGCGACAGGTTCATTTAAGGTTCCTTCTTAAGACCATATCATTGTGGCAGGTAAAGTTTGTACATCCTTTTCTGATATTGTTTTGCAGTACCAAAACATTTCTTGGTTTAAATAAAAAAATACAGATTAATGGATGCAAATGCATTTTATAAATCCCATTTCTATAACAAGTATTTACTGTGTCCAAACCCATCTAATACAGCAGCCTATATCTTCAGCATCAAAGAGTTTTGGGATAACTAGTGGTAAACAGAATTCAGTTTTTTATAAAAAAACAAAAAAAACTGAACTAAAAGCCTTCTTGTTAGGTTGCTGTTCTGAATTTTGTTGTGCAGAAAATGCAACAAAATAAAGTATAGATATGATCTATATGCACTACTATAGTTCTACAAAGAAGAGAGTGGACTTGGTGACAATTTGGGTACAAATGCAGACCTTTAAAGCCAAAAAGTTATAATAAAGGGAAAGCGGTCTGTTTAAAGAAGAGATGTGGAAGGGGTCCATGTTTCCACAGCACAGGGCATAAATGTAAAATCAAAGGTGGACTCCAGATGCAAAAACTTTCATCTACCTTGAAAGCTTCCTTTCCTCCCAGTACATAGTATCCCGTTTTTTTGTTTTTTTTAATTACCTTGACCCTGTACCGTGTAATTCCCCTTTAGTGGTATGCTGTGCTTTTGTATAGTATCTGTACTGTGCAGGCACATAGTGCCACCATCTGTGTCAATATTCTTATAGCTTATTTCATGACTTACATAACTGCTTTGTGGTTCCACTGTGTGAGTTTTACAGAAGGAGATTTCTCGGCTCACAGCATTGCTTCCTACACATTGGGCATGATTTATTAAAACTCCCCAAGACTGGAGAAGATAGACTATCATAGAAGTTCCTGGGTGATCCACCAAACCTGGAATAGAGTATAAAAGGAGGAAAAGGTTGTAGGTAAGCCTTCCTTTTCATGTGATAAGGATCACTGTTCAGTTCTGCCAACCCCTATAAGTTCATATATAGTGCAAAAAAGAGAAGGACAACAAACAGAGGCAACAACAAAATAATTTATTTTGTCTAATATAGCTTGCCAACAAATTTGGAATGGATCTAGTCCAGGATTCCATGATAGTCAATCTTCTCCAGTCTTGGACAGCTTTCCAAAATCTGGCCCGTTGTATCAGCATGTAGGCATTAATGGAAGGATTGCATTTGCATACAGACCACCCTTGGTATTACCTACACCTCACAAGTTTATTCGTCACGGCCAAGACAGCACTGTAAGGAATGAGATGTCAGGATAAAATTTGTATTCAAACATGCAGGAAATGAGATGGTCTCAATACACCTGTTGCAGCTTCTAATGCTTGTTGTGTGGAAAATACAGTGCGCAGGAAATAGGTCTAATCACTTCAGCACAGGAAAAGACTATCTACTTTTATGCATAAAATAAAAGTAAAGCTGTAAATCAGCTTTAACATTAAAAATTTACTGTGAAGCAGAAGTCATTGGTAGAAGTGTTTTACTGTTGGCTATGCAGTGCAGCATGAGCTGAATACTGGGGCTGAACAGAACAATATTTGTGTTTTCAATGGGGGTTGAGCTGCTTGCTTGGTTTTAATGTCTTATTTGCTGGTGACGTCATATCCTTCCTATTCAGAGAGAACAATTCTCTAGCAACAAAAATAGAAGTTAAACCTCCATTCAGTCGCTTCCTTTTTACCTGATCTTTTATACGTTTTGTACACAGACTTTTTCCAGTACAATTACTGTGAGCTCCTTGTGATATTCCATGCTGAATGACAACAAAAGACTGATCCATGTCTACAGAACTGAGGTGGTGGAATAATTGTTCTGTTTCAGGATGACGGATCCCCTACATGACTCAGCTGACTGACAACAGATGGAACAACACAGGTTTCCCTAAATGATTCATGGAACTGCTCTGGTTTCAAATCGCAGTTTTTTTTTAATCTAAGTAATTTTCAGCTGTCAAGTATTAAAAATAAAAAACCCGTTACATCATTCATCGGAAATGTGCCCAGTTTAGATTTAAAAATAGGTAAAATAAAAACCTTCAGTGGAATTAGTTTAATGTAACAACTGTAGAATTATTTAATGCATTCTTGAACAATCTAAAACATAATAGTTTTGGCAGTCCGCCTGGGTGTCCCATTTGTGTGCAGTTTTAAATGACCTGCCGCTATGTCTTCTGGCCACATTCACTGAGAGGTTTTATGAATCTTTTATATTAAAATGCAATTATGGTAAAAATTATATTATTGCTTAGTTTTTATAGACATACACTGAAGGCACACACATGATCGGGTTATTTACTAAAGGAGTAGACATTTTAGTTAGCATAGTGAATGAGGTAAAGCTGTGATGACTTCAATCATCCGATCTTCTTACATTTATTGTCCTTGCACAAAATTGCATATTCTTTGCAAAATGAACATGCTCTGCTCTTCATGGAAATCAACCCCAATATATATTAGCTATGAAAAAACAAGTAAATATCTAGGTTGTGATAAAGTTTATATAGAAGTTTAGCTAATAAGCTATTTAGCTATTTTACTACACATACCAGTTTCATTTATAGAAAGGCACAAACATGGAGGTCTGTTGAAAAATGAAGTGGTTCATTCTACAGTGGTGGTCACAGGTCTATGGCTGCGTACACATGCTCAATAATTGTCGTTGGAAAACATCTTTCACAATCCTTTCCTGAAAGATGGACGAATGAGTGCTGTACATACAGGGCTGTTCTCCTCTATGGGGAGGGGGGAGAACAAACAAGCGGCACCCACTGCGCTCTCCTTTCTTCACTTGTATTGCAGTCATTAATGGATCCACCAGGAACAGCGGATCCGTAGGCAATGGACGCCAAGCGATGGACACATTCTCGTCCGATCACCGCTTCAGGGCTGGTATGGGACGAGAATCATCTGATGTGTGTACCTATCCTAAGTGGCAAGACATTGGTTAAACTATAACTGCTCATGGGATACCGCAGATAAAATAAGTATGGAACACGTCAACGTGTTTCTCAGTAAATATATTTCTAATGGAACTATTGCCGTAACCTTTACACCAGATGTCAGTAACAATCTAAGTAATCCACACATACAAATAAATCATAACAGATTTGTCCATAAATTAAGGTATGTGTGATAAAGTGGCATGGCACAGGAAATAAGTATTGAACATACTGAAATTTTGATTATTGCTTTGTTGGTAATGACAGCTTCAAGATGCCTCCTATATTCACATGCATTGTGTGATTTTGACACATTCTTCCACACAAACTGTCTTCAAATCCTAAAGGTTCTGGGGGCCTCCTTTATGAACTCTGATCTTTAGTCTTTCCATAGATTTTCAATTAGATTCAAATTGGGTGATTGACTGGGGCATTCTAGTAGCTTTATTTTCCTTTCTCTGAAACCAATTGGGAGTTTCCTTGGCTGTGTGTTTGGGATCATTGTCTTGCTAAAATGTCCACCCTCATTTCATCTTCAGCATCCAGGTAGAAGGCAGCAGCATTTATCAAGAATGTCCTGGTACATTTTCCTATGCATCCTTATGTCAGTTACATGAAGTCTGACAGTACCATATGCTGAAAAACAGCCCCACACCATTATGTTCCCATGTCCAAACATCACTGTTGGTATGGGCTTTTTTTAGGTGATGTGCGGCACCATTTCTCCTCCAAACATGGTGTGTTCAATCCAAAGAGTTTGATCATATGACCAGACTATATTCTGACAGTATTTCACGGACAACAAACCAGCATGGTCACTTTACATCTTAGGGGAAAGAATCTTTACTGTATTTATCTTTTGGCCCCCAAGATGAACATCTTCAGATTAATTATAGTAACAATAAAAGAATATAAACATTCAAGCAACAGAATTCTGACATCTATACAAAGCTTAAGTGTATGAGCTTTAGTGAGTGCTACAGTTAAAACAGCCCTGTCATTAACTCATGGCTATAATGCTGACCACAACCTGCAAAATGATGATGCTGAATACTTACTAACTTGGGTGAACTGAAAAGATCTGGGAGCTGCTACTATCTGATAATTCTTAGTATGACAGATACCTGGTCCACCCACAGGGTCCAGTTTGGAATACATAGCATCTTACATAAAGAAGTGTCAAATAGGAGCAGGGCTTAGGCTATGTACACACATCAGATGATTCTGGGTTGATATTGACTAGGATCTGCCACGTGTACAGCGTTCGGTGTCCGTCGTTTCGTCCTGGCGGATCCACAGATGACAATTATTGTATGTTTGTACCCAGCCTTAGAACTGTATTGTGCATTCACCTCAAAGATAAGGATTTTATATATTTTACAGTATAATCTCAATGAGCTGATAATACAGTCATTTACACTTTCCTACCTGTAGAAAGGTAGCAATTAGCTAATGTACAGCTACAGCACATGAGCATATGTAAGGAAATCATCACCTTAACTGCATATCAACTGATTATAAATAAGCATTAACATCTCAACTTATTACTGATACACTCATGTAACTGGACAGTGTACATATAGGCAATGTAATGCAAATTTCTTTTATAAATAAAATGATGTAAGAGCAATGGCCTATTCACAGTTTGTCTTGTAAAAATTTTAAAATCTTCCTTTACCTTTCCGGTCTTTTAAGATTTAGGATCTGACATAAATGGAATCATGGAGCAAAACGATTACCTTGCGTAGGTCCCGGTTTGATTTTAATCTGGCTCTAGTCAGAACCTGACTATGCTGTCTGGCTGTTATTCTCTGAATCACAAAACTGATTGCACAGACATGTAAATGATTTGGCCAGTTGCAAGTTCACATTGAAATTTACATGTGGTTTTAGTTGTGAGCCTGGAGCCAATTTAAAGTATAAAATGTGGAAATTTGAACATTTTATATATAAACACAAAGCAGGAATAACGGTCACCCTATTAAAAAGCAAATATACTCATTTATTTCTTCATTTTGGAAGATGTGTGGCAGAGTTGAATCCACTACCAAATTTTTGTTATTTAAAGGAACCTAGCTGGGAGATATTGGCTTTTTGCTCAAGGTACTATTATTGCTAACCTAAATTTCTTATATATTCCTAAAAAGAATTCATTTTATTACTGGAGTACTGGAGAAATAAGGTTGTCTTTAAACAATATGCAGCACCAGAATTCTTTGATTCAGAATTACTGGCCACAGAACATCAGGATTACGTGTACCTGAAAAGGTGTACCCATACTAATGCTGTGGTTGGTTTTGGATCTTAGATTCCTCCATAATTCAGACAAGCATAAGTCCTTTAATCAGATAGAAAGTAGTATAAAATATACATCTTATAAAGGCATTGTTAAGGGTGCACCACTTTGTGTAGATGTCTTACTTTGGTCCTTGCCAAGATGTGTGAATCTCTAGCCATCCAGGCATTCATGATAAACAACACTATAGTTTTCTATTACCTGAATCTTCTAGTGGAGTTTTCACAGCAGCAGATGCTTTGGCAAATATTCTATACAGTTGTAAGATCTTAACCTACCCAACTCAATCCAAAGCTGAGAAATTGTGTTTTGTGAGGAGTTTCACTTTATGGTCCCTCTTTTGTTGGTTTCCTATCCATCAGAAATCTGACCACATCATCAGAAATCCCTGGCACTGGTTTTATATCGGTGGCCCCTCCAGTAGAAGAAAAGACATTGTCGTTGGTACAGCTCTGTAAAACTTTGGTCCCCTCCTGCTGCAGAATAATCTTTGCTATCTGAAAACTGCGTAAAGCATATAAATTATTTGTTTGCTTTAATTCTGATATTTTTTCAGTAAGGCGCTGAGAAAATGCATCATTGGCAGGCAGGGAGCTTAGTTCATAAAATGCATCTAAATTAGCCCGCATTTGGGCATCATCAATGTCTTCATTGGTTTCTGGTTTGGGTAAAGAGGTCATGGTGCAGTTCCTTTGTTCTCTAACAATGGAAGAACTGCTGCAGCTTTCATTATCTTCTAGTTTTAGTTTTAGTTTTTCATCGTCTTCACAAAGGCTTGTTTTGTAACCTAGAAAAAAATGAAAAATAATTAATCAAAAAGTCCATTTTTTTAAGTCAGAAATAATCAGACACCATTAGGCTATAGGCTGATCCTATTGCACAGGAATACACCAGCCTACCTAAAAGTATAGTTGGGTGGCGTTGGTTAAAGAAGTGGGAGGATATTCAATCTTTCCAAATGAAATGAAATGGAATGGAATGGAAGCAGCAGGAAACTTTAAAGAATACAGCAAACAATATATTATGGCCAAGAGGTGGCCATTTACCTTCTTTCAATTGGTTAAGTCTACACTGCACTGTAATAACAGAAAAATATAAGTAACATACAATAAAATATATGGAATGTATGATACAATCTACCGCCCAACAATCCGTTATATTGAATTTAAGATAATTTTTGCAAAAAATACTACAAACTTAATTGTTTGGAAATCAAAATAATGCTTTATAAAAAAAAAAAAAAAAGCCTTTGGGAGCCCATCTTAGCCATCATTCTAGGCACATAATGGGGGTCCATTTATTGAAACACTTACTAGAGGAGAATCTTCCAGGTCCATGTATTTCAACGGCAGTAACTAATTCTCCACATGTGAATGTTTCAGTAAAAGTAAGATTTACTACTTTCTAAATAGACTTAAATGTGTTATAATAATGTAGATCTGTCCAACACTGCCTCTTACCTTGAATCCTAAATCTCCTAATCCAACACAAAGTCACAAAACTCCAGGTGCCCCTAACGTGAAAGTATGCATTTTTCCTGGTGATTTCAAACTTTACCTATCTTTTAAAGCTAAACTTTTATTAATTGTTTCTTGGTTCCTCCTTTCTCCTCTCATTAGCATGCTAAAGACATTCCTGAATAAAACCTTTACATCATCATTGCATACATTGATTTTGGATCCAGTGATATTATTAGTCAGTCTTTCTAGTGCAGGCAGATCTTGCCTGGTGCAAGGGACTGGCATGGTACTGTACACAGGTTTCTCTACATAGAAAATGATGGAAACACTAACATGCAATGAATTAAAAAAGTAAAAATCAATAAATGAAGGCAGAGGGACAGTTAGGTTGGGGATGTCGGATGTCAATCAGCCAGGAAATAAGGCAGCCCCTGACTTGCTGCAGCTTCTAATACACACAGTGGAATGCAAATTGTGTGAAGCAAATTTTGTGCAGAAGAGTAGAATGTACATTTGTGGAGGTCTGATGGCAAGTCTGGAGTTCAGTTTTAAACTATTTTTAACCTGTCAGTGTCAAGCCAAACAATAATCAATAGCAGGGGGAAGCCAAGTCAGAAGCAGAAAATCATTCTACTAATGATGTCCCTGGATATATGGGGTGTCTTTACATATAAAAAATAACTGAGTATGTATATTCCATTTCTATCATGTTCCTCATAAACAGCAGGGAGAACATTGAACTTTGAAATGTCCTATAGTGCACTTAAATTCATTTTTATGTTTTGAGGACTTCTGCAAATTAGATGAAATTACAGAGTGCGCCCACTTTTGTTTTGCTTCAGTGACTGCAAATATGAATTCTTGTACAAAGGGCTTTTCTTTTTATCATCAAATCATTAGTTCAAGGTCATTTTGATCTTTTAACAGCTATACAGTTATTTAGTAATGCCAATTTATTCAGCACTCTAAATAATAATACTTGCCCAAACAGATATGAAAGATAAAGAGATGTGCTTGGAATGGAGAAGCATCATGTTTGTGCACTGTAATGTCTTACCACTGTCTCTGTGACTGTCGTCTGTGCTTGTCCTTTCCATGCTGGCGTTACCCATCAATTGGGTGTTTAAAATGTCTCTAATTACATAAAAAAAATATATAAAACTATATATCTACACTGATTAGTGTAGAAATATTAAAATGACTGAAAGGTGAGGAGAATAATATGGATTCTTCTACTTCATTGACAATTGGATATGTTAGAAGCAAGTGAATAGTTGGTTGTTAATCATGATGCTTTGAAAGCAGGAAAAAATGGACAATCGAAAGGATAAGAGTGACTTTAAAAAGGACCATATTGTGATGGCTACCCGACTGGGTCACAGCATTTCCAAGACCAAGTGGGTCTTTTGGGATGCTGTAGGTATGCTGTGGTAAGTACTTACCAAAAGCGGTCTATCCTCACTCATAACCTCATCACACGCACGGCTACAAGACTTTTCTAGAGCTGCCCCGACTCTCTGGAATGGTCTTCCTCGTCCTACGCAGCTTGCTCCTACTTTCTACTCATTTAAAAGAGCACTCAAAACCCAATTTTTCAAACTTGCCTACTCATCTTCTCCTGTCTTTTGAAAACATCACTACTTCCCACCACTACATATCTCCCTCCTATTGTGTGTTACTTCCCCCACCTACTAGATTGTAAGCTCTTCGGGGCAGGGTCTTCTCCTCCTGTATCACTGTCTGTATTTGTAACCCCTGTTTAATGTACAGTGCTGCGTAATATGTTGGCGCGATATAAATCCTGTTTATTATTATTAATAATATTAAGGAAGGGCAACCAGTAACAGGTTCATTGCCAAGGCTCACTAATGCACTCGCATGTGTAGGAGAGGGTGGTAGGCAAGTCTGTCTGGCCTGATTGTACAGAAAAGTTACTGAGGCACAAACTGCTGGAAAAACTGTTTGCTGGTCATGTGAAAAACAAGTGTTAAAACAAAGTGCTTTTCAGCTTACTGCATGTGGAGCTACACAGCCAAAGTTCAGTCAAAGTGTCCGTGTTGACCAACAGATTCCACAATGGGCACATTAACTTTAGAACTGGAATATGGTACAATGGAAAAAGGTGTCCCAATCTGTTGAAGTACATTTTCCTTTGGATCAGGTGGATGGCTGAATGGTGGAGTGATGCACTAAGGAAAGAAGGTAATTGAAAGGATCTGCTGCAAATGTCTGAGGCATGGATACCTATTTAATGGTTTTTGCTGATTTGCATGCCTTGATAAATGGGTGATCCCTGAATGTTGGAAGTCCTGCTGGTTGATCTGCAAACACAGTAGCCTTCAGTGCTGGTTCCTGATAAAGCTGATCAAGACCAAATGTTTTACTTTATTTTACCTAAAACAAGAATGCAGCAAATGATCAAATTTCTTACATCTATGTCATGTGCCATTGACTGAAAATGTCAAAGCAAAACCATCAAGACAGTCAGGCAATCAGTATTTTCTTGAAAGGAAGACAGTTATGGCAGCCTGCATAATTCTCCCATAACCATTCTTCTTTAAATGCAGCTGGCATTAACTGTGAATATACATCCAGCTTTCCATGCTAATTTGATGAAAATTTTATATGACGTCTGCAGGGAAACAGACACTGCCAGGGGATTTATGCTTCTGACACTTCCCAAGTGCATTTTCCTGCGTACTTTACATAAGGATATCTCAGGATCGAAGCGGTATTCAATGGGAAAGAAGAGTATATACACTAATTTTTTAAAGGTATATCATGACTGAGTAGTTTTAATATACTGGGTGTGTAAGAACTGACTGGGTTACTTTAAAGTGGAACTAATATTCCACTTTAAAACTTTGGCATCATACAGATGCTTAATGCAGAATGGGACAGGTGGTCACTTCTGCAATATGTATTCTCACCTGCCTGATCACCACCCATCTGTCAAAAACACACGTGCAGCTCAGTGTTGGTTGGCAGTGATACCTGGCAATCCAAGCTTCCCATGTAGGTGCCAGGACTGAATGAATTCCCTCACAGCTATCTCATCCCGGCCTGGCCAACCAAGATGGACAAAGATTGGGATGTAGCAGAGAAGAAGGGGGAAGATGGCCATGCCTGCGACAAAACAGGGAGTATCTCCTGGGGTTTGTTCTGCTTTAACATGATTTTTTAATTCAGCAAAAGTATTCAGGATTTCACAGTGTCATGCCCTGGCATGCATAGGCTTGTAAGTCTGTGACCAGTATTCTCCCCAGGAATATTTTTAAGCTGGGTGGTCACCCCTGCATTGTGACCCAACATTTCCGTAACTACCCAAAAACAGCCAGGTGGTGCTCCCCATATTATGGGCTGGGGAGAATACTGATGTACATTACCACCTAAATGCACAATTTATTCATTTTCACATAAATTGATAATTGTAACTTTTCAGAATTGACCCTAGGCTTCTGTTGGCGAAGCAAAATAGTAAATTGTTTAGGTCATGGCAGTGTTAATTCTGCACACTGCTGATTACCACCTTGTTAAAAAACAATCCTATTACCATTTCATAAAGCACACATTGAAAATGTTTCATGCATTGACTGTTATTCAATTAGAAACATTAACAATCCTAAACACCTTCATCAGAGTGCAAAGGCTACATTTAATTAAAGAGCTTGTGTTTATTTTCCGGCAGATGATCTATGAGTATAATGAAAGTGATGGAGCAGACGTGCAGCATTAGTTCAGAAGGGTGAAAATCCATTCATTCTAAATAGAGTACACATTCACACTGTATTCTAAGTGCATACACAGCTCACAGCTTACGTTTTTTTTATAAAGAGGTAATAACCTTCCCTCTACAATTATTTCTTCTAGAATAGAGAGGGCATATGTAAGAAGGAAATCCTCCTGTGCGAGCCTGCTGGAGGTGATCCATTGACTGATGCAGTGAAAATGAATAATTCAATTTTAATCCCACACATCTGGCAAGCTGCAGAAATTGATCCTGCCAGATTAAAACTGATCTGTAGCCAACTCAATCATGTTTAATCTGTATTTGTGCCCAATTATGATCCGAAAAGTATTTGGTACCAGTGAGGCATGGCATTAGAACCCACTTACAGATTTCCCTATTGTTAGGCCCATATAGGGCTGCAAGGGAACCTCCGTGACCACAGCATGAAGCAGCCCACATCTGATAATATTCTCAGACCATGTAGTGGTTGGTACCTAGAGGGTTGAGCATGTTTCCATAAGCCCCTCCTATGAACCACACTGTGCCACGCAGCTTGGTTGGAGCCATTTCTTAAATATAAATGAAAACTAGGAGGAGGAAGAGAACTAAAATAGTACTATAAAAAATACTAAAAAAAAAACATATACAATGCAGTCCATCGCTAACATAAATGGTAATTTTTGTGTTATTTTGTGACTTCCCCCATAGCATAATTGTAGCGTATGTTGTATTTCCAATTGGTAGATTTACTTATGTCTTCTTTTAATCTAAGCCATGAAGAGGCGCTGCACCTACCACCACCCCACCATGTCTTTTTTTAGAGCTTTCAGTGGCAAGGAAGACATAGTCAGGACAATTATGCATTCGGAGGAATGTGGGCAGGCTTACCAACATCTGTCTACATGGAAGACACAGATCCAGTCCCTCTGCTGGTTCTGCAAAATGTAAGTGTGTATGTTGAAAGTAATAGGTGCCCCATGCCCCACAAGTACAGATTTGTGTTAAAGCAGGGATAGAGGAGTGGGAGGAGGGCACGTTTAAGGGGCAAAAAGTGTTGCTGTATTCTACTTCTAGGCTGCAGTTTCTATAGTAGCCATTCTCAGTCTTTTTAACATAGGGGATTACTTGAAATAACTTTTTAGGTCTCAGGGGAACCCCTGCCAATATTTATGATATGGCCATCTCATGGTACATTATCAATTGGATGAATAGCACTTACATTGTTAGCCAGGGGCCACCCTTACAGATAGTCAGAAAGATTATTGGTGTCAGAGGTATCTGACCTGGGTCACATATCGCCCATTGCTCAAGGAACCGTTAGTAACCTCTGGAAGAACCCCAGGGTTCCAAGCAACTCTGGTTGAAAAACACTGGTCTATAATTACATCACCTAAACTTTTTTTACTATTAGCAATTAATTGATATTGAGAGAATATATAAGGACCATGGTTGCTCAGGAACAATAAAGTAATTAGATATCCAAATCATGTGTGTGTGTTTTTTAAAACAAATGCAGATGGCAAAAAAAAAACAGAATGGCAATATAACAGCAATTCCACACATCTAAGAATACATTTTATCTTCATAAGAATATTTTATCACAATAGCACAACGTTTGTTTCTGTGTAACACAAAACAAAATTCACTAAGAAAAATGTAATTATAATGTCATCCCAGCGGTGTATTATTGGAGCTTTAAACCCATAGAGCCTTCCCCAAAGAAGGATTGTTTTACCTTGCTCAATATATCATTTATATTATTTCTACTGCAAGTAATTGTCGTATTATACCAAAGATCTTACAGTTTAATTATTCATAACAAATGTGAGCTTTATCTAGCTGTAATTCATATTCATAACCTGGCTGATATCTTCCTTGTCTCTATTGCTGTAATCACACAAAAGGGAGAGCTTATTGCTGATTTAATTACCGTTGTTTTAAGGCCATGACACGTGTAAATACCACAGCAAACACTGTAATTATATTAATATAAGCTGATCAAAGACAACAGCCAGGTAACACTGCAAGCACGGACAGCTGGGGTTGTTTTATGGCACTCAATGCAGAATGGAGGGGTCTATAATACTTGCTAGGGTGAGTTAGAGGGGTCATATGCCAAACTTTAAACTACAAAATATTGCCCCACAAAAAAAGGGAAGAAAAATGAAAGAAGCAACACTTCAGTTTATTCATGCAAATCCATAAGTTTTACACAGAACTTAAACATCCCCAGACATCTTGGTGGGATCTCATCTTCTCTAAACTTTGCAACTTCATTCTCCTTAACTCCTTGTTCCCCCCTTTCAGCCAAAATCTTCTTCTCCTTGGAAGATTGCAGATGGCAGGAAGACTTCTATAACTTAAAGCACACACAGTTTTCAGAATCCCACGTTCTATAAAATCACTTTTCCAAACCAAGCTGCCTCCCAATATAACTGCACTTTATTGGTATTTCTGGATACATTTGTCCCTGCCACCTTCCATTTACTGGTACCACTAACTCAGGAAGCTGGCTCCATAAGTGACTTCATCTTAAAGCGGAAATAAACTAAAAACAAAAAAAAAAAAACCTCTTTAATCCCGCAGGTCCCCTGATGGTCGCTGGTCCTTCCCACAATCTGGTCCTGTGTCGTCCTGGGATTCCTCTTTGTCACTATCCTCTTAGTGCCACTATCCTCAGTATTCTCTTCCAGACTTCTTTCTTCGTCACCCGATCTCGCACTGCGCAAGTGCATGGTCGAGTGATGCAGCCGTGAGAAGGGGGGAAAAAAGAGAGCCGTTCTCACTGCCAATGCGTGAAATTGGCATCTCTTTCCCCTAGGAGGTAAAACACCAACATTTTTACTGTAAATAGAAGGGTTGACTACCCTTCTATGTAAAGTAAAAATGTTGAATTTAGGTACGCTTTAAATATTTTTTTTAAATCTATCAGAGAAATACAGGAGCCGCTATTGCTGGCTTTTTATATAAAATGACTGTTGCTTAGCAGTTCTGCTGATGTTTTAGCTCCAACACATTCTGAGTCACTCACTAGGAAAAAGGTCAACAATCAGAAAAAAACTTGAATATATCCCAACTACCCAGCCAAGATTATTAATAATATTCTAATTAAATCCTATCTAAGAAAAAGCTGAATTTTAATCTTTTTATATGATGCCCTACATAGTTACCCCCTTTTCACCAATAAACAGAAAGTGGGCATTGATAGGCAGCATTTGCATGCAGATCAGTAACACCCACACGTAATGCTGAGCCTTCATGAGTGTACGAACTGAAATCCAAGAATAAAACAGGTAGGCTGGGGACAGTAAAGCTGAACAGTAAATTATTCAATGATACTGCACATGGTGAAGCCCCTCCTCTTAGGAGCAAAGCGCAGAGCCCCCTGGCATACCTACGTTATCCATCCCTGGAGGCTCCTGGCTGCTCCTTCTGCACATGCCTGGGCAAGACAGTTAGGACTGGAGTTTAAGTTTAACTAACAGATTAAAAAAAAGTCCAAAAGACATTGTTTTTTTTTCATATTTATTTTGTTGATTCAAAGCTTATACTATTAAAGAAAATGGGCAGAATTAATAGCAGCCACGAATGAATACACCAGCAATGGCAGTCTTCACATTTGTGTGGGAAAAGTGTAACTAAAACCAAAACTTTTTTTCTTTTTAACTTTCCTAAACTTTCCTGAACTTCTTGTCTGGGAGTGAACACAGCATTTGCTGGGGAAATCCTATAGAATGGAGCTGTTGTCAATCAAAGGCTTACGTTAAGACTTTAGGTGGATCCTGCAAGTGATGTACCGGAACCTTAAGAAAGTCAATTCTGCTGTAAAGTCATGAATCACATATTCTATTAACATACATTTTCCAGGATCCAGGGTTTAATAACATTTTAACCATTAACTACTACTTAAAAGAAAAGCTTTGGTTATATTTTAAATTCAGGTGATCACAGGTTAGTTGGAAATGGACACATGGGATCGCTGTGCAGTTCTTACAAAAGCAAATTGTTGCCTATTGGTATCATGCAGCGATTTGATGCAATTGAGTGCAAAAAATGGTTCCCAACTACTTCAATTTACTTAAATAGGAGAGGTTGGGACAGTGGAAATGGTCCTAAGAGTTATTTGTTATGTGTGAACTAAGCTTCTGGTATAAATATGCTTAATAATGTAGATGGTACTAAAAACTCACATTGTAATGGGGAAAAGAAAAAATGTACCCGATTCCTTAATATGGCATAACTGTGTGTTGCAAATGCAAAATTCTTTTGTACATTAAGTACAGCTATATGACAAAGCATTCTTCATTGAATGATTACAATATCATTGTTCATTCCAGATTCGTCTAATGATAAAACAACACCTAGGGGAAACATATTTCATATAACTACCCTAACAATATGTTACAAACCTGTTAATGCATGTCATTACATACTTTTACATGCTTGTTATCACCATTCCCCATGGAGTCTGCTCTTGTGTTAAGATTCTAATACATTCACAGACAATAAAAATATTCCTGTCAAATTCATTCTATCTTTAGACAATGATTTCTTTTGATTAATGAGTGAAAACAAATGCAGGGGGCATGACAGCTTAGGTAAAAATAGACCAGGATTTCATTTATTTATTTCATTTCAATGTGACATGAGCGATATGGAATTAAAATAAAGACGTCTGTATGCAGGTTTATTGGCAGCACAATGAATCACTGGAAGGAAATTGTCACCACAATCTATCAATATCTGACCAGTAATAGCTGCCTTATAAAAGGCTCGGCTGGAAGGTATCAGAGGTTGTCCGATAGACTAAAAGAATATACTACATAGGTCTATAAAGAAGAAAATCTCATATCATTGGTGTGCTACAAAGCAAATATAAAAAGTTTAGAACTGGCAATAATATAAAACAGAACCAGTCAGGAATGGGCATCTGAATCTCTACGCCGACCTGTACTATGTAAGCTGTGCCATAACAAAGGCAAGGGAGATGCAGAGGGTCAAGTTTTTAGCATTGCCTTTACCATTCTGGGGTAAATTTTTAAAGCTTATCAATGCTGGAGAAGACAGAATATCATTGGGGAACATGGGCGATCCAGCAAACCTTGAATAGGTTTCTAAAAATCATTAGAAAAAGGTTTGATTGGTGTAACAGTGGAATGCCAATCAATAAAGGTAAAGGTGAAGAATTAAAGACATAGGAAATATCCCTTAGAAAGCACTATGCCAACCCTAATAATACATATACATTAAAAAAAAGGATAAACACATGTTTTTTTTTTGGCAAATTTGCATACTGTATTCAGTGATAAATCTCATAGAATACATTTACATGGTGATACAAAGTGCAAAGTACAAAGAATCCTAATGACAGAAATGAATCTGCCAACACGTTGGTACTAGACATAGGTAACCTACTGTATGGTATACATAAAGTAGGACGTAGCAACTGCAGAAACTGAAGCAATGTAACGCGCAGCTGGAAAACCCGACGTGTTTTGCCTGAATAAGGGCTCCTTCAGAAAAGCAGTCGTAAGTATGGTATGTGGTCTAAGTATATCGTGAAGCATAAATGCATATTAGCATTTTAAAAAAACATAATGCATAAACAATTATTACAATTGACAGTCATATGTAGCACATTATTAGAATGTGTATCTTAATAGCTAAATATAATTAATACAGGAGAATGAACAATAACAGCATAGATATTAAAACAAATTATTATAATTAACCTGAAACCAAAATAGTGGATGCTAAAGGCACAAATGACTTAGTCAGGTGTTACTTTAAATAAAGGGTTTTCTACCCTTTAATGTAACGTAAAATTGTTGGTGACAGGTCCACTTTAAGTAAAACTAAGGGGAAAAACAAAAATGACAAACAATGCAGTCCCGTCATTAGAATTTACACAACTATTTTTGATTTAATTTTGGATAAAAGCTTAAAACTACATGAAGAAAATAAGCTCTGCAGCAGCCCTCTCAGTATAATAGTTTGTTTCAACCATTAAGATCAGTTGGCTGTCCTAGCAACTGCTGTATGACGTCCTTTAAGCATGATAAGAAGCAGAAGTTGCCTAGTCTGTATTTCAGGAAATAGAATTGATATCAAAATGTTTTATAGGCAGTTTTATATTGTAATTATTTCTATTCATAGATGTAGAAAGAAAGGGAACCTGTGGAAATCAGATTTCAATATATTGTTCAACTGTGGGCCACTGCAAGACTTGGACTTCATTAGCGATAGTGCTACAAATAATGAACAACAATCATTTATTGGCTCATTGATGATGATGAATTATTTGATGGCTCTGTGAGGCAGACTCGATTAGGAGAAGGGTTTGATTCATCATGTTAGGATCTAGTGCCCTTTTGACCACTGATCTGATGACCAATAAAAGAATATACCATCAGAAGTAGGAAAGGTGGAAGAAGCACAGACATACAGAATTAATTATTTGGAGGAGGAGGGTGTATGCACTGTACGTCCTCAGGTACCGCTTGTTCTTCAGCAAGTAGAACAGTAGATATGTCACCATAACTTATAAACTCAATCAAAATCTCCACTGCAGATATAATTATTAAAACACAAATCCATAATTTTTAAAGACATAAGGATTACAGAGCATTAATTTAATACATTAATACTTTATTTTTTCAACAGTACAAGGACATCACTCCAAACCTCTGGCAATAATTGAATTGAAGATTATTATTTTATCAATTGTCTTAGATTACAGATTGCATCTTAGTAAAATACCATTTTTAGGATTGTCAATTGTGTATGTGATATCCTCATTTAGAGGAAAGCACAGTTTTTTTTTCAATTCTGTACCCCTCCCTAGCACTTCTTCTTCTTGCAGTCCCAGTAGAGCAAAGTTGGGAGAGGAAGAAACAGAAAAAAGTGCCAATCGTTACATGCATGTTGATAGGTGGAAGGAAGCAGAGCAAAGGAGAGATGAGCTCATCACTGTGCTGCTTCTCCTTCAGTGTCTAGTCACAGGCTGGGGCAGGCTTATGACAGCCTGAGCTCAGAAGTAGTGGAATAAATGATAATCACGATCATTCCTGGAAGTCAAAAGGACATCTATTGATCAGAATAGTAGCAACATCTGAAATGTTAGGGCACCATGCTGCAAAGTCTTCCATTTTAAAATTGGCTTATTGGGTTAGGATAAGTGGCTGGTTTGCTATTGAACAAAAACATTTATACGGAGTTCGGCGGCACAATACATGTTTGCTATGTCAATGAAACCAGCAGTATGGACCAAACTGCTTTAACCACATAAAGCAGTTCATGTCAGCATGCCCTGATAATACCAAGCTGAATCCAATTTTGCTTAACACAGGAATCAAATTTCCTAAGCCGTAAATGTCATTTGCTTTTTATCCTCCAGGTACAGTCAGTACTGAGAAACTCTGTCACTATCTTACCCATCTGATGGAGATTATAAGGTTAGGTGTACAAACAAGATTTCCAGCTGAATATTTCTGAAACACTTTAAACCCCAGGCAACAATCGAAGTGAAAATTAATATTTATCAATTGGTATAGATTCCATCATAGTAGTAGAATAGAATTTTTAGGAACATCAGTTGTGTGTTCTGCTGATTTAAGGGAAATCATTATATTGAGCAGATTCACTATTACTACCCTCCCTAGGACATACTGACACAGAAAAGCCAGAATTCAGAAGAGGTGTGAAACTGTGCAATTTTCAGCTTTTGAGTGCACAACAGGCCGCTGCTAAGTGCCATAAAATGGCAAACTACATCATAAGTAAACAGATTTGTACCTGGTTTTAGGCTGCCGTGTGGCCATAAGCAAAATTGAAAGAATGGTTCCCAATCTCCCCTTATTGACTTTAATGAGAGGCTGTAATTGTGTCTGACCCCCTTATTTTCACCTTGTGATCCCGCCAGTAAGAGCCATTTCAGACTTGCAGCACTCTACCAGATGTTCAATCACCATCCCAACCACATTCCCAAATGCTCAAATTCAACTGAATGGGAGTGGTTGGAAACTATTTTGTTAAGTCATTTGCATGTGGCTTCAGTGGATTGCAGAACAGTTACTGAAAGCAACAAGTTGCTTCTCGGCACATGGTTGATTTTCGTTCTCTGGAGGAAGAGCTACACCTCGACCTCACACAACTGCATGAAAACGCAGTAAATTCTGCTGCTAACAACATATTAATGAAAGAAGGGTGGCGTGGAGTAACTAACAGGTATGGTTTTCAACTGCAAGTATGAAAGGAGCCTAAATTACTTCCTGTATTGGGGTGACAACTCTCACTATTCTGTAACCATAGAATAGCAGTGCTGTCTATATTGGATGCTTGTTCATTGGACTGCAGATTACGTTTTTTCGCTCCTCATATTAAAGCATACCTAAACTCAGAGTTTTTACTTTACATAAAAGGGTAGACAACCATTTATTTTTTAAGAAAGCAGCACCACCCCTTTAATTTTCCATCGCCTCGGTGATCAAAAATTATTGGGAGCGCAGAGGCTCCCGGGATACCTACGTCACGCATCCCTGGAAGCACTTGGCTGCTCCTTCTGCGCATGCCCGACCATCTTAGGAATGAGCAGAAGGAGCCCTTTCATCAACAGAAAAAAACATGCTGATCTTTCCCAATCTATTTCACCCCAACTCCTGCCTGCGCAATGCGAAATTGGGTGACACAGAAAGAAGACCCCAGAAGAAGAGAGAAGAAGATGTCAGCACCTGGAGCTCCCTTTGCACCGGGCAGAAGAGGGATACCGGGACAACGCGGGACCTGATGGAAGAAGCCTCCCGACAGATAGACTGATCAGCATTGAGGATTGAAGGTAAGTGTGATTTTTTTTATGTTTTTTGTTTACTTCCGCTTTAAATAAGAATGGTATTCTGCAATTTGTAAGTAAGACAAGACAAACAAAACTACTTGAGGTTTCAATGCAGCAAACAAATAGTTGTCATCTTAAACAGGAAGCAAGCAGCTCACTGGATTTCAGCAGAATCAAGAGGTAATTTCCAGTATCTGCAGGCTGAAGTGATGTAACTGAAGCCTTAACTACTTTTTCCCAACGTTTCCCTGACATTCACTTCAAATTATATTTGATCAAAAACTGAGCGACAAGAATAAATTAAAATCAGTCCTAACTGGAAACAATATAATTGCTGATACCTGATTTTGCACTTGCTGTGAGGTCTACGGATTCTGGTTAAGATTACTCCTCAGACACGTTTGTTCTTTGACATCAATTGGCATGGCTCAGCTAAACTCTCCCTGGATCTCTAACAGTGTCATGAATGGTTGTCAGGCAAACAATGATAAATTGATGAAAAGGAGATAAGGTCACTTCTCTAAGAGATAGCTGTCAGAATCTAAATTCCAAGAGATGGCAAAACAGGAGGCAAATAAATCCTTCAAGTCACATCAGAGCTAAAATTATATTGTAACTCCAATATGTGAGGCAAATATTAAAGTTTTTTTTGCCTACAGACTGTGATATATTGCTGTCCTACATTGGCCAAAACTTACTGCCTCAGCATAAATAAACCTCAATGTATAATCTTCAAAGAAAATGTATTTCTCATTATGAACTATTTATATATCATAATAAGGGACCTTCTATCCTTTATCATCAGATTTTCCTGGCAAGCGGTTTTTTTTTTCTTGACAACTCTTTTACGCATCTGTCACATCGGGTGCTATTCCAGGAATCAGAAATTGGCTTCCTTATAGTTTCTATCACCTCTCTCACTTTGCAACAGGAGGGCTATGAAGGAGGTCACCCATCCAAACACTAATCATCATCATTTTACCACCAATAAAACGAACCATATGGGTGGCTGCTGTAACGCATGGTTATTGGTTGTAATGCAAAATTTTGGACTTGGTTTCTCGATTTTTGTAAATATGTTTAAAAAACTGCTGCCAAATGTTGGTGTACCCCTTTACAGGATGCCACTGTTTTGTACCAACTCAGAAGGTCTGATCACAGGACTACATGTGGGGAAAGGGGGGAGTTAGGGCTGACAGAGGACTTGCCTTAAATTAAATGTTACATTTATTTGCATTGAATTGTGCAATTACTAGTGCGGTAAAGTTCTTATGGCAAGTCTAGTGTGCAATATATATGGAATGGAAAGGTCAGCCATATTGGAATTTAGAGTAAACACACCATCAAACTAAATTAGCTGACATCTTCCTATAACTCTTAAAGACCATTCTTTAAGAGTTTTTCTTGCTTAGTTAGGAGAACCTTTTAACATACATAAAGATTAGGATAATCAGATATCAGAAACAGATAAAAAAGAATTACATTCAGGCTTTGGAACATAAAAGGATTATTCTGCAGCAGTGATTCTCAACCAGGATGATTGAGCTATTTGTACCTGTCAGGTTAGTTTAATTGACACCAATGATCTTTTTGGCTATCTGTAATGGTGACATTCTTCTCATTGCCCAGCAATGTAAGAGGCATTCTTCCCACTTACCACCATGCTAATGTTCTGTGATTTGTGGATATAGTATTTAAAGAAGAGATTCCCTGACCTGAAAGTTATTTCAAGGGATGGCCCATGATAGAGAAAGGCTGCTCTGCAACATTTAAATAAATAAATAAATAAATATATATATATATATATATATATATATACACATACACACACATATATATATACACACACATATACATACACACTTACACACACATACACACTAGCTGATTACCCATTGTTGCCTGGGTGTTTATTTATTGCAATGTTATATTATACAGGAAAAGGGATCAAATAAAGCTATAGTGTTAAATAACAGATATTTTTACAGGTTTTAAAAGTATAGGTATAATATACAAATAAATTAAATTAACCTACATTAATGGCATATTTGCCAATGCTGTTTTAAATGTTTTAATAAGAACATTGTGCTCATGAAACATCCTTTGTAACTTTAGGACAATCTGACATTTTGTTCCTGAGATGTAGGTGCACCTCTGGTCAGTTTCTATTAGTTTGTTCTCAATAAAATATAGTTGTAGAAATTTTGGTGGTTTTAGATGTAGTAGTCCTATCTCTGTTAACCTGTAGTCGAGTCTCACGCTGTTGTACGGTCTCTGAAGCTCTAGATGTAGTAGCACTTTCTCTCATTTCCTGTAGTCAAGTCTCACGCTGTTGTACTGTCTCTGAAGCTCTAGATGTAGTGGCTCTATCTCTGTTATCCTGTAGTCGGGCCTCATGCTGTTGTACTGTCTCTGAAGCTCTAAATGTAGTAGCATTCCTGTCCTTGGGATTTTCTTGTCTACAGTGTTGTTTCATTTTGCTTGCTTTTTGATTGCACTTGGCCAATTGCCTTATGTTTTCTCGAAGGCATTATTACAGGCCAAAAATTTGTAAAAGAGTCTAATACATCCAAATATAGCTCTGACATAAAGCACAGCACTGTACAGAGATGACTGGTGCACTCACATGAGTCTCGGTCATACGTATGGCAAGTTTGGTTGAAATGTTTCAATGCATTTGAGTGATTTTGGAACATACACACACACACACATACATACATATCTGATTTTATATATATAAAATCATACATATACACACACACACACACAATGTAAAAAATTTGGGATTAGTGCCTGGGATATAGGAGAAAATCATTGCATCTTGTTTCCTATCTTGTCGTCATCTGATCAGCTCTTGTACAAGCAGTTGAGCATGATCCTTTATTCTATTTTTGGGTGACAGATTGTAGCAAAGACTGTGTCGTTCATAATAAATGTGTCAGGAGTTTGTGTATCTATTAGGCACAGAAACATTTAAAAAAAATCAGCTCTTAATATGGCTTTACACAGTGTTAGACAGACAGTGTATTGCTGATCATATATGTAAAGTTTATCTTTAGCATACCAATCTCAAGCAATTCAAATTGAGTTTGTGATGGCAAAAAAGCACCAGTAAGACATGCGTAAAAACAGCTTGGCAAAATGGCTGGTATCCAGAGATATAAACAGCTAAAGTTACAAGCAAATCTCAACCTCTTCTGTTAAAGACTAACTCCAGGATAAAGAAAACAAAAGCAACCCCATCACCATTACCACCACAGGTCCAGTACATGCTGTAATTTTGGTTTGTGCAGGATACTGGGGTGATGGCTCTTTAGGTGACAGGCGAAATGATCGTCCAGGTGAAATGATCCTGGGCTTCCATAAATCTGAAGACAAGAAGTACTTTGTGGCAGAGATGAGTACTTAATGGGACCAAAGAGGAGGTGAATATTGCAGCCAGAGACGCATTTCTGTAAGGGCAGTTAAGGGTCTGAATTCTTTTAAAGAAAAATGCCTGGAGTTGGTCTAAAAATTCACTCTTGGCACCTACACATTTGTATCACCTTAGTGTTTCGAGTTTTATGGTGTTTCTTGAGTTGTAGTAATCTGGTTGCTGTATTTGGAAATACCTAATTTAGGCTAGGCACACACATAAGATAATGATCACCAAAAGCAAATGATCATGCTCGTCTAGGGTGAAAATATGACAGTACATGAGTACAGTGGTAACAACAGTCATGGCAGAAAGATTAACGATTAATCAGGGATAACAGCATAGGAAAGCACAATGGGTTGCCGCTCACTTGTTTTTCTGACTCCATTGAACAGAAGGGCAGTGTGTACAGTGCTCGTTTGTCGCTCTGTAAAAGATATATATATATATATATATATATATATATATATATATATATACACACACACACACAGTATCTGCAGGCTTCACCCTTTCTCTCTGCAGTGTACATACACAAACTTATTAAAGAACTAACGGAAATCAGGCAGTCCTACTCACAGGTTGTGTGACGACATCACTAAATCTGGCTGGAAAGATCATAGGAAACGTATATAAAAACCTCACATCAAGGAAAACAGAGTGGGTTTTCTGATTTCATCATTATTCTACATTAGCAGCCCACTAAATGACATTATGAGTTGCCTGGAGATGCACTTTAATTGGAATACCTCTGGCTACATGTTACAATTAAAGAGCATTTCCAGGCTTCCAGGAAGATTAATAGGGCATCAAAAAGAGAAATAAAGATGTTCAAAGGGAAGAACCCAAACTAGCTAGAAGTTGCACATTGCTCTCTGCCTTACTAAATAATGTTAGTAGGAAAGACAGCAATGTGTTTTACTACTCCTATCAAATATTATTTTTACAACGCTATAATATTCAGGACTATGATGACAAATAAGTTTTTTCCACACATGGTAGGGTTACAGAAAAACATACATACACATGCGTGGGGAATACACACGAAGTACAGCAAAGCATTATTAAAAGAGTAACATCTTACAATGGCACTGGGTAATACTACTGCCTACGTAGAATTAAAATAGATACTACACAAAAGCAAGTATACCTTGATAAGATGTTCTGCTGTGACTAAGAAGTGAAAAAGATACCTTACCCGGAAATTACATTTTTCCTATCATGCTGTTGCCAAGCTTATCAGACAAAAAAACAGAGAGAAAGTCTAAAAAGAAGGGAGGGATTTAACAGCAGGGAAATATCTACACACAGAAACAATTTAAGGGAGACATGCTTGGTATCCTTAAAGTAGAAGTAAACCCAAAACAAACAAAAAAAAAAAATCACACGTACCTTCAATCCTGCAGATCAGCCTGTCTGTCGGGAGGTTTCTTCCATCGGGTCCCGCGTCGTCCCGGTATCTGTCGTCTGCCTGGCGCAGAGGGAGCACGAGGCCCCACCATCTTCTCTTCTTCCTACGTCACCCGATCTTGCACTGTGCATGTGTGAGATCTGCAATTTTCTCCCTATTGATGAAAGGGCTCCTTCTGTGTATACCCAAGATGTTCGGGCATGCACAGAAAGCAGCCAAGAGATACCTACATCAAAAAAAAGGTTGGTGCACTTAAAAAAAACACTAACACAACATTTTTATGTAAAGTAAAAGATTTTGAGTTTAGGTTTGCTTTAGGTTTTAATTGAAAAAGTAACACTCTCACTGGGATGCCTTAAAAATGTTTCCTACAACAAAATAGCAAAATTTTTACTTTACTTACTTTAATTACTTACCTACTTTTTATTTATAGAAAAAAGTTTGGTAAAAACATCATAGCTTTAGCTTAAACAATGAAAAATATATAACAAAGTTGCATAACTTATGTTAAGTATAGTTGATAACCTTAACAACAGAGAAGGCTACGTACACATGTCAGATGATTCTCATCCGATTATCGCCTCAGGGCTAGTATTGGACGAGAATCTGATGTGTGTACAGCAGCCGTCCAACGTCGTTCATGGAACTGTCCAGGCAGATCCACAAACAACGAAAGATTGTAATACAAGTTAAGGGGATAGAGCGCAGCGTGGTCCAGCTCGGTCACACTGTATATATAGTGCTCATTCATGCATTTTTCAGTCTTTTGTCGTTGGAAAAGATTGTGAAAGATCTTTTCAAACAACAAAAATCTAATGTGTGTAAGTCAATAATATATTTGTATCAAATGATAACAAATTCTCTGGCAGGAGTTGGCAAGATAATTTGTAATGCGTTTTGCGGTAGCCCTGCTTCATCAGAGAACAGCACCCCTCAATCAATATATATAATTTAACCACAAAAGTAGAGGCTTTCCAATGTACTATTACCATGTGCCAATATTACATTCTACGTGAGACAGAACAAATCAGTTTCCTAAGTAAGCGGACACAGGGCAAAGTGTCCCTGCACAGGTCCCCTGTCCTGTGCTTCAGATGGAACAAGACAAGTCTACAAATCAGGCTGAAGTGACCATAAGAAAAGCCAGAAACAAGTGATTTCCCAAGCTACCTCAACAGGGATCCAGAAGGGAATAAATATTTGAAAAAAGATCTTTTCCAAAACTCCAATGAGAATTGCATTTACACCTAGATATGCAGGTACAATGTTTTTTGCATTTACTCTGTTTCAAGCTAACCAAGCAGATTTTGCATTCCTTTGTACCTATCAGTCGGGATACTGGCAATGTGGCAGCTAATTATCACACTCTTCCAGCCTGTGCCTAGAATTGTGTTCTTCAATCTTGTTTAATTCCATAGAAAAACAATCCAAAGAATGAGCTTGAACTCCCAGAGTCATCACTGGGTTATTACTCTACAGAAGCCTTTGTTTTTATGCTCTACACAGATGATGGCCAAAAAGCAGTTTGGAATAAATTTCTATATATTAGGCTATATCTACACTATAAACCAGCTGCTCTGGAGGTACAGTTAGCCAAAAGCATAAGGAAATGATCTGCATTGTTATACCGACTATCCTGAAATAAGAACAATTGCGTTATTTCTGGGATGGGAGTCAGACATATAATTGTGTTTTACCCTAATTAAATGGAGAGCATTTTGATTTTTTTGTCCCATTTCTCTGTAGGCAGGTCAGGAAGATTTTTTTTAAGGGGCTGTGCTCCTTCAACTTAGTTTAATTAGCCCAGTAATGTATAAGATTGGGGGCTGAGGAAAGCTAATAAAATAAATGCAATGGCACTAATGCCTATTTACATTTAAAAATAGGACTGGATTCATAAATGAAAATTTGCTATGTTGTAGGGAACATTTCGAAATGGTAATTGTTCCTAGGCAGTATCCTCAAAAACTTACTCCTTGTTGTTATTATTATTATTATAATTAATAAACAGGACACAGTCACAGACACTGTCACACAGGAGATGAAGAGGACACTGACCCAGAAAAAAACAATTCCTTCAGAAAAATTACAGAGCCTGTCTCAATAAATAAGAGCGCCTAGGCACAAATCTATTTACTACCTCATAGTTGTATATCTGTGGTGTGAGATCTAAGGCTAGGTACACACGTACAATGGTTCTTGTTCGATAATAGGCTCAGAACTGATATCGGACGAGAATCTTGGGTGTGTACAGGGCTTGTCGTCCATCAAACGACAATCTTGGCGGATCCACAGACGATGGACGACAAACGATCGTAATGCAAGTGAAGGGGAGAGAGCACAGCTGGGTGTCGCTCTGCCGTCCTCCTCCTCCGCTCTCCAAGGAGCAGAATGGTGCTGTATGTACAGCACTCGTCCATACATCGTGCAGTCGGTTGACGTTAGAAAGGGTTGTGAAAGATCCCTTCCAATGACAATTATTGCACGTGTGTACATAGCCTTTGGCTTTGTGCCCTTTTACTGCTCCTACGAGGAGATAAGAAGTGAGATTTATTGATGTTACTACTGTACTACTCACTGTTCTACTTGCTGGTGGTTTTGACAGGAGGATGCAAAATCTACCAAGATAGCCACCTACACACAGAGGCAGGTGAATAACATAGTAAGTCAGAAAAAGAAGAAAGCTACTAGAGAAACCACAGGCAAAACTGGTGACTAATTCTTTTCCCTCTAACTGTTTTTACGAGCATAACTTCTTCTATCCCTTTTACATAATAGAAAACATGTTTTTTTCAATTGTTTATTAACTTTTTTTGGGGGGGTCCCCTTCCATCCTGAAGACTGGTAAGGGTAAACCAGCAGTCTCCTGGAATGCTGGAGTCACATATCCAAGGGGGTTGTGGGCTACTCCTTCTGCACATCTATCTTAGTTCTCCTGACTGCTGCAAATGACATTGTTGGACAGAATAAACCATGTTTTATACTGCAATGCAAAGCAAAGCACGGAGTAGCCTGACAGATGAGCATCTCCTAACAGCAGCATTGGATGGAACAGTGAGTGCCAGAGAGAAGAGGGAAGCAGAGACAGCATGAATTTCATGGGCTCAGTTTGTGGACAGATCGGGACTTTTCACAAGTAAAGGTAAGTGATTAACTAAAAGTTCAGCTTTAGGGGCAGCAATTTGTCTTACCCTTTCACCATACAAAGTAGTTTAATTTGAACCAAGGCAAGCATGCAAACCATAAAAAGCAAGTAGTGACCAAACATAAGTTTGGAAAGCTTAAGCCACACGTGGTTTTCCCAGCTCAGGACAGAATGAGTCATGTGCTGGACACCAGAAGTGTAGATTTTTTGTAGATTAATATATTACCACCCAATTGGACTGATTGTAATCAGAGGTAAAAAAGTGTTACAAAAAACTTAGTAAGACCTTTTTGCCAAACACCTTAATAACTATAAATAAAATAATTTTTATTACCAACCCACAGTAAAAAATAAATAAATAATAGGTTACACAAAGCAACTAAACTGTTATATTAAAAATCTTGAAGTATAATATTCGATGATATGCACAGTTCAATCACAGGTAACACTGTCTTTTAATCTCTTTCCTATATTTTTTTAAATTGCTTTTACACCTATCTTCCTCATCTTTAATATTTAGCACAAAACTTCTAAAAGGAAATTAAAGCTCGCCTGTGACTGCAGGGAGATCCAATGACATATGCTAGAACCAGGAACAGCAGGATATTGATATTTGAAAAGGTAATTAGATTCAACGTTTCCCCCTGGTTGAACAGGCTATGTCTGAAGACCTAGACCTGACAGCAAATGTGCGCAGATGGTCTTTTTAAAACGTGGAAAGATAAAAATCTGGAGTTCTGTCTCTGTGCCCTGTTGCTGCTGGTACATCTGCTGCAAGGTAATTGTCTTGTGCTCCTATCCCACCTTTTTCTGCAAAGCTTCAATGTTTTCACTCCTCTATAATTGTACAAGTTGGGGATTAAATGCTGACTGTAATGTGATTTACTGTGATGTTGATTGTAGCCAAAACTCCTTTTAAACAGCTTGTCCTTGTAATAAAATGTATCACGTTACTTTCTCAACCAGAACCGGGAGGGTTACCGCAGTGTTAATGATAGCAGGATTTATAAAAGAAATGGATTCCAACCAGTATGGTAAATTAAATTTGTGGTTTAAAAGGGTATTTTAGATTTCATTGGACTTCTAAAAAAATACTACAACTTCCCATAGAGCTATTCTCCCATTAATAAGGATCAAGGTACCCAGAAGGAACCCATCAACTCCATACCATTTTCCTTTTTTTAATCCATCTGTGTACGTTTTGAGATTTCAATTCAGGCCTTGATTGTATCTGCACAATGGGAACACAGACACAATTTTATAGAGTGTTGGAATATTTAAAATTTTGGCAGCATTTTTACCTAGTTCCTGTCTACCAGCCTATAGGCTACACAGGGTGGAGGGAGCAAAAATCAAAAACAGGCAAAACTCTAAAAACATAAGATTAAAAGAATAAACTGTCTCAAAGCTTCCTTTACTAGAAGTGTAGCACAAACTGTTTTTGTTTGTTTTTTGGCATCTTCGCCAAGCCTAAGTCTAGGCATATGCACACAATGGGCCTGATTTATCAAAGCTCTCTAAGACTGGAGAAGATAGACTATCATGGGAAAACCTGGGTGATCAAGCAAACCTACCAGCATTAAAAGCAAATTACTTTTTAAAAAACCATTCCAGGTTTGCTGGATCATCCAGGTTCTCCATGATGGTCTATATTCCCCAGGCTTGGAGAGCTTTAATAAAGTCAGTCAGGAAAGTCAGTATTTGCACTGGGAAGCCCTCTGTACATTGTACTGACAATGTATACGGACTTTATAAGTACATAAATATATGAATCTGTCCTATCACGGCTAGAACCATGACAACATAACCTTTGCAATAAAAGGATTTCTGATTCTAAAAACACGGCCAGTGGAATCCACCAGCCAAGTGTAATTACCCTTCATTTTTCTCTGTGACATTGAGGCAGGTACATTAATCTATCAAAGGACCTACCGTCTTAAGCAGTAAACCGGGGCTAGGAGTAATTTGGAAAAACAGGGGAATGATTCTTTGATGCCTGTTGACTGTGCGCACACTGGGAACACCAGTGTCCCACCGCTGGGCAGAAAAATACAGCAGATATGTAAATTCACACAACATCAAACACTTGTTAGGATGGTTGCGTTCCCAGAGCACAGAGATAAAGTGCCGTCATTACAGCTTTCATCTAGACTGCCTTTACTATCATCTCGATTATGATCTAACTTCTCATGGCAAAAATCTATTTGTTTTACTACTCTAGTCAGCTCATATTGCTGTCTGACTTTATCAAACAAAGGTTTATTGAAGTTGTTTAGTACTGTGTGTGATTTAGTATTGGGTGTGCAGTATAGGTTTTAACATTAGGGGGTATTTAAAAGGAAAGTTTAACTTCAGAATTCCCCCAACTACATCTGGCCTTCATTCCCCTTAAATAACCTGGCTTTTTTGTTTTTGGAATTGCATATATTGCATACTCCATATAACTTTAGTTTAGTTACGTGATATTACAAGTCCTCATTTTCCTTCCTTGGTGGCAGGTGGGTCCTGAATGAGATGTACGCAACTCAGTAGTTCTGTTGGGCCACACAGCATGGAGTTATGTAATAAAGGACTAGTCTCTGCACCATTCTCTTGTAGGCAGAGGGTTAAAGGACGCTGGATGTCACCCAAAATGGAATAGAAGCACCACCTAGCGGCACGCAAGACTATCTGCAGAAGACGGTGATGGAAATAAGGTAAGTACTGCAGCCAGAGCAGGTACATGTTTTATATTTCTGAAGCATGCTGAAAGTAGGGATCATCTACAGTCTTTAAAATAATGTGACATTTTATTTCTGTTTATTTCCCTGTGACCAGGCCTCTTCCGTGATCAATCCTCCAGAGGGAAACATACCTGAAACAAGGCTTGGGAAAAATGAAAACATTGCATAAAGAGGACCTATACTGAGAGGTTAGGTAAGCTATCGATACTGAACTCATTCTTAAAGTGGAACTAAGTCCAGTTCCTAGTTCCATTGCTAGTTCCATTGCTAGTTCCATTGCTGGCTTTGCCATTTTCTTACTTCTTCTCTTGCTTGTTGTTATCTTCGCTTAGCTTGATGTAACTTCCATGATGGCATGCAGGAGTTCATTCAGTCTTGGCAACAGCAAGAGAAGCCAGGATGCACCGGGTATCCTGCCAGCCAAAGTTAGGTTGCACATGCACAACTTAATGATTTTGACAGATGAAGTGAGCAATCAGGCAGGTAAGAATGCTTACTGCAGAAGAGATACTGCCTGTCACTTTCTGTAATAAAGCCCTGCCTGATCGCAACTTGTTAAAGTGGAACTTTGGTTTTACTTTAAGAATGCCAATTGCCTGGATAGAAAACTGATCTTTAGATTTCAGTGGTTTCAGTCACACCTGAAACAAATGTGTATCAAAAAGCTGAGCACCTGAGCTGAATCCTCATTCTGGGTCAGTGATTCCGATGGGTTTAAGAACAGAGGATCAGAACACCAACTAGACAAGCTGTATTTTTTAGAACCAGGTCAGAAATTGAAGCTTTGATAATTCCTGAAAATAGTTGCCCTGTAAAAGACACAGGTAGGGTACTGGGGAAATCCTAAAAACAATAACCACGGGTGACAGTGAAAGGTGTTATAGTTCACATGGTAAAAAGGTATACCGCAGCAAAGGCAGAATTTATCATAGTCGGGGACACAGTGGACTTTGCTCTGCTTCCCATATTTTAAAGTAAGTCCTCTAGATCTATTAACAGAGACAGATACAAAGTGTCTTTTTATTTGCTTACAGTATGCTGACCTAGACATTCTTCCAAATTAATCTTGCCATTTATCTCCAGGCCAAAGCTTTTATCTTAACCCAAATTTATATGCATAACTTAAGTATCATTACGCCAAGCAGCAGTTAATTAAACAAAAATCATTTATATGCATTTGTTGTCTGGAAACCTGGCCTGCGGTTCTCAGAAACTGCCGGCTCACAGCCTTTGGCTATACTTTATACAGCTTACCCCAATCTATAAATGAGGTTACCGGCAGGATGGGAAAACCTGCTTGTATCTGTAGAATAAGGAAAATACGGAGCAAATTATGTGTATTTTCTGCAGAGGTTTAAAGCATATGCAGACCAATCTTATCGGTCCTTGGCACAAAAGGAGCTTACAATCATTTGGTCTACTATGGTCCCTACCATATGAACAATCAGTAAAGCATCCTTCACTTTCGAATGGAAGTAAACACAAGTTCACTTGCAAACAGTTAAATACTCAAATTAAATACTTAAATGAGTATTTGTATTCATTCCATCAAGTTCTGAATTTATTACAACTCGATTATACAACAGAGCCCTATGGCAGAACAGCTTAATCTTTTCAGGAGGAGAAAGAGGGACACCACCAAAATATATAGGGTAATGACAAAAAAGGCAAAAATGCTGTTTTCACTACAAAAATAATAGGCTGGAAATGAAGAGCCTGTTAAAAGGACAAAATAAACCAACTTTTGCTGCAAAATGTATCTTTATTACAGGGATTTCCCCTGAAGCACATTTTTTCTGCCATAAGAGGTCCTCCATGTATTAGCCAGAATCATACAATTCGTTGTTCTGAGCCTTGGTCAACCTGGACCCATCTCAACTTCTGATTGAGCGGACTCTTTGTTCTTCTTGTCAATATGTAACGTGACTGGCTCTTTATGCTGCTTCCTCCTCTCACAATTCAGTCCTGTTATACAGACAGTAAGGCCAGGTAAACTCACATTTCCTTGCTCTGATGTATGTGGCGCCATCTTCACTTGATCCTCTTCTGAGTTTAAAATCTTCAGCCACCTTATTTAGGCAGGCTGGAATGATGAAACTCATGGGCATAGTAGTCCATTCATTTCCAGCATCCAGGGGCATGTGAGATGCCTGGCATCATACACTGAGCTGCGCATCCTACTTAGAGTACATAGAAAAAATATTGTGAACAGGCAGGTAAGATTATTCTATTTTAGGGACATCGCCTGTTCCTTCTGCGATAATGAACCTACCTACTCACATTTTTTCTCATATAAGTTTAGTTCTGCTAATGATGTATTAATGAATAGGGAGCTGCATTCATTTGTGTCTTTTCTGTCTAGAATCCAGCTTGAAAGGAATGGATGGGACATGGTGAAACATAACACTTTTTTTTGGAGTTTTTAAATACACATTTTTTATAACGTTTTATATATCAGACCAAAAAGAGGGACCATTGAAAAAAAAAAAAGACAGTACCTTCAAATGAGGAATAATTGGGGTTATGCAATGGCAGAGAAAATTGTAGCTATGGCTATAAAGATGTATTACAGAAAGTGTGTGAAGACTCTTAACATGTATTGTACGAACACCTATTGTATGCTGCTTCCCCACCTCTTGGATTGTAAGTTCCTGGTCAGGGTCCTCTCCTCCTCCTGTGCCACTGTCTGTCATTTACAGACCCTATTTAATGTACAGCGCTGCGTTATAAATACTGTTTATTATTAATAATAAAATGTATTTTTATTTTATTGCATTCTTTATTTTGTTCCACTTTACCATACTGTGCAACCCATAAGCCAGTAACAAGAAACAAAAGAAAAAAAGACACAAAAAAAAGACCAGACATAAAACTTGATAAGGAATTGATTGCTTTCGTGTTTTCAAAACAGAAGGTGCAAACTGGATGCTCACAGGATTTCTCTGTATATTATAGGGTGAGGGACAGGATGCAGAAACTGAGGTTTTACTTCAATCCCAATGTAAAGCTGGCCTCCCGTACACTCTTATTTCAGTGTAAGCAATCTGCTTATTTCTGTTACAGCTAAATAAACAAAGACAGACACAGCAATAAAACAAGCTGCAAATCTCTGCAGCCTTTGATCATCCATGGTTATAAAAAGGGAAACAAATTCTGTATAGAGAAAGCGGTGCATCATCAAAGCCTTCTGAATATGATGCTGGAACACACAGCCACAATCTTTCACATAATATACTGAAGATGGAGACTGGAATCTCAATTAAAGAATTTAAGACTGCAGGCAAAGCGAGAGTAGGTACAAGGAATAAAAATTAAATGGTCTTTCCTCACTTTCACTCTCATGTACAGATCTCATTCAGGCAACAAGTTAGTTTTGTGCACTGTCAGAATGGCTTAACGGAGTAAGACTTTTGGTGCAAGTCACAGTAAAGCATTTTACCTTATGCTGGCCACACATATCAATTAACATTAATGTAGTCTCCAGGGAAAACAAATCAAAGCACTCTATATCTAACACTATGACCGACTTTAATAGTTTTAATAGAAACAGTTGATGGTGTTGAAATAATAAACAGTTTTTATATAGCGCTAACATATTACGCAGCACTATACATTAAATAGGGGTTTGCCAATGACAAACAGATACAGTGACACAGGAGGAGGAGAGGACCCTGCCCCGAAGAGCTTACAATCTAAGAGATATGATGCTTTGATCCATACGATTACTTGTACTGCTTAAAGTTGGTTGAACATGTGTTGTTGAATTACCCCTAGAAATAAAGCTGACCTCCAGACATGAAAGCATTCTGGTGATCTTCCCATGAAGATCTTTGTTCAGGCACTTCCTCTAAAGGGGTGACCATTGTCTCTTTATTGTCCTACTGCATTGCTATCCTATAACATGCAAAGCTTGCCGTTCATCTACTAATTCAAGTAGTTATAAAGTAGTTGAGATCAGCAGCAGCAATGCAAAAATGAATTAAATAAAAATAAAAACAAAAAAACCCTATCATTGCTATAGTTTCTTTGCATTGCTCAAGCAAACTAAATGTCACCCAGCTTATACTTACTTCAATGTAGATATATTACACCATAACATATAGAGTGTACTGTCATACTTTTTACTTCTCTGAACGGGCCTGATTTATTAAAGCTCTCCAAGACTGGAGAGGATACACTTTCATAAGGGAAGCTAGCTGGGTGATGCAGCAAATCTGGAAAGGATTTTTTTAAATTGATAGCAAATGTTTTTAGTCCTGGACCAGATCCATTCCAGGTTTGCTGTGTTACCCAGCTTCACTGATAAACATGTATCTTCTCCAGCCTTGGAGAGCTTTATTAAATCAGGCCCAATGAGTCTGAAAATGCCAATGCCAATGCCAATGTGGTCTTGGACCAGTCCTTTGTTCTGAATGACACATCAAAGTCAGTATTCCTGCACAGAAGTCTTAGCTGGTCTATATTATACGAATGAACTGACACAGTTCTTGATCTCCACGGCTTTAGGAAGCCCCTCCCTAGAGAAATCAGACGACGATTAAAAAACTTTGACGATGTTTCTAGGTTGGCAAGGTCATTTAGCAAGGTTAGAGAATTAGCACAGGAGAATTCTTTTCTCTCACATTTATAATAATTATCCTCACCTTAACTATTCCAGTATCTACCTCATCTTTCTCTTTATGCTCTTTATAAGACTGGTACAGTAGGAGCAGCACATAAAACTTCTCTGAAGGCATAACCCCATCCACCTGCTCACTGAAGCATAGGAAAAATGGATTCATTAGTTTGGTTCTCCCACACACTGTGCTCAGGAACATACCATACCTGAAGACAGCTCTTTCTGTTTTAGATGAGCTTATCTGTGAAATGAAGCCAACTTAAATAGCATAAGCAAATGGCAGCAAAGTCATTAAACAAGACTGTGGAGCAAATTAAGACCCCCAAAGTCACTTGTGCAAAATTTCCTGGCAACAGTAACAATCTGGAGATTTTAGAAATATAGCTATGGAGCCAGTGGTAGTTCTACTTAGAAATGCCACAATTCAGCTTTAAAAGGAACCCAGTTGGATATGGATATATTGATATTCAACACCGCATTATTTATGTGTGTATACTCATTCATAGTTACATTGATACATAGTAAGTCAGGTTGAAAAAAGACATAAGCCCATCAAGTTCAACGAGTACAGAAATAAACATATCCAGATATAAAACCCTATGGACATAGCTGATTGAGAGAAAGGAAAAAAAAACCTTGGTACAATTTGCTTTAACAGGGGAAATAAAATACCTTCCTGATTCCATGAGGCAAACGGATGTTCCCTGGATCAACAGTCTCCACTATCTTTACTTTAAAGCCCTAATACCCATGTATTGTTAATTAGATTTTGCCAAATTTTTCATTGCTAATTCTGCAATGCCAATGGTTTCCACTTTGCAGATACACTTTTATGCCCTCCATTATTATAAAAAAGGAAAAAACTTCCTCCCCCCCAGGCCCATTGTCCTTCATCTGTGTCCCCCATGTTCCCTCTCCCAGACACTAATGCTCGCAGTGTGAGAGTTTCAGCAGCAGAGGTAGTGTTGTCAATTCGGAAAGCAGTGAGCACAGCTAGGTTTGCTGATAAGGTACACTGATGACTGCTGATGGCCACAAGGCATAAATACCTGTGTGTACAGGATGAAATCCCTTTAAATGCTACCCCTGATAACTGGCAACCACTGAAAGTTGAAAAATGCATTATATTCTTTTCTTCTGTTTTAAAAAACAGTAGCTAAGTACACAATTACCACTCAGATATTCAGTAAAGCAGTCAGCATCTATCTCTCTTGTCTTGAGTTAATGTCTAATTTGCTATACCATTGTTTAGCTTGTCACTCTGAAGATAGGTGAGTGATGCATTTGTTCGTTAAGTTGCTTCATCAATCTGTCCATCACAGTTTCAAATAAACTTCAATTACAAAACCAGTGTGTTAGTCTGGTGGAACTGTCACACGTTTCTGACACGTATCTTTTACCACTAGATCAGGGATTTCCACTCCTATGTCCCTTGTTAAACAATCCCCTTTCTATAATATAAAAAAAAGGGTTCCTCTATAGGTTTATTCATTAGGTTTCAGGCACTGAAATGTAGCTGTGACGTAGTCAAGACGGTTCTATGGCAGGAAAAATACCTTCAGCTGCAGGAAAGACAAAAGAAATGTTCTATTTAAAGTTCTATGGGCACCATGGTGGCTCATAGGGTAAGCACTCCAGCTTTTGCAGCACTAGGTCACAGGTTTAAATCTCGGCCAGGTCACTATCTGCATGGAGTGTGCAGGTTCTCACTGTGTTTGCATGGGTTTCCCTTAAGTACTCAGGTTACCTGCCACATTAAAAAACAAATGCAGTTAGGTTGACTGTCTTCCCCCCAAAATTGACGTTAGGCTGTATTAAAGACATATGACTATAGTAGCGGTATATTATTTTGTGGGTAGGTAGATTGTGAGCCCCTTTGTGGGACAGTTAGTGACATGGCTATGGACTTTGTAAAGCTCTGCATAATATGTTGGCGCCATATAAATACACTTTAAAGGAAACTTGATCAAAAGTCAAGGACCCAAGCAGCCTTCTCACCATCCTTTGAACATGTTTTTGATCTTGGTAAAGGGAACTATTTAGCCTAATAAAAATTGTCTAGTAGAGATTACAGGCACCCCAAACTTGGTTTTTGTGGTGACGAAGTAAACATAAAAGATAATTTATAATGTGTTGCATAGGGTGCAGTATGAACTCCAGATAAACCTAGAATTTCACCTTGCAGGGGGTTTTCCCACACTACAAGTGCGAATGCTCATTTGTCTTGGTGAATGAAATAGGAAAATACTTTAGGCGGATCTAAACTCAACAAGTGATCAGGGCTGAATGGAAGCGGAGCCTCCAGGCACACACACGTCACACAACCCAGGAAGCTCTTTTCCACTAAGAGGAAACAGATGTTGATCTCACGCATGTGCAGTGCGATTGTTTCCCCTTTTTTCCCTTATGTCCGGTTATGTCACCCAATCTCGAACCTGCACAGTGCTAGATCAGGTAATGTACAAAGAAGACAGGAAAAGAAGATGGGACGAAGAAGTATTCTAGGATGGCACGGGACTGCATTGAGGAAAGGTCCACTGCCATCGAGGGATCTGCAGGATTAAAAGTAAGTGTGATACAATGGTCAAATTTGAGATGGTTTGGGAGGCTTGGGACCACTATTATGCAGGCTTCCCATTTGACCTCCCCCCCCACTTTGTCTCTATTCTACTGAACAATGTTTTATACCAAGTAACTTATTAGATTCACCTGATACTCTAAGAAGCTTCAAGATATGCTCTGTTTGAAAATTTGTTGTTGTTATTTTTGGAACTAAACCATGTTCTGTTGCATTCCTATGGTGTTGCCTCCCCTTTGTGTTATTTCCCTTTTTTTCCTTTCTGTATCCTGTTGAAAATTCCTCAATAAAAATACAATTTCAAAAAAAAAAAAAAGGTAAATGTGATATTTTTTTTTACTTTACTTCTGCTTTAACTTACTTTACCTTTACTCTTTCTCTCTATTTCTTTCTTTATTGCACATGATCCCTTGCCGTCCTTATATACAATCCAAGGCCACTAGTTCTCCATTATGTACCATGATATCAGTGAGCTGCAACCAGTCGAGCAGCTAAGAGGAGTGGCTTTGGGAAACTGGTGGTTGTACTGAGAAGAGGAAACTTGTTTGAGTTAGTAATAAAGTATTTTTCTTATTTGTTACTCACTTAGAAAATCTGTATATAACTCTTACAGTGCAGAGAAGGTTATTGCAGGGTAAAATTTTATAGATATTGAGGCCAGTTTGAACATCAATACTAGTCCTAAAGTAGGACTAAACCCTACCATTAAAAAAAAATAAAAAAATATGCAGGTCCTTTATTGCAGAAGGGACCGGCTATGTACCTTTTACAATAAAATAATATTACCTGTCTAAATGCATTTTTTTTTAAATATACTTCCTGTCCCCATCCTGTTGTGGGTGCCACTGTCTTCACCCAGTTCTCTTCTGGGTTCCCAATTTTTTGCAAATCCTGATTGGTCAGGTTGAGATGATGCAACTTCTCATTTTCATAGCAGAACTATAATTCCTTTTTCTATTTAAAATTGTATTGGTTTGCCATAAAATATATTCAGCCCTGCAGCCTACACATCGTCATATTTGATACTATAGATCACCCTCAGCAGTGTCTGCTAATTTAAAATCCTTATTACACATGTATGATGCAGCTGTTTAGTTTCAACTTCATAATGAAGATAATCCTCAAGATGTATTGACTCCCCAGATTTAATATTGTAGCTGAACGATTCTCTCCTATCTGGAAATTCATTTCCGCTGCCGTTCCTTTAGATATTTTGCAAGTCCACAGAAAGCTCAAAGGATTCCTCATCTCGGCACAAGCAAGCGGCAGAAATGTATATTTAATGTTGCTGTTGGGTAAAAGTTTAGGATGTTTATCAGAGTTTCTCCCTGAAACTGCATGTAGTTTAAAGCACAATAGAGCAAAACTCTGTATTCATTATGTGAATTTTTAATAGCTAGGTGTTAGATTTTAGATGAACAGAGACATTGGAAATTAAAACAGACCTTTTTAGCAAGATCAATGCTGTTAGGTAAAGATGTGGCTTATTTATCAAAGATAAATGTACTTACAGACAGCGAAATACAGAAATACAAAATATATATGGGAGTTTATTTTGACTTAATTAACCTGTCAAATAATTTTATTAATGATCATCAAGTTCTGAGATTTACAGATATACCACACCAGACAGCCCTGTGTGGCAGGGGAGGGGACCTTAGTTTTCTACAGCAGCATTATGTTTACTTACAGGTCTCCATTCCTTCTCTACATTGGACAGTGAAAGGACAAGTAGCACATCTCTCTAAAAAGATCATCTCTGTTACTCTGCTATCTCCTTCTATAAACATGCATTGTAGCACACCTGTCTGGCTCCCTCTCTTTCTCTGAGCTATTCTGTATATGGCCTGCAAGAGGTTGACATTGTTTAATGATAAAGTGACATTACTAAGAAAAAGTATAGGAATTTGTACAGAATCCCACACACTTTTCACACAAGAGGTCAGTTTAACAGGTATGAGTGTACAGAGATAAATGGAGTAGGGTGTATAAATAAATATTCTAAGTCTATTGCACTGATTTATTAAAGGTCACCTAGGCTGGAGAGGATAAAGCTATACTGCTTGTAGTTAACCTTCATCAGGCCTACCCAGTTGAGGAAGCCTTTGGCAATTACCCAGGCAAAGAAAACATTGTGATAATTCAAGTTGTGGGTAACCTATATGACTAATAAATAGTGTATCAATCCACAAGGAAAACCATATACCTATTCAAAACTTTCCTGATTCCTAGTTAAAGCATACTTAAGAATTTTTACTTTACATAAAAGGGTAGACAACCCTTTTATGTAATGTAAAAAATCCGTGTTTGTGTTTTTTTTAAATGCAACACCCTAAAATAAAAAAAAGGGTGCAGCACTGCGTGATTGAAGGTAAGTGGATTTTATTTTGTTTTAGGCACTTTTGAGTTTACTTCCTCTTTAATTCCTCCGATGGGTCAACAGCTATAATAGTTGGAAATCAGCTAATTCACATTGTCTAGGGGGATCTCTGATGATGACCCAAACAAAAAAGGTTGAGGAAAGATGTAACTTTCTCCAGGAAACTTAATGCTGATTTTCTGATCACTTGATCTTTACATTTTAGGATTTTCTTGAGTATAATCTTTATTCAGCAACTGATCATAATTTAGAAGCTTGCTTTACTGAAATTCCAAATAAAAAATTAACCTTACCGGTGTTGTTTAGTGAAGATGATAATGAAGAGATTAAGGCACAGCTGGAATCGTCCTCCAATGTTCCTGGAGTAGGGTCTGGCTGAAGAAGACTGTCGGATATATTATATGTGCAGGAGAGGTCTAACACACTGCTACATTCAGAAGACTGGCTGGCTGCCGGGTGATTCATTCTCCTACCGCAACAAAGCATAAGATGTGAAATCTTAGGAAAGAAAAATGTCCAATTTACCTGCAAACATTCTCCAATCAAAACATGCAGCTTAGTGAGCTGCTGTAACAGAAAGTGGATATTTAACATTTAGTCAATTATATATAAATTCCAAGGCTGAAATCACAATTTATTATACAAACTGCACAATGTGTTGTCACACTTGGAGGGTATTTAAATAATCAGTTTCACCAGGTATAAGAAATTCAGTGCTGTTCCTAATTATGCTATGTCTAGAAAAGTGTGAAGTATCATATTGCAAAGCCTTTACATGGCCTTTAAACACTTATTTTATATGATTAATAAACAGTATAGAGCACCAACATAAAACTCAGTGCTGTACATTAAATAGGGGTTGAAAATGACAGACAGATACAGACAGTGACACATAAGGAGAGGACCCTAGCCAGAAGAGCTTACAATCTAAGAGGTAGAGGAAGAATCACACAATAGGAGGGGGATTAAATTAAAAATAAAGGAAAGAAAAGCAATGTGATAATTGTATTCTTTCCCTTAATTGAGCACCACCAGCCATTCACATTTTTTTATGGTGGCAGAAAGGTAAGCAGGAAAAGGGGTGAATGTGAGGATGAGTAAGGTGGGTCAGGGCCTTTAAATCTGTATTTTGCTCTGAATATGGACGCTGATAGGGTCTCTTTAAAATACACCCAGCATTAGATAAATATAGGGGGCTGTTATTCCTGATCTTTTCAAAAATCCTTTTTGCCTTGTTATGCATGGTTTCAATAGATCTGATTTACAGACCCAGGACAATGAAATACCAAAACAAACAAAAAGTCAGAGATTTCCTTATGTGCAAATTTATACCATGCCATGAAGAACAAAAAGGCAAATAGTATATTCAGCAAAATAGAACTGCATGGGTGGCCATAACAAAATATAAATTTATAAGTGTTAAGCATGAAACAGAAGATTTTTACTTTTACTTTCTCTCATTTCCTTCACAGGCCACTAGAGGGAGAACAATCATCTACAGATATAGGCAACCTGCACAAATACAGACATTACAGGTGGAATCAATTATTAAAGAGGACCTATCATCATATTTTTACATTATATATATTTTGTTTTTGTCTTCTTTTTAGTAAAGCCTGAATAGGAAACCCGCAGCCTCCTGGGGTACATATGCCACATATTCCAGGAGGCTGCAGGCTGCTCCCTCTGCCTTACTGAAATTCAAAAAAAAGTGACAATTTCATGCATGTTCAGTGAGATCGGAACATTTTTCGCCTCCCCTGTGCAGTGTGAGTTTGGGTAATGCAATAAATATAATTATATCCTTTAGTATTATTAACTTGCATTTTTACAGAGCTCAATGTGTGATGAATTTTAGATTCACTGCTTTGTAAATTGACCCTCAATTCTAAATGGTTCCCTTTCCAACTAAAGTAGAGACCTAATGATATTATTCAGAAGAAACAAGAACACATGAGAAGAGCATGCAGTAATATACAGTGGATTGATCTAAATATTTTAGATCAATCCACTGCATATTACTGTATGCTCTTCTCATGTGTTCTTGTTTCTTCTTATTGGGATTAATTGTTTTTTCAATAAATTTCAAGTTTGACTTGGTCTAAGTTTTGAATTTCAGCCCTCTGTGTATTTGAGTTTGACACCCTGGTCTAAAACATTGGTTGTCAGGATGCCTGGCAATCCTAGTTTTCCCGGCTCTTCCCGGGACTGAATTTACTCCTGCATTAAATTTATGTCTTCCCAGCCACTCAAGATGGCCAAAGATGGTATTTAGGAAGGGAAGAAGGAAAAAGATGGGGCCCGAAAGCACGGAGACCAGCAGTGGTCCGCGGCTCTGGCTGGTGCACCCCCCAGCGGGTTCACCCAATCTCAGACTTGCGCAGTGCCAGATTGGGTGATATACCCAGAAGAAAATGGAGGCACCCAGTACTTCCTCTGCACCAAAATGAAGAAAGACTCCAGGATGGCGCAGGACCCAATCCAAGACATCTCCATCAGGATGAGGTTTTCTTTCAGTTTATTTCCGCTTTAACATTTACTTTCACTTTATGATAGATGCAATAGACCCTTACACACCATTCACCAGCAAGGACTGAAGTACATGGACACTTCACTGACAAATTCTTTCGGCTGTAGTTATAAAACAGTGAATCTGACATTTCCTTAAATATTCCCTGGTGGGAATCAGTTTCTGCCACTGAAACACAAGGACCTGGGATATTCCCAACAGGGGATGTTTAACCTCCCTAACGGTCTAATTCAGTCCAAATTTCCACGCAAAAAGTGGTACAATTGTTTGCATGGAAATTTAACTTTAAATTTAGAATAATAAACTTTAAATACCAAAACACAAAAATCTGTTAAATAAAAAAAAATAAAGTACATTTTTAAACATGTAATGTAAGTGTATAGTAGCATATACAATATATATTACAATTATATATATATATATATATATATATTATATGAATATTTTCCTGTATTGGACTTAATACAGCTATTTTATATCCAAATAATAAATAATTTATAATCCAATACAAAATGATTTGAATTTCCCGCTGATCCTCCCACCCGCACCGACGCATGCACCGATGTCACCGGGAAATAGATCTCATCTCTGCACTTCGCGGCTGGGGATCGAGGAGGAAGGACGTGTCCCCAGGACCTGCAGGGACCCGCAGGGCGCAGGGAGACAGCGACAAAACACAGTAAGCGGGTTTTTTTTTTTTAGTTAAAAGTGACCTTGAGTGTGACTCTGGATTACCGCTTTTTGCATGTAAAATCCACCCCGAGTCACACTCGGGAATACCGCTAGGGGGGTTAAAGCATACCTAAACTCAACGTACCTAAACTCAAATGTTTACTTTACATAGAAGGGTAGACAACCCTTCTAAATAAAGTAAAAATGTTGTTTTTTTAAGTGCAACACCCTTTTTTAAAAAAAAGCATCGCCCAGGAGGCTCTAGCTGCTCTGTCTGGGCATGCTCAGAAGGGGCATTTTTCCGTCTAGGGAAAAAAGATGCCGAAATAAAGCATGCGCAGTGAGATCGGCTCTCTTTCTTTTTTTCTCCTTCACAGCGGCTATGTCACCTGATCTCACACCTGCGCAGTGCCAGATTGGGTGACGGAGAAGGAAGACAGAAGAATGAAGAGATAATTAAAGATGGCGCCGCTTCTTCTGGGTGACAGAGAAGGAAGACAGAAGAAGAAGGAAGAGATAATTAAAAATAGCGGTGCCTCTTCTGCGCCAGGACAAAGAGGAGTTCTAGGCCAACGTGGGACCAGATCGTGGGAAGGTCCAGCACCATTGAGGGACCTGCAGGATTAAAGGTGTCATTTATTTTATTTTTAGTTTAGTTCTGCTTTAAGAGAATGTCTGATTGCCTGTTTTTATAAATAGAGACCTTTAAGTCTGAGACCACTAAATGTTGTATGACTACACATGCTCCTATGTGGAAACACAAGCATGAGCAGACCCGCCCAGTAACTGTATACAATTCACAATGCTTAGCTAACAGCAACAGGAAATGGAAAAGAAACACATGTATCTGAGCTGCTGGAGGCACCAGTGTGTACCATTTACCTGCAAAGACTGCAGCTTCCTATCTGTCACTTCTCCCAGGATTCCGGAAGAAAGAAATTCAATGCAGCGAACAAAAAAAAACTCGAACAATAAAACTAAAACTGAATACTTCGTGACAGCTACTGAATATTGCCCTCATCAAAGATGGCTTCTGCTAGCAGCTACTTCCGGTTATTAGACCACTCAAAGATAGCTGTTAGTAGTTGTAGTACGGTGTCATGGTTGAAGCAAAATGTTGTAAAAGGCATAATATTATATAATATTACTTTGGCTTTGAATATAACAACACTAAAGTGAAGTGTTATATATAGCATTAAAGTGAAATTTTATATATATATATATATATATATATATATATATATAAATATGTTGGCACTAAATAAATCCCGTTTATTAATAATTAATATTAATAATATGCCAACATATTACGCAGCATAACATATTACGCAGCGCTGTACATTAAATAGGGGTTGCAAATGACAGACAGATACAGACAGCGACACAGGAGGAGATGACTCTGCATAACATATTACGTAGCGCTGTACATTAAATA
>NC_092861.1:132145294-132157257 GCF_032062135.1 Pyxicephalus adspersus
TTTTTTAAATATTTATCAGGTGCTAAATTTTTCTTACTATAAAGAGCTCATTGTATATACAGAGAATTAAATGTTTATTGTATTAAAATGTTACAAATAAAAGTACTAATAACATATTTATGTATAGAAGAAGGTTACGTATAATACAATATATTATTGTCTTATTGTGTTTTCTATGCTTTATTAAACCATTGTCTGAAACCAAAGTGTATATAATAAAAGCACACATTGGAGTTGTTTGAGTTGGAGCTTGTAATTAACTTCTTTCATGTGGATCGGCATCCTCAGAGAACTGGCAAAGGCTTTATATGCAATCTTGCATGTATTAATAAGGCACATTTAATGGACTTTGTCCAGAAGTTGAAAATATTTTGCTGCTTGTTCAACTTCTGGAACCAAAGAAGTGGCTTGGGTAATGTATGACACATCTTCAACAGTTGAAGAAAATCAGTACCGGTAGTAGGTATACCATGATTAGTGGTGGTCAGATGCAAAAAAAGTAAATTCCCTTTTTTCCCTATTTCTGTATATGTTGGATGTACCCCCTTTGTTGTCTCTCTCCTTTCTTCCCTATTGTTCTTACTGAAAATGTTTGTTACTGACTTTTTTACTTTTGTCTTCTCATTTGTTACCAATAACATATAATTATAAGAAAAAAAACAATTCCCACTTGGATTGGAGATATTTTGACTTCTGATTGGAACTTGGGGTTTGAGCAATCCAAGTTCCGATCCAACTCATGATAGTGTACTATACCTGTCATTGACAGGTATAGTAGTCATCCAGCCAGATGTTGGCAGCTGTCAGATTGGCTGAAACAAAATTTGTAGTAGTTAGTCCTATCTAACTGACATTTTCTGTAATGGTGGAAACATTTTACTGCTTCTAAAAGTAGCTTAAGTTCAAATGTTCAAATATAACTGCAGAAATGGCTTGGATAATCCATGATATATTTTCTGCATTACAGAATAAATCCAGTTGAATGTGACTAACTACTACTAGGTATACCATGGATCTGGATTATTTTTCATGTACTTAAAAAGAAAACAAAATCTTAACAAGAAGAAAAATAAAAACATGCTTTAGCAATCCTTTAATGAATGCCCAACACACAGCAGGGCAGTGAACAGCGTGCAGCTCTTTGGCCATGCTAGTGTGGCTGCACGGATGTGAACCTGGCCTAAAAACAGAGTCAGATGTTTGTGTTTTCTCACGGGTCACCTCTAAACCTCTGTTTATGCAGCAACTCCTGCTGTCTGTTTTGAAAAATAGGAATTGGCAGCAAGTTTATTGTAAACTACAAAAGACTCGCCTCATTGAGCTTTAAAGCAAAAGTTTATTCTGATTAGTATTTGCCTTCCCTGGCTCCTTTATAGACAGTAGGACTAGGACAGTGGACCATAGACAGTAGCCCTAAATTTATAAAAATAATATAACTGGTTTCAGTAGCAATTCCCTATACCTATATACCTATATATAGCAAATTTCCCCTAATTTCCACTAGAGTCTCTGGAACAGGAAGTCAAGTAAAATCTTTCCAACACAGAGCACAGAAAAATCAACTGACAGGTTTAAATCATGTTCTGCTCTATTCCAAACTAAATAAAATGACCGTACATGGGCTTTAACCTAATATTGTGCACAAAGCTTACTATGAAAAATGTAAGATCATGGCCATATTTATCAAACTTGTGGATTTCTCCAGGTACATGTGTTTCAATGGCAGTAATTGATTCCCACCAGGGAATGTTTGAGGGAATATCAGATTCACAGTTTTAAAAATAGAGTGAAAAGTGTGTATCTTTTAGTTAAATAAAGCATTTGAGCACAATACATAGTGTATCCATGGAGGAACTTCAGCTTCAAAGCAGTCAAATAAAAGTAATTTAATCTTCATTTTTTACCTGTAGGCTGTTCACACCTAGTCACTGCTGTATTAGCACCTGCAAGAGATGAACCATCATATATATATATATATATATATACCATCTTTCTTCAATTCCTGCTCTGCAGAATCTTTGTCATGAAAGAAGTGTAAGATGCCTGTGTCCCCAGAAAAAAGCATTAGGTGCACAGTGCGCAAACCAAAGGTGATCCATTTAGGGTTTACACCCCAGTTATGGGCACACCTGTCTAATGGGAGATTTTTCCTCACTTTTATGCCCTCTCACTACCTGCTGTGCCTATTGTCCATCTCTTGATTGACAAAATACCATTTATTATTAATAATTATTATTATTAATAAATAATAAACAGTTTTTTATATAGCTCCAATATATTATGCAGCGCTGTACATTAAATAGAGACATTTAATGGAGGGTAGCAGTGGAAGTGACATGCAGGGTTTGAAGATCTCCACCCATCAATGACACCAATGCAGTCATAAAATAAGTTTTTAAAGTAAGCATTCTGTTACAATAACGATGCCAAAGGTTTAAATAGTAGGTATAATTATTACGCAGCATTTATATAGCACCAACATATTATGCAGCGCTGTACAAGTCCATAGCCATGTCACCAGCTGTTTCTCAAAGGGGATAACAATCTAATGTCCCTACCAAAGTTATATGTCATTAACACAGTCTAGGGTCAATTTTGGGGGGAAGCTGATTAACCTAGCTGCATGTTTTTGGAATGTGGGATGAAACCAGTGTATCTGGAGGAAACCCACGCAGACAGAACCTGCAACCTCCACACAGATAGTGTCCTGGCTGAGATTCAAAACTGGGACCTAGCACTTCAAGGGCCAGAGTGCTAATCTTTGAGCAACCGTGCTGCCACAATGGAAGTTGTGTTCATTTTTGGTCCTGTACTGGAGCTTTAATATCTGATTTTAAAGTCTTTCTCCAACCTCTTTCATATTTACCAGCTACTGCCTATAGCAAGGAATCATCTGCCTGGGTAGTAAATTCATTTGTTTGGGAAATCCATTGCCTGACATGTTAGTAAATGTTGCTGTGTGTGGTCACCTCGGTCATAACTCATGCATTATCGCCACAAGGTACATTTAAAAGGATTTAAAAGAAATCTATTTTTAAGAGGATTGTAGACAGCCATTGCTGGCTTCCTTCTGGAAATGCTAGATTCCTAGCTGTGTCTGGTTTCATATGGTACTGGCCTAGGAACAAGCACACAGCAACTAAAGTCAGAACTCCCAGTGTGCAAACTTATTTCTGAAAAGTAATTTAAGAAAACACAAAATATGCTTAATAGCCAGACAACCAGCATTTTCAGACAGACAGGAAGTTCACTGTATTCTCGTAGTACAACGTAGTATGACTTTACTAAACCATACAACGAGCTTTACAAAATGGTTGTATCCTCCCCCCTCCACCTATAGTCACCGATCGCCATATTTTTTTTACATTTATACTTTAGAAAAAGAAACATCAGCTGGTTTCTTGCCCTTTTAAAATTGTATGGTAACATTGGGCCTAATATAGGATGCTTGTTGCCTATAGCAACCAGTAATTTTCCTAATTGTTTTCACATCTTGCACTACAAAATAGACAGCTGGAAGCTCATAATTTAAAATTGGATCAAAGGGCTACTTTTGATTTAAGTAACTCAAAGGGATAAAATTTATTTAGAGGAAAATAACATTTTATTAGAGGAAGTAATAACTAGGAATAAGCAATATTAGAGGAGGACTAATCCAAACCAACCAGCAAATGAAGCAGCTTAGTCGCCCTCCAATGATCATGGCACTAAAAATATAAAGTAGAACTCCACACATTGATGTGAACTTTCTTGTCCGTGAACAGATATGTTATCCAGTTCAGCCAAAAACCTGTATGGATGATACTGCCAGCTCATGGACATCCATGACAGTTACACCACTTGAGTGGAGAGCACATACCCAGCCTGGTGATTGGACGAGGTGCAGTATCATGCCCGGGGTCATGTAATTCAGGCAGCAGCATTATGATATGCCCAGCACCTAGCCTTATGATTGCAACGTGCCAGTTGGTAGGCCATACAAGCAGTGAAAACTTTCAGAAGAGGATTGTCTTTTTATGTTGTGTTAAACTTGTTCTTTTTATATTTTCCAAATGGGGAACTGCATTTCAACATGCTGGGCTAGGGATGAAAAACATCACCAACCATCATCCCTGGGATTTTCTGGGCATAGAAGTCCTGCCTCCCATGCCACTGCTGAAGCTAGGGTAAAGGAAGGTACTTGGACCAATACCACCTCAATTTTAAAGAATCACAACAAATCCTCATTGGATGCCATTTTTGACCCTGAAACACATGCAACAGCTCCATCCTTTTCTTCTGATTCCACTATGGAACCTGACTCTGACACCAATACCTGCGCTAAGATCGTGGTGGGCAGTTCCAGCTCTCCGTCTATTCAATCTTCTATAGAATCTGACATTTCCAATACAATGAAGACCAAAGCCTGTGACCTAAATTGCTCATTGCAGGAATCATCCAAAGAAGACATCTTTGCAGCTATAGAGGGTATAGATACTGAAAATGGATTAGAAGACTCAGACCGAGTAGCCAGTGTGGACTGGATGATCCGCACATACACAAAGCTAGAGTTGAACTTCAAGTCTTTGTGCTTGGCAGTCAATATACTGGACCAGGTGCTTGATTACAACACAATGGACAAAAACATCTACAAGGTTATGGCTGCAGCCTCCTTTCTCACAGCAGCCATAATATGTGAGTGTGATCCATCCCAGCTCACTGTAGAGTGTTGCAAACAGTATTCTTCAGAGAAGCTACTCACCATGCAAGAAATTTTAATGAAAACTCTCAAGTATGAATCTATTTCTCCAACTCTCAACGAGTATCTAGGGCAAAGGCTTGAACAACGCTTGTACTCCCTGGAAGTGGTAACCAAGGAGGAACTGTGTAAGTTTGCCCTGTTAAAAAAAGCTGCCAAAGCAGTGGCTGCCGTTTGCCTTACAGACCGCACATTTTGCTCATGTCCACCAAAGGTCCAAGCCATTGTCTCCATAGCTGTGGCAGAACTTCACTTATATCCAGAAGCCCCACTTAACATCTGGGACACAGAATATTCAGAAAATGTTCTACAGGTATGCCTCGAAAACACTTACGATTTCCTGTCCAAAAAATATGACTATGTTAGGAGCCTGTTAAAAGCAATGTTCTGAGCTTCTAAGAAACATTAAACAACAGATGTAGTTCTTTACACAAAAGTTTGTTGTTCCTTATTTTATATTTCCTAATGTTATGCAGATTAGTTCCATCAAGCAACATCATTTAGAAGAAAGAAGTAGATGTATAACAGAGAACTAAGAAACAGATATTAAAATAAACAAAATTGTTAAAACCACAAAAGGACCAACTTGTCTTATTCCACATTACCAATATATATCAGCACACCAGCAAAGTAACCATTCTTGTAAATCAGCACCTTGTAGATCTGGAAAAAAAAATATTCATTGTTTTCCAAACTGTAATAAATCATCACTGGGAGCAGGTTATCTCCAGTGGACCAAAATAAAATGGGTTTTACACATGAAGTATCAGTTGGATTGGTGCACAGTAGCTTGTATAACACCAAAACTAGTGTCAAAAAGATTTTGCCAATTTAAGTAGTAAACAAGCTGCCTTTATCTAATGTAGTATCAATTCATCCAATACAAATCTCCTGTTTTAGAACAAATAGAAAGTGTCCATGCATAGTTTTTCTAGCTTTCAGCATTCATACTGAGATTTACATCTCTAATATTATATTAGTTTACATAAAAACTATATATGATATATAATTAATGCATTTAAAAAATTACATATTTTCAGAATTGTTTTATTGTGTTTTCATCTATTTAAATAATCTATTGTCTGAGAACCCCAAGTTTGTAGATTTACATGTGCAACCTCTATTATATTAGTATTGTACATATAAAACTACTGATATAATTTATGTACAGAATACATATGATTATACTTTGCTAATGTAATATTGGGGATGGTTATCAATTTGTTATTTTGTTTAATTAGAGATGGGTATTATTTGTTATTTTGTTTAATTGGGGCTGGTTATTATTTGGTACTTATTAAAAATATTTTAGTGTATTATTCTGTTTTCCCCTCGTGTACTAGTCCATCGTTTGAAAACCCCAAGTATGTAGATTTAACACACACGTTAGGGTTGTTTTAGTTGGAGATTGTGATGAACTTGAGGACCGGTTCCCACAGAGAACTGGCAAAGATTGTATGTTTAATGTTTGTACTAGTTTAATTGACTTTTTTCTATAATGTTGAAGATATTTTACTGCTTGTTCAAGTAGCTTTTAGAACCAGATTAGATCAGTGTATGATTCCTCCCAAGTATGTATGTAACAGGGCCACATCCTAAATATAGAACTACAAGAAGTTAGGTGAATAACCGAATACTGGAACTTTTGAAGCCAATTAACATACTTCTCAGTACTATGTTACTTGAAATGAACAAAAGCTCACTTTATATAATATACAACATCATAAAACTGACAACAAAAATGTGAGTGCATTTGTGTGTTATGCATTTTTGTTGAGTTTTATGATGTTGTATATTAAATAAAGTGAGCTTTTATTTGTTTTAGATTACATAGTTTTGAGAAGTAAGTTAATTGGCCTCAAAAGTTCCAGTATTCAGTTATTCACCTAACTTTTTGTAGCTTTTAGAACCAAATTAGTAGCTTGGATAATCCACAAAACATGCAACATTATAGAACAAATGCAGCAAAATGAACACTAGAAATTCTTGTAGTTGAACAGATGCCAGTCACAAAAATAACGATTAAAGAATACAGGAACTGTAAAGGCATCATAAAATAAAAGTCATCTTCATTAGCAATGATTAAAAATGTATATATATATATATATATATATATATATATATATAGTGATACTGTAGTAGACAGAATTGCAGCTCTTTATTTGGGATCCACCCCCGGTCCTGGAAGGAATGGGTGGGCTATGCACTCCATCCATTTTACAGGCCAGAGGATGAAAATGTCTGTGGAGCACCTGGCCATTGACAAAAAAAGGCACCTGCCTTTGAATCAGGGGAGAAGTTGCAGTTTGAGGGTAGGTAAGCTGCAAAGGTTGTGTAAAACCTATGTGCTGGGAGAAGGTCTAGTGAACCCGAGCCAGAAGGCTAAACTTTGTGTTTTTGTCACATTGTGAATGACTTGTGAAAACTTTTAAAGATTTGCTTTTTGTGGATTTTTTTGTAAATAAAAGTGGGTAGAGTGCCCTGAAATTGAAATGGAGCCTAAAATACTTCTCTGCAGCATGTGCTTCTGATGCCAATCTCCCACAACACCAACACATATATTGTACCAAATTGATAGCCAGCCCCAAATTAACAATAACAGTGTATGATTATATGTATTCAAACAAGACTATTTCAAAGAAAAGAAAAAAGAAAAGAAGAAGAAAAGTATTTAATGTCTTTGAGAAGTGTTTTAGTAAACTGGTGATATCATTTATTTATATTGTTACTCATTGGAGTATTAATATTTTATATTGTAGTGTACCTAACATCCAGAAGCAGTAGCTCATTTACTGTGAAACATATTGATATGATAACCCACCCCTACTATTGATGGATAGAGTCTTTTTTGAATACAAATGATCATACATTGTTATTGTTTAATTGCTGGTTATCGATTTGGTGCAATGGGCCTGATTTATTAATGCTCTCCAAGACCGGAGAGGATACACGTTCATCTAGGTGATCCAGCAAACCTGAAATGGATTTCTTCCAAGTCATTTGCTATTGTTAGAAATTGTTTTGAAACCCGGAACAGATCCATTCCAGGTTTGCTGGACCACTCAGCTTCACTGATGAAAGTGTATTTTCTCCAGCCTTGGAGAGCTTTAATAAATCAGGTTTTAAAATATTTATTGATATCTAGATATCATAAGTATATGTATAAGGAATGTGAGCAATGGGAATCCACGGTGATCCAGCAATCCCAGAAATGCTGCTTTTTGCTTTGTTGAAACACCTGCTGTAGCTTTGCATACAATTTTTTAACAAAGTACAGTTATGTTAGCCCCTGAGAAATAGCACTTACTAATATACAATGCCTAATGGTTGATTTTTTTCTAAGTCATACAGCAGGGGTCACTGCAGCAGTGGTTGTTGTTTTGGCACCTTTTACTGTTCATGTAAGGAGTATTATGCAATTTTATGATAATAGTCTGTTAAAGTATAGACATGGTTGGTGAGACATGTTTTGCTGCCCTGCACTAAGCCTGAAAACGTATAGGTTGTGATAATGGGCCTGATTTATTAAAGCTCTCCCAGGCTGGAGAGGATACACTTTCATCAGTGAAGTTGGGTGATCCAGCAAACCTGGAATGGATCTGGTCCAGGATTCAAAACATTTGCTAGCAACTAGCAATTGACTTTGAGGAAATCCATTCCAGGCTTTCCAGCCTTAGAGAGCTTTAATATATCAGGCCCAATGTCTTGAAATTTCAGCTTAAGCTGTCAAGCTTTGTAAACATAATGGTTTTTTTTAACAATCAATGCTAAGCCAAAACTAGAAAATCCTATTTGTCTTGGACTTAATAAAGAAAATATGTTCAGAGCTACTATATATCTTTTTAAAGCTGATTTACAGATAATAAAAAATTGCATGCTTTCCTGATGTTCGCGTGGGTTTCCTCCAGGCACTCCAGTGTCCCCCATACTTTCAAAACTATACCAGTAGGTTAATGAGCTCCCCCATAAATTGTCCTTGGTACATCTGAAAAACAGACAGCACAATCAAAGTGTGGCATGAGCTGCTGGGTGAAAATATTAATAAAGAATAAAAAAATATGATATCTAGTGAATTGCTCATATGTTTTGAAAGTCATTTTCTTTTGCAGATTCTTCATCCACAGCAGTAACATTAAAAAACTGCATGAGAGTCTGAAAGTGCTCGTGAATAGGCCTGGTGGAGTTGGATGACCGGTCTCCTTAACGTCCACCTGCCTGACTTAGAAGCCATAAAGACTAAAGTTCAGAAACTAAAGCTGCCATAATAAATACAAATATTCACAACAGAGCTGTTGAAATTGCCCATTCCCAGTCTCAGCTGTCAGCAAGAAGCAGGGACACTATCGGAAGGGACTAGGTCCCAATCAAAAGAAAGTCTCCACCATCAGAGGGGACTAGGTACTAGGTCCCAATCAAAAGAACTTGACTTTTACAATGCTAGAACTATTAGACAAATGAGAGGGGGTCCAGGAACTTTTCCTAGTATGGTTCGCAGAATTTTCTGATAGTGGTCCTGGCATGAAGTTCTGCTGTTTTAGTGCTAATGGATTTTCGAGTTACAGCAATGAAAAAAAATGTAGGTTTCCTACAACATTGCATGTTTTACAAAGACTTCTTTTGGTCAGAAGCATTGACTTGTCAAATAATAATTGGAAAAAGAGTTTAATCAAGAAATTTACTGAGCAAAAGAACAAGTTCACACATTGTAGGAGGTACTTGAAGCAGTATGTACATAAGGTTCTTATATTTCCCTGCAACCCCAAACAACCACCTGGCTGCTTAATCATTTCTGGCACTGCCATATATTAGGAGAACAGGTGATATGATGCTTGCCTTTCCCAATGAAGTGCTCAGAGCGCAAGCAAAACCTTGTGAAAGTTTCCACTTGTTGAGCAAACCAAAACTTATATAAGGTTAGATAAAGTAGAATGGGGGATTTGCAGAAGAAATGTGTGGATGACTGATATGCAGGGGCTGCATGATACCATTGTGTTGAGACAAAATCCTTAAAAAAATTTCAGAACCTTATAAAATAATGCTTTGAAGAAGTCAGGCTTGTCTGAAGATTCTAAAGGTGTGCCTATTGTGCAAGTTAGTAATGATTAGTTAAACCAAGACCGATCTAAACTAATCTTGCAAAAAGGATAATTAATGCTAAGTGATAATTGCCTGGAAAAACCAATCCATCCAGTTAGCAATAAAACTATCTTTTGGACCCTGTTATCAGTAAACTCAGAAAGTCTAAGCTCTACCCCTTTTCAAGCCTGGTCTGTGGGTAAATAAAGTGCTACATGATCCTGCTTTTACTGGTTGGAGAACTTTATGTGCCATCGATTCAGCAAGTATGCAATTAAGGATTGTTGACTCCAGCCTGATTCCTATTCTCCATGGTTGCATTTGCCAGTTTTTTTTCCAAGTATTGAAGCTGGAAATAGTCTGGCTAGTCCAGCAATTTCAGAAGGCATTTTGCAATACCAATCTTTTTTTATATATATTCAGTTTTTTTGGAAAAAGCAGGCATTCCAAGAAATAATAGAATTTTGCCTTTTTTTAATATTTACTCTGTTGAAGTTACTTTATTTTTTAGCAAATACAAGAGTGTTCTTTAATTCACTTTTAAATTAAATGCCCGCATTTAAAACCCCACACAACTCCAGTCTTTCAGGCATTTCGGTGACATCACAGCAGCTTTGTCTTCTTCTTTTGGACGTGGCGAGGGGCATTCATCCCTGGCACAAGTGTGCTTATATAATGCTGTGTGAGTGCTGTTTAGTCTTGAAATAATGTTAGCTCAGCTTACATAATACCTCGCCACTTGCCGTGCATATAAATGACACACTGGGTTCTCAAGAAATGTGCAGATTGGCAAGAGTGCCATTCCTCCCAGGATAGAATGCTGGCGCTGGACCCTGGGAACAGCACAGGAGAGTGGAAAAGATTAGCACAAATAGGAAAACAACAAGATAACTGAAAGGGTGAAATATAACAAAAAAAAAATCAAAATGAATTCCACTTTAAAGCCCAATCAAAGTCACTTAGAGAAATAAGTCAGCAGTCATAGTGACACCATATTTATAACCTCCATTTTCCTAGACACTTTATAAGGACAACAATAACAAACCTGATTTTTATCTGCAATGCAGGACTGTGTAAAGACACTTGTGATGAGATGAGTGTTTGTAGTACAAAGGCAGTGTAAGAGCAAGAAGAAGCATTTTCACTTTAGCAAAATGTAAAGAGATGTTTGCAGTACATTCCTCGCAGGAGTAACATCATCAATGGTTGCACAATGACTTATGAGGAGGAACACCCAACCAAGAAGGGAAGATGGTAGAAAAAGTGGATGCCTATATTTGGCTGGGACCTGTATGAGGACACACTAGTAGGTAAATGCACCCTAATATGTAGGTGTGATGTACATATTTTCTGACCTGGTAGAAAAACACACCCCTAGCCGCTCTCTTTGCTCCTCCAATGACCTACTAATGACTTCTTCACTCATAATCTGGTCACATGCATGGCTTCAAGACTTTTCTAGAGCTTCCCCAACTCTCTGGAATGGTCTTTGTCATCCTATTCAGCTTGCTCCTATTTTCTGCTCATTTAAAAGAGCACTCAAAACCCATGTTTTCAAACTAGCCCACCGGTCTTCTTCTGTTTCCTAAACCCTCACTACTTACCCACCATTCGTTATACCCCCTGCTATTGTGTGATACTTCTCCCACCTCCTAGATTGTAAACTCTACGGGGCAGGGTCTGCTCCCTCTTCTGTGTCACTGGCACATCTGTCTGTCATTTGCAACTCCTTATTTAATGTACAGAGCTGTGTAATATGTTGGCACTATTTAAATACTGTTTATAAATAATAATAGTCATAATACCTATTAAGAAACATTCCCCACAGACACCAACAATACACCAAGAAACGTAATGCCTTTTTAGACTTTTGTAAAAGATGGTAAAAAATAAGAACCCATGTAACTATAATTTGGCACCCTTCCATAAAATAAAAAACCTTTGCTCTAGTACACCATCTTTCCCAGTTATCTAGGTTTGCGTAGGCTAATTTGACTTCTATAAACAATCAGTGATGCACATTAATCTGCTTTTATCCCATTATTATTTCTTAGAATATCTCTGGACTTTTACCTTTTTGCTTCCTTTTGTACCATGGCCTAATCAATGAAAAGATTAGTCTGTGTTCAATAAGGCTGTAGGTGAAAGA
>NC_092861.1:132157574-132198569 GCF_032062135.1 Pyxicephalus adspersus
AAAACAACAATTACCAAGGAAGTAAAACATTTACAGGAAAGCAAAGAATGATGAAAAGAAGCACCCTGACTTCACAGATAGATCACTGCCTGTCACAAATAAACAATGGTGTCAGAGGACCCATTTGAATGCTGTGAAAATCCAAAAAAAGGATCAAGTACATATTGCATATTATAGGTTAAACTGAGTTTAATAATCTGTAGAAGGATTTCAGGTAAGAAGCTGCTAGCTACCTTTGGTCCTGGATGTCAGCAAATGTGTGTGGCAGCCAAACTATTTCAAGTTTAAGATCCCTAAAACTGATTGTGGGTTTTAATTTGAAAACGACATCCAGAGATATGAAAAGTTTCCATGCCCTTCAAAGTAGTTGTAGACGACATGCCACACTGCTGTTCAAATTTTAATCAGCTGATATTTCAAAGCATTTGTTACAAGATTAAAAAAAACATTATTTCAGCCATGGAGTAGAGGAACTAATTTCAAACGCTGCAGGAAGGCACTTTTCAATTTTAATCCCCTGTTTTTGGCCAAGTTTCAAAAGCAAAAGAGTTATTTTTACTCCTAATAAAAATAAAAAGTTATTCCTTTGTGCATGTAGCATTTACCCGCACAGGAGCCAAATTATTTTTGGGTCTCTCTCCCTTGATGGAGTACAAACTTACAGGCTCAGTAAGTCTAGGGGCTTTATTGAATGTTAAAGAGCAAGAGGGGTAAGTATTAGAAGCCATGCTCTCCCCAATCATCCCTTTCTTAAGGGAACTCCACTAAACTTTAGTCTGCCTCTGCGGATAGCATGACTCAGTGCTCAAAGTTGGCTTGTTTATTCCCAGCGTCATTAAAGTAGACCCACTCCTGACAGTCTTGGAGCATAAGCAACTTTGGGATCTTGTCCTTAAGAATCACTAGGCTTTCCTTCTCCGAGTGTGTGGCAAATCCTTCTTCAAGCCCTATACAAACCCAAGCCATAAAGCTAGCTAGGCCGGGTCCTGAATGGGCTAAGCCACTGGCTTTGGCTAACTAGGCCACACAGAGCTGTATAGTTAAAATTTATGACTGCACTTATTTATGGCAGGCATATGCCCTGCAGCAGTATGCATAAATAGGCACTCTAGCTAGTAGCTTGCCTTAACCCTAGCCAACCTTAAGGGCAAATGCGTCCCCTAAATGAATTATAGCCCAATCCTATTCATTCTGGGGTAAGTACTTGCTGGGTTAGCTAACATTGGGTAACTGGTATTTTTCAGAGCTCTATTTTGGAAGAAGAAAAAATTACCTGGAGCAGGTATGTGCAGAGGCCACCCATTCCTCCTTACGGTGCAGGGACACAACAACAGCAAGTAAACAAGAAACAAACTTATATCACATCTACTACATCACTTTGGGGGTCCTTCACACTATGGGGTTGCTTTACTAAAGAAATGTATACTTTTCACTTGCAAGGGGTAATTCTTACCTAACTCTTAAAAACAGGCTTTTTCCTTGCACATGATTGTAAGTTTGAAGACAGCAGTACTTCAGCTTTTTTACTAAGCTTAGTGAAATATTACTAGCTAAGGGTAGTTTGCATTGCTATGTGAAAGGCTAATATTTCTTTAGAAAAACAAACCGTAAGAAAGTGCACTGCACCTCACTTGTGTGTGATAAGCAGGAATATCAGATATGGCATGGAAAATTATGTCTGACATTGTTGCTATATGTGTTGTGGTTTGGTTCATTGCTTCAACTCAATGCTGTACACATTTCTTTTTGTTTTTGTAATATAATAAATGTGGGAGGTACAGATAACAGGTAGCAGCACAGGGGGATGTGCTTTGCTGCGTTTCACGGTTTTCTGAACAGCAGCCACATCCTTTATAGTGTGAACACAGTCTTATCAGTGCTTGCAGAAATCACGGTGTAATCGGGTGTGGATGGCTGAAATTCATCATTGGGCTGCAGATGTATCCTGACTACATAAACAGACCGTTGTCAGTAGTCACAGATGATTCATAGTGTTGGGATATGTGACTGCATCCCAGTCATTACTTTTTCTAACATTTTGGTACATATTCTGCACAGCAGTAGGTGGACTATAGATGTGTGGTGGGGGAACCAGATAACATAATAGAGAAATGGCCTATATCATAATATATTAATATATCAGTGCTCTCTGAACCATTACAAAGTGAATGTATTTCCCTTGCTATGATAAGCTTTCTTTTCACTTCCGGTTGAGTCTACAGGAAATAAATGAAGGGAAGTATCCTCAGTACAAAGAGAAAAAAGCTTGATGGGTTACAATACTAATTCATTGTGTTCAAAACTTAAAAATGGGTTTAGATTTTTAAAACAATTACAACTTAACTTTACTGGTGAAAAGCCCTTGATCCCTCCACAAACTAAGCCCAGTGAATCCCACACAGTTCCAGTTACTTTCTCCTTTTTGGTGTGGACGGAACAGCGGATGCAGCCACTTTTTTTTCTCTTTACCGGGTTCTTCTCACGTCACCAAATCTCACACTGCCCAGCCGTAAGATCAGATGACTCCTCTTTCTGAAAATGCAACAAAAATGTGCCAATCTCACAGTACATTCGTGCAAGTGAAGAGTGAAATCCCCTTATAACGCATGCTTGATATTGAGCATGTTCAGAAGGAGCAGCCCACAGCTTCTTAGGATATGTGATGTGTAGGGGTGTAGTCATAAAAAAAGAAGAGGGGGCACGGTACTGTCCATGGCGAGCGCACATGCGCATCATTGTTATGTAAACATGCCCGTCCCACTACACCCCTGCCTATTTGTCACTCAAAGGGGAAAGCACTTCCCATGATACCAGAACCCGCTCACTCTCCCATCGCAGGTGTGAGCTTGTGATGTGAGAGTGGGCAGGTTGTGTTTAAAGAGACAACCCGCCCACCCCCCAAAGCCTGCAATTCTACTCGGAGACATGTATTCTTCTCCTGACCCCGTGGGGGCAGGTGGACCGGCCAGAGCCGTGGACCACCAACGAATTCTTTGCAAAATAAGAGTGGGCACACCAGCCCATTCCCAAAAAAAGTGAGAGCACAGCATTCCCACCCTTGATCCCCACTACACCCCTGGTGATGTATGTATACCAGGAGGCTGCTGGTTTCCCCTTTAGTCTTATGGCTACATCAAGATAGCCACCTCTTTTACATAATGTTAAAAATGTGGTGATAGGTCAATTTTAGGTGACCATTATGCATTTCCCTGTAAAAGATCAGGGGTTCTATTTATTAATCATTGAATCTGACATAAAAGAAATGTTCCCAGCAAGGTGCATCTTCCAGGTACATGTCAAATTCTCTGCTTCATAACCAGATCCTAAATCTCTTTGTATCCCAATCAATCTCATCATTCCTTATCCTGGGACAGAATGTTGACACCCTTAAGTAGGGTGAACCTTCAAGGCAGGATTAACAGGTATTATTCAAGGGAAAAGGGCACAAAATTACATTTATCCTTTTTTCCCTAACCTAACTCAACATTCCTATCCACAGGTGCATTCATAAAGTGATCCAATGTCCACGGTTCTTTGTTTGCTTACAATCATCAGGGCAAGTCTTCACTGTCCTGGTTGTCTCTGCGCTTCAATGCCCCATAGACTTTTATAGGGCTGTGTCCTGCGATCTGAACAGTCCAATAGTAATCCATGGGACTGTAATATGCAGGTGTGGTCAGGACAGTAAAGACTTGTGGCCCTGGAAGAGTTCTCAGACAAAAGAAGGGCCTCTGTCCATGGTTTGGGCCAGCAGAGGAGAGCCTAGGCAGCTGTGGGAGTGAGGGGTAAGTTAGGTATTTCTTGCAGTAGGAATAGGGAGGCACTGCAATAGAAAAATCATTTGGCTGGAGTTTAGCTTTAAGGGGACAAATATAAACCCTCTAAGCCTACATATTTATGAAAATTTTAATGAATGAATATATTTTCATATTCTTGCATAAGCGTATTCATAACAGGTTTCCTTTTAAGTGTGAACTACAGTTTCTTGCATGCCTTCCAAAGCAGAATAATAATATGCACAGCATGATCCTTACAGGAATCTGTGCCATATTTGTTCTGGCTTCAAATCTCTGCTAGCTGCATAATCTTGGAAGAAATGTGCTTATTTTGGCATTAACAAGAGAATGTTATATAAATCTGAGTTTGCTTAACACAAAAACAACAGAATGCGTAAATCTTCCACACACAATAAGTATTTTAAATGTGACCTTTTCGTTGTTGGAAAGGGCAGAAATATGTTGGCAAGGTGTTGCACTGCCTACCTGTAATTAGTTATGCAGAAAAATACTGATTCTATCTGTACACTGCTGGATTAGTGGTTTAGATAAAGCACATTTTTACTAAAGGAGTTTTTCATTCTACAATACACCAGCTGGAGTTACCGGGTAATTCTTTCTTACAGGAACATGGGGAGGCGGGGAGGTCTCTGCTCCCTCAGGACATTTATAAAAGTCCCAATAAGTAAAGAATAGTAGCTTGACATGGTGGCAGTGATGGTGGGGTTCTTCTTACAAACAGGTACTAACCCTCCACTTTGTCCTAAATAGGCAACCCTATCACTACAGGATCAAAAGCACAATTAAACCACCCTATAAAGAAAGGTTTGTATATTTACTTTTTGGGTGGCCCTTATCTTAACACTTGGCTGAGTTGCAGATCTGTGACTGCTGCAGGTATCAGACATTCCAGGTTTGGTTTTCAGAAATAAATATGCCCAAAACTTTGATAAAGGGGTTTTCTTATTCACATGTAATACCCCAGCTGTTAATGACTCTTCTTTGTAGGTACACAAGGGAACAAGGGAAGGGGGTGAGGTTGGATAGTCTCTGCTCCCATCCTAGTGGTAAATGTGTTCATAAATACAAGGTCTGTCTACTAAATAAAGTAGTGTTTCTAATTCTTAAACAAAGCAGTGAGAACAGATTATGAGCACTAACTGAGCATGAATGTTTAAAGTTCCCCAAATATGCAGAACAGACAATGGCACTCTGACATTTAGTTTGTTGTCGATCACCGTTTAATGCAGTTGTGTTTCCCCTCATATGCTGAAATCATGAGAAGTATAAAAGTTGAGCAATTTGATATTTTTGGTAAAATTTCACACCAGAGCAAAAAAGTTCCACAAGCATATTTGAGCTGACATTCTACAGGGACTTGGACCTTTTTTTAAAAAGTCATCACTTGAAAACCAGGATCTTCTAGTATGATCCTAAAACAAAACCACAGTCACTGGAAGCCCCTTCATCACCAAAAATCAGAAGTGTGTAAAATTCATGCACATCGTGTTTTTTGACATGAAGGGTGTAATTTTGGAAGAATGTGTTCCAGAAGCAACGACAGTGAACTAACATTAATGTAAGGAAGTTTTGACAAAGCTAAAAGAGTCAGGAAAAGATGGCTGGAAATGTGGGAAAATGGTTTCATTCTTCATCAGGACAATACTCTCACACAGCACTCTCACACAGTCTCACACAGCACTTTTTGTGACCAACAAACACATTACTATGCTGAAACATCCTCCATATTCACCAGATTTGGCACCTTGTGACTTTTTTCTTTTTCCCAAATTGAAATCAGTGCTTAAAGGAACAAGCTTTGAGTCAGTGGGATTTATTAAAGCTCTCCAAGACTGCAGGTGATCCAGCAACCCTGGAGTGAATTACTTAAGTTATTTTCTATTTTTTAGCAAATGTTTTCAATCCTGGACAAGATCTATTCCAGGTTTGCTGGATCACCCAGCTTCACCAATGAAAGTGTATCCTCTCCAGTCTTGGAGAGCGGTAATAAATCAGGCCCAATGGATGCAGTAAGGAAAAAAACATCAGGTCAACAAAAACTGATCTGCTCCACACCTTCCACCAGTGGAAAACAAGACTGCATTGGTGCTTAATTGTGAATAAAGATAATATAAGTACAATAATACAAGCGTTAGAATTGTCATATAAATAAATAATGATGAGTTGTTATTATATCAGGCTCGTTTTTTATTAAACAGACCTCATTTAGGATAGTAACCTGGCTGACCATGCTGTTTTTGGTTAGATTGTGCAACCCAGCAGCCATTCTCATCCAAGGGTCTAAGGGTTCCTCCAGAGGAAGGATGATGTGGATGATTGACCTCCCATTTGTTGGTGTCTCCATATATTTTGAGCCAATGCCACTTTTAAAACCAGCAGCATGAAGATTTAAGCAGCATCATTTTATCTTTCTTTAGGGTGATATTCAGACCACCACTGTATAGGTGAACATTCGTCCATCTGTCCACCTATGTAAGGGGCATTTTTCTCACCGACACCCAATGCATTGTTCGGAAAAAGGGTTCCTCAGGACTTGGACATATTTCAAGTGTTTCTCTGGGGTAAAAAGGTTGAGAAAGGCTGCTTTTTAACAAATCGGTGCCCCTCAATCGGGTGGAGTTTGTGAGATCCCATCATCATTTAAAGCTAATGATAAAAGGGGTAAAATCTGTGTGTGTAGATGAAAGCACCTAGGCGGTCATGCAGGGAGGAGGGAGCACAGGGAAGCGGCCCTGGTATATTGGTCATCTTTTATTGTCCAATAAATAGGTTGAAAGTAGATAAGTGACAAAGAAAGCTGTAGTCTGTAAAACTGTGGCATGTGCATAGCAAAAGAACATAAGTCACAGGTCAAAATGCAATACACACATTTTGGCAAGTAAAATATTTCATATGGATCAACTGGATCAACAAGGATCCAGTGCATCACTAAAGTGGTGGAATTTGGCAGGGGGGATCCTCTTTGGTGGGGTTTCCCCCTTTATGGTGAACGGATGATTATGGCTTCTGAGGCGATGCTGGGCGGCTAGAGGCCAAGGTGGAGATGTTGGAAAAATTAAAGTCCTGTTGGGTGCCCATTTTGCCTTCTGAGACCTGCAGCCTGGTTGTTTGGGTGTCTAACCAGGAGTATGGAGTTTGATAACATTATGGATATTGTTGTAATGGTTAGGTATTAATAAAAAGGAGGAATTAGGTTGTTGGTTAAATAAAGTAAATTGGTAAAATTAAGTAAAAATAATAATAATAATAATGGAGTGTTATGTTATGTTAATGTATGTTTGCATATCAACAGTGTAAATGTATTCATTTGTCATTTATTTATTATTGGATATTTGTTAATTACTTGAATGGTGAATTTATTTAATGGTGTTTAAATAAACGGCTGCTGGCCAGCCAATTTAAATCCTAAATTGGTGTCTGGGTATTTAATGGTGGGGGAGTGATTGGTAAGCAGGTGGGGGGTCAGGGGGAAGCGGAAGTTCTGATGGTGGTGGTGAAAGATGGGCTAGAAAGTCCGAGCTACCCTCGTCATGAGCAGTTTGTGCCTCTCAGGTCAGTTTATGTGACACCAATGATCGTTTCGGCTATTTATAATGGTGACATTCTTCTCACTGACCAGCAATTCCTACTGACAACCACACTAATATACTGCGAGCTGCGTATATAGTAATTATAAAAAGAGTTCCCTAAAGACCCAAAGGTTCTTTCAAGGTGTCCCCCTTGGTTAAAAGTATATTTAAAAGGTTGTACAGAATTACTGTCTGTTTGGAAAGTCTATTTTCCATTTTTTTCCTTGTACTGTCTACATTCCTTTCTTCTGACCCTGTACTCTGTACAGCCTAAAAATGGATCTTTGTTTTCAGGAATACAATTCCGCCTGTAGTGGTAAAATATAAATACTGTGGGTGATTCAATACAGCTAACTATAGTTTCTAGCAATGTTTTTATTGTAGCACTGTGCAGACATATTGCTGATTGGGTTGCTATAGTAACAATTAATTAAAAGTCTATTCCAGATCACATAAAGCAGAAATGACGCAAAGATATTCATATCAACAAATGAAGCAAATTCTGTTTGCTGTCTGACCTCTTTGTGAGGTAACTGACTTAGTTAATATGCATTTACTAATTCAGAGAATAGAACTCTGGATGGCTCCAATACCTCAAGTTGCATAAAAACGTTATGAAAAGCAACAGGAACACAAGCACAAATATGAGTAATATATATATTTTTATAAATGTGTTTTTACTTTAACAAAAAGTATTTTCTTTATGTTGTCAGACCACACAGAGGCTGCTGGTGATTTTGTCTGGTTGTGGCTGAACACTAGAGGGCAGCAGAGAGACTAATGTCAGCTTGCTTACTAGAAGAAAACTACATGACGCATGATTCCTTGTATTGTGTACCATGGATGGGGGTGGTACATTTGTAGTCTCAGCTGTCTACAGCGCAAGGCTGCCTACAAATGACAATGTGCAATTTTTATTGGGTCTGTGTTTTTAGAGAAGTAGAATGATAAAACAATTACCGTATTTTTCGGCGTATAAGACGCACTTTTTCTTCCCCAAAACTGGGGGGGAAAAGTGGGTGCGTCTTATACACCGAATACATGTTAAATTTTCCTCGCTCTCCTCCTGGCTGCAGCGCGTGTCTCCTCCTCCTCTGAGCGAGGAGAAGCCGACACCCGTGCCCACGCGATCCCATAAGCAGGCTGGATCAGCGAGGAGCGAGGAGAAGAAGAAGCCCACAGCATTGCGGGATCGCGGTATCGGGTGAGTATGATTTTTTGGCACAGGGTGATCAGAAGGGGATACATTGACACAGAGTGATTAGAAGGCGATACATTGACACAGAGTGATTAGAAGGCGATACATTGACACAGAGTGATTAGAAGGCGATACATTGACACAGAGTGATTTTTTGGTATTTTGTTCAGAATCTTTTTTTTCTAGATTTTTCTTGTTTAAAATTGGGAGCGTCTTATAGGCCGAAAAATACGGTATGTTTTTTTTTTTTTTACTTTGGTGATATATAAAAAGAAATAATATAGAACCAATCATGAATACCTCTTGGGCAGTCTGGTGAGCACAGCTATATCTAAAATCACTATACCTATCATTTATTCCTCATCTGTAAGTGTGTTTGTATGTATGTTGGGGTGGCAGGGCTTTTACAATCTAAACATTTTTTTATTAACGTTAAAATATATTACCCTTTATTTCTATCAAAAAGGGTCAACGAGTCTCAATGTGGTAGCATAATGCAAGGGACTGGTCCTCTTTATGGGGACATCAGGGGTTCTTAGATCACCAATGTCACCAATTGCTGATAGCAATCAAACACAGACTGTCCAATCTGCTGCTTCCCAAGCCAAAACCACTAACAAGGTCTTTCTTCCTTCACCTGACCCTGGATGAATGGGTACGCCTGGAATATCCACACAGCAATAATCATAAACTCTCATTGCGTCTCCCAATCAGCCCTTTTTATGATCATAAACTTTCCCAACTCCAACATCACCTTCAATCTCTCACCTTCTCATACTACATCCTGTTCTATTCTATTTCCCCCCCACATCCCTTTATCCCATCTTATTCTCTGCTTGCCATCATCTATCCCATTACCTTTTCAATCATCAGCTCTTGCCTATTTGACCTAAAAAGAGTGAACATTGAAATATTTTTTTTTTCAATTTTTTTTCAGTTTGCTGTTATCTACTATTATTATTATTATTATTATTAATAATAATAATATTGTCTACTATTGGTTAATTTTGGAGATGTACATTACCTGGCAGTGCTTTATATTTCTCTTTAGAACTGGTGAAATATCTGTGGTTGTGCTGGTTTTTCACACTTGTGACTATTACAAGGAGGTCCCACATTCCACATTTAATTTATTATTGCAGAAACACACAAATGGATGGAGGAATCATACTTTCCACCCAGATGGGGAGTTGGACATGCAGGAAGCTAGGGGGTGGCTGAGCCAACCAAACTTCTTCTGTATGTAATAAAACATTTTATGTGCTCAGACTCATTACCATGTATATGTCACTGGAAAAACACAAAGCTGCACCAGAGATAACAATTGTGCTTATGAATAAACCTGCACCCACTAAACAAAAAAAAAATTTGTATTATAAATATAATCCCATTATAAATAGGCACACGTCTTCTAGCTATAAAAATGTTATGATACGACTTTATAACAAAACTCATCCAATGTGCCAATGCCATGTGTTATCTGCTAGAATTCATCCAAATGGTATTTTTATGAAAATGTAAAAAATAAACATAGGAAGCAGTGATTAATTAACAGTGAGTAATTATCCCATTGATCTCCACATGAGCTTCCTAGGTATAATTTAGGCTTTTTCATTTATTCCTCCGACTTGTTCCTGTGACGTTAATCTATCTCTTGATAGCAAGGATAAGGCAATGTAATGAGTTCCAGGAACACACGTCCTCTAATGACCCTGACTATGGCAGCAAGCTACATGCTGGTATAAACATTTCAGCTCAGTGACACTGTGATGTGTTTCTCTTCCTTGACCTTAACATGGACATACTGTCACACTGTCACATGGACAAGCACTGTCAGCAAATGTTACAGGGTAGTCAGATATCCTATGTAAGCAGACCATGTATGGCCTGTTTGTAGAATCATCAAATCTACACCAAAGTTCCTTGGTATTTTTTATGATCTGTAATATAAGAAAGTAATGTTGGATTCGTCTGTACAGATCAAACTACAAATCATAAAACATAAAAATAATATCCAATAAAAAAGGACCTTGTCTGCTATAATCCTGTTTTCTATTCATGTACATGTTGGGGGAAGTTACTGTAAATCATGCATCTAGAAGAAATGATCACATATTTGCAGTTGATGTAGCAAATAGCCAATGGCAGATGTAGCCAACAGCGGGCCCCTGTGCAAAACTGAATTGGGGACCATTGTTTGCTGAATCTGGATTGTGAACTTGCTGCAGTGTGAGTGGTTGGTGAAGTACCAGCCGCCAAAAGCCATGCAGGGTTGCTTGTTCCCACCAAACCTGCCCTAAGTGTGCTGCTTTTTTACCCTGTCCCACAAAATTATATTTCAATATTTTGCAGCTTTCCATTCCTTAGACGTGGTGGCTGCATTTGTTTTCATTTTTTGCAAAGATCCTTTTCAGCAAGTAGAGAAAATACTAGTTAATCTTGCCAGACATGCCGGATCTTTGTAATGTCCTGTACAATAAACTGATAAATCAAGGAATGTTATCTTCCTTACAAGCTATCTTCTGTCTTCTTCTTGTATCTCAAATAATAGAGACAGGATTGCCCCTTGGCAAGTATTTTATAAAGCTGCATACACACAGGCAATAATTATCGTTGCAAACGAATGACCGTTCGTCCGATAATCGTTAACAAAAAAAGTGCACAACAGCGCCGATGAGGACTGTCGCTGGAAACAGACGACCATCCCGGCGGATCTGATTGGGAGACGATTGTTTGCAATCTAGTGTGTGTACGGTAGTTCAGTGATCGTGGATGGTTCTGCAGTACACTTTCTCCTTTACACGTCACTTCCTGCGTCGTTCAAACGATCATATCTAGCGTGTGTACATTATTGGGGGATTATTTTTGAACGATCGTATCGTTACAGCATGTACAGGGCTGTGCACAATACGATCGTTCAAAATAATCGTGCATAATCGTTGATCTGTTGTTCGTTTTCTAATGACAATTTTTGCACGTGTGTACCTAGCTTAAGACTGGTTGGTAAAAATGTAACTGGTTAGCAATGTTGTTATTAGGAAAAAAACATATAGCTTGATTTTTGTTTTTAGGAAAAGAGCTGGTTCAAGTAACAAGCCAAGGTCAGATTAGGGATTCAGGGTCTAAACAACCAAACCAGGGGTAATTCAAGATGCAGATCAGAAGCCAAATCTGAGTCTCAATGAGCAATCCAAGGTCATGGGTAAGGTAAAGAACAGGATAAGCTGAAGAGCACTCAGTGAAATAAATGGTGGCATTTAAATAGCCCTGCCAGTGCACAGTGCAGCTAGACAGTGTGAGCATGCACATCAGCAGTCCTACACATGCTCTTGCAATTGGTATGCTTCAGTACATTACACTTTCCTTTTTTTTTTTGGGGGGGGGGGGGGGGTAAATACCACTTTTTAATTTTTTTTAGGGATGACTAATGTTTATGTTCTCATCCTAAAGACTACTTATTTTGTTTGATGCCTCTGCACAGCCCCATCCCAGCTAACCAAAATTAACACCAACTAATCAAACACCAATGTATTAAACACATTCATTGGGATTTGCTCTGTAATGCTGAGGACCTTGCACTTGCTTCTTGTTAGCATGGCATGAAATGCGTCAAGGCAGATATTGATTGTTTAAAAACAAAGTGCAAGGTGGGAAAAACCACCTTATGTAATCTAATCAATATGGTGTCACCGTTAAGCTTTGTACACAGCTGAGATATTTGTCGTCTGAGATGAACAATTGTGTTTGTCTCAAGCAAAAATCTGATATGTATACAGCCGTCTCCTGATATTGTTCATCAACCCACCATGGATTGACGATTGACTTGATGGTAATAGAAGAGTGATGAACAATTGTCTTGGGGGGACATGAGAGTGCATTGTGGGTTGCTGCTTGCTCGTCCCCCCATCTCCATAGAACAGTATGGACCTTTGTGTACAGCACTCATTCCTTCATCAGTCACTGGAAAGATCATCACCAGCGACTGTGATCTCAAGTCAATCTGACGTCAATGGTGTCTGATGTCGGTGTATTTTTGTTCTCAGTACTGTTGGTGTGTTTTTTGTGATCTTTTCTATACAATGTATACAATATACAAAGTTAAAACTTCTGTCTTACAGGGCTATAGGCAGAAGCTTCATCCACAGCTCCAAGACTTAAACATGAGTGAAGTAATGTCATGTAGCAGGAAATGAAAAGACCCGTACACCGGGAAAAAAACATTTATAACAACAGCCATCCAATTTTCATGCTGGGATAGATAGATTAATAGATAGATAGATGGATGGCACAGTGGCTCAGAGATTAGCCCTTTGCAACACTAGGTCCCAGGTTAGAATCCCGGACAGGACATTGTCTGCATGGAGTTTGCAGGTTCTCCCCATGTTTGTTTGGATTTCCTCCGGGTACTCCAGTTTCCTCCTACATTCTAAAAACATGCAGTTAGGATAATTGGCTGCCCCCCCAAATTGACCTTAGACTGTGGTAAGGACATATGACTATGATAGGGACATTAGATCGTGGGCCTCTTTAGGGACAATTAGTGACATGATATTATACTTTGTAAAGCGCTGCGTAATATGTCGGCTCTATATAAATACTGGATAATAATATTAAAAGAATAGCAATAAGTAAATGCTGATCACATTCTGGTATATTGAGCTTGCGTTTGAATACAAAGCTGGTTCTTCTTATATTTTTATAGGACAGTGTTTCTTAACCAGGGTTCCTCCATAGATTGCTAGGGCAGCGGTCGCCAAGCAGTGCTCCCCCGAGCGGGGTCAGGAGAAGAACCCCGCTGGGGGAATGCACTGACCAGGGCCGCGGACCATGTCTCCTGTATGAGTCCCAGGCTCAGGGCGGTGGTCGGGTTGTGTCTCTGCCCACTCTCCCGTCACAGACTCAGACCTGCAATGGGGGAGTGGGCTGGTTCTGGTATCATGACGTCTATCATGATACCTGGTATCATAAAGGTATCATGACGTCACTCTGGGGGAAGTTTCTTACCCTTTGAGTGACACACGACTTCTCGCGCAAGCGCAGTCCAGAGCCAGTAAATTTAGTGGTCCGTCAGCCTGAAAAGTTTGGCGACCACTGTGCTAGAGGTTCCTTAAGCAATATGCAATATCTGCCTCTAAGGTCAGCACACAATGATCTTTTTGGCTATCTGTAAGGGTGACATTCTTCACACTGGCCAGCAATGTAAGAAGCATTCTTCCTAATGATCATCATGCTAATATACTGTGCGCTGTGGGTATAGTATTTACAATATTAGGTCCTTAAGACCTAAAAGTTATTCCATGTCCCCATGTTATAAACCTCAGGAAACACAGCTATAGGAATTGTAAATCAGTGAAAAGTATGGGATGCAAATAGCAGAAATGTTTTTTTCCTCGAGAACATGTAATATGATCAGGTGACCAAATCCAAGGCATTGGATTGCTAGAAAGGAGTAATATTGGCCAATCAGAACTTTTCCTTCTTCAGATCACATGACTAGTAATCAAACATAAAGGATCTCAGTTATGTGAACAGAACTGGAAAAAGTCTGCAGCAGCATTTTCTCCAGAATTCACTTCTCATGTGCTTCTATGAAGCTTTATTTTCCTGGAAAACCTCGTCATAAACATGTCTGGGTTATCCCAGGAAAGCAGGGCCAGCAGCCAGCTGAAACACAGTAACATCCTATTCCTCACTATCCTAACCTTCCCCAGCACAAACATCAACAAAACACTGCAGACACGCCCCTAGCAACTAATCAGCGTTCAGCTTTTCACGAGACAGACGCTCCCCATGCTATTGGTGGATGAAGGCCTGCTCTGTGATTGGCTGGTATCAAGTGACAGGCGTGGTTACGTGCCGCAGTAAGAGAATGGCAGTGTTTCTGTAGCCTGTCAGTGTTTCCGGTGCGTACTGTCTTCACCAGGATCGAGCCGGTCCAGACCGGTCTGGGTTGGTGATGAAAGGGAGCTACGTCAGTGCTTGTCTCTGCTGGTAATATGTTGTGCTGCTGATAGAATACTGCGGGAATCTGTTGTTTGGTAATATGGACTAGTCACCGTAGTGTGGGGGTTCCTTCATGTGAATGGGGTGTTTTAGGGTCACGTGGGGGTGGCAGTGGACTGTTTTGTGCTTTTATTGTACATTTGTATTCGATATCTCTGAATGATTTTCTGTTTTCCAGGGAAGAAGAAGGCTGCAGCATGGCATTTTCCCAGATTTCCTTCCAAGTCACAGGGGCAACAGAACAAGGTAAGGGCAGCGCTCACATCCTCCCCAAAAATGGCCCTGGTTCATTTTCTTCAATTTCCTGAACTTGTTTTCTCTAAATTGATCTGATTCAATCATTCATAGGATGGTAATCAGATCCAGGTATGTGTGCTTTACCTGTGGACTGACTTCTTCCTGATCTCTGTGTCCTGGTGATCGCACATGTATAGATCACGCTGCGAATTTTCCTCGTCTGCGGCGTGGTCTGGGAGGAGGACAGCTGGCCGGGGTTCGCAGTGTTTGCCGATGGTGTCTGATGTCCGTGTATTTTTGTTCTTCTGATCCTTTCCATGAGTGAAAACATCTGTCTCTTTGCTATTTAAAGTTCTCTCCGTCACTAATACCACACACAGGCTGTGTTTAGTTCCTCTGCTTTCTAGAACTTTATGTACTTGTGGAGGATGTGAATCAGGCTTTTCCATTTGTATTCTTATATCTTGGAATTTTCCTTAGTAACATGTTTATATATAATGTGTTATAAGAACTTGTTATTGTTAGGGCAGCCCAGTCATTTGGAATGGCCCAGAACGCACACATTGAGGTATCTCTCCTGATACGCCATAAATGTTCTGAAGCTGCGTAGCCTTACCGAGCGATCAAGCGGCAGCTGGCAAGCTTGCCCTCCCGCAACGCATTACCGGCTTATAAACAATTGGTGCTTGCACATTTAACAGCAGGCGGCAGTGAGCAGTTCAGTTCATAGGTTGAAAAAAGACATAAGTCCATCAAGTTCAGCCACTAGGGAAATACAACATATCCCAGATATAAAACACTATAGCTGGTCCAGAGGAAGGCAGAAAAAAACCCTGGTACAATTTCCTCCAACGGGAAAAATTCCTTTGAGATTCCACGAGGCAATCAAAAGTCACTGGTATTTTCACTTTAAAGCTTTGATCCCCAGTTATATTCTGTGCTTCTAGAAATCATCCAGCTTTTTCCTAAATCAATCTATAGTAGTTGCTGAAACTACTTCCTGAGGGAGCCAATTCCACATTTTCACAGACCTTACAGTGAAGAATCCCTTCCTTATCCCGAGTTTAAACTTTTTCTCCTCCAGACGCAAAGAGTGCCCTCTTGTCCTTTGTAATGATCTCAAAGTGAATAATGGGGAAGAGAGTTCTCTATATGGACCATTTATATATTTATACAGGGTGATCATATCCCCCCTTATATATATATATTGTGCTCCATTGCAAAAATGTGTTTTTGACAGAACACAAGGTTTTTATTTATTGCTCAGATTAAAACAATGTTTCTCAACCAGGTTTGAGAAAACCCTACGGCTGCTTTAGAAGTTATTAATATTAGTGGCAACATATAACACAGCGCTGTACAATAAATAAGGGTTTCAAATGACAGACAGAGACAGACAGTGACAAAAGGGGAGGAGTGGATCTTGCCCATAAGAGCTTACAATCAAAGAGGTGGAGGAAGTAGCACACAATAGGAGGATGATGGGAAGTTAATGAGAGGTTTAAAGAGACAGAAAACGGGTACACAAGTTTGAAAAGATGGATTTTGAGTGATCTTTTAAATGTGCAGACAGTAGAAGCAAGTCGGATAGGATGAGAAAGACGATTCCAGAGAGTCATATAGAGATTCATAGAGCTGTGCGTGTGCTGGGGTATCCTTGAGCTATGAACAATTTGTGCCCCTCGGGTCAGTTTTAATGATACCAATGATCTATATAGCTATAAACTCCTTTTGTCCTTAATTTTTCCTCCTCAACTAGTTCTAGCCAACATTTTAGTTGTGGACCCCTTTTGTTTCCTGCTTCTTAACTGTTCTTCCTGCTCAGAAACCTAAATCTTCCTAAGTGAATGTACTTGTGTGTGTAAAGCCAAAACGTTTAGTTGTACCAGATCTCCTCCTTTGTACCAGATCTCTCTGTCCCTGATTCCTCATCCCCAGATGTCCCTTTTCTTGCTCTGGAGCAGTGTTTTTCAACCAGGGTTCCTCCAGAGGTTGCTATGGGGTTCCTTGAGCAAAAAGGAACCTCTCAGGGCAGTCTAATTGACACCAATGATCTTTTGACTATCTTTAAGGGTGACATTTTTCCCACAGTCCAGCAATGTAAAAGGCATTCTTCCCACTGACCATAATATACTGTGAGCTTTGGATAAAGTAATATTATAGTAGAGGTTCCCTCAGGACATGACTTGTTTCTAAGGTTTCCCCATGTTAAAAAGGTAGAGAAACACTGGTATAGAAAATAAATCTTCTATCCTGAGAAAACCGATAATCCCCAGGTCACTTCTGTTTTTTTGTAAGATCATAGATTACAGTTCTCATAACACAGATGACGCTCTTGTTTTGCCAGCTCTTGCTGGTGGTGCTGTTTGCACCCTCTTTTCTCCCCTTCACAATAACGGAATGTCTTGATTTTGTAAATAAACTACAAAAAATTCTGGAATTGACCAAGGAGAAAGCACAGGTTGTGTAAACATCTCAGCGCTGACTGTGAGCCACAACTCTAAAATCCACAGTCAGTGAAACATGAGCAGTAGATGTGCCGCGAGGATTGTAATCTAGGAAAGCTAACAAGTGCTACTCTGAAAAGTAAAAATATATCTATCTGAAGTTCTTCTTTAAAAATAACCTACTAGTACAAGGGCAGTTGTATAAATAAGGTGCCTGCTAAAAGAATCCCAGATAGTATATTCTTTATTTGTTCTAAGAATTAATGTCAGGTTTGGGAACAATAAAAAAAATGGAACAATCATTGGAACAGTAGTGGAGGTAAATCTTCTAACAGGGACACTTGATCCAATGAGGGTTGAGGGTTTTTGGTCAGATAAAGAGGTTCCCCTTTTACTTCCCACTGTGTGGACCAGAAATAAAGGACAATCTGTCCAATGGGACACAGGCTGCAAAAAGGATTTTAATGGGGGGTGAACCGCTCATATGCTCTTTTCAAAACAAAAAAACTGGTTCTGGCATTAAAAGAAATCAAATCAATATTGGCCCTAATTTATTAAAGCTGTCCAAGGCTGGAGAGGATACACTTTTATCAGTGAAGCTGGGTGATCCAGCAAACCTGGAATGAATTTCTTCAAAGGCATTTGCTAGCAAGTGTTTTGAATCCAAACCAGATCCATTCCAGAATTGGTGGATCACCATGCTTCACTGATAAAAGTGTATCCTCTCCAGTCTTGAGAGCTTTATTAGTAGTAAATAAACTTTAATAAATCAGGGCCATTTTGTCAGAAATGTGTCCAGGTGAGAAGTATTGGTTTGTATATATAAGCATTTAGTTTGCACATCCCTCCAGTCAGTTGCCCTTTAGTGTCTTGGTGGATTTCAGTCTATTAAAGAGTAAAATTTGTGAACAGAATGTCTGCAGAAAAATAAACCCTTCCAACTCCATGCTCGGTTACTTCTGCAGTAGGGGTCAGTTGATTTTTACGTGGCTGCCAGCCTCTCTTCTTATCCTAATTAAACAATCCAGCACCATATTACGCACAGTCCTTTCTGTCCCCTCACTGGTCTGTGATTTATCTCTTTTTATTTTTTTGCACTCTGTCCCAGTAGTTACACATGATCTGCTAATATTCTTCTCTCTCCTCTACCCTCTACTCTGCCTCTTCTACACCCCCTCCCATTTTGTTTCTCAGTGCCACAGACCTTGAGCAACTGGTAGTTTGTCTCCTGACCCTTCTACTACTTTATGAACTGTGGCTGTTGATTACAAAATATTTTCCAGACTTAAATATGTTCGTATTGGATGCTCATATAGGGTAAAGTGTTCTGTTTTCCAAGGGTCTAGTACTGTGCAACCTAAATGCTTTGCCTTCAAATCCCTCCACAGTTCTTGTCCCACTTACATTTCTGCCATGGTAGAAAAATACTTCCCTAGCCGCTCTCTCTGCTCCTCCAATTACCTACAAATGACTCCCTCACTCATAACCTCATCACATGCACGGCTCCAAGACTTTTCTAGGTCTACCTTCACTCTCTAGAACTCTTGCCCTTTTCTACTTGATCTTACTTTTTAAAAGAGCTTTTAAAAACCCCTTTTTTCAAACTCACCCACCCATCTTCTTTTGTCTCTTTAAACCTTCACTACTTACCCACCATTCCATAAATGTTGGCTCCATATAAATACATAATGAAAACTGGCACACATTTGCTTCAAGTTATAAAAGGATGACAATAACACTGAAAGCATTAGTGGAGTCCTCTCATTGTACTGTGAATACATCTGCATTTGTTCACTTGTGTCCAATCCCAGTGGAAGTGTTTAGTTCTATTTTCTGATGCATTGTCCTCTTGTAATTATGGAAAAAGGCTTTGCGGTTATTTCCTGATTAGATTGAAGGAATTGGAGGTACTCTAAACAAGATTGCATTTATTCTCATTAAAAAAATAAGTGTACAGCAGTTAGAACAGAGATTACTTAAAGTGAGTTTTTGATGGTAATAGATTTAGCTTTTTCTCTGGCCAAGAACTAACCTAATATATAATACTTTTCAGTGGTCAACCTAGAAGTTAAATTAGGGTGAGTGGGAAGAAGTTGTAGGCAAGTGGCAGCCCCTGTATTGTGCCCGAACTCCTTAGTAACCACCCAAAAACAGCCGGGTGGTTACTGAAAAGTGCCTGGTGGTGCGCCCCGATAAAAGGGACTGGGGAGAACAATGCTTTTAGTTCTCTGCTTTATGAGTAAATAGTCAAGAATAGGGACCATCCATACGATAAATAAAACAGCATCATCTGAAATGTGTATTACCCCACAGTTCAAGAAAGAGGTTTTTTTTTGGCTGGTGTTCCACTTTAAGTAGGACGCTGCCACTTTATCCTTTCAGAGCCAACTGACCACCCTCTCCCCTTAGTAATATATACTTACCTATCCATGCTCCATTACTGCCAACCTTCTACCTCAGAGCCCTCTTCATTGCTGTAATAAAGTCCTGCTTCTGGGTATAGAGGAGAATCTGACCACCCCTAGGTGACATTACTTAGACCTGAGCAACCAAATGCCTGACCCAATTATGCAGAACCCAATTAAGTTTTAAGCAAGCAATGGGTAACTTGTTTACACGTACTGGTTTAATGTTATAAAGGAAATCCTACAGCTGCGGGCTCATGTGGGCACTTCTGTCTTTGTGCTAATATGTCAGGACAGCTGACCCTGCCGTTGCTTGGCACAGATATGGCTGAAAATATGCTGCTAATTTGTTGTTCTCAATGCTGATTAGAAATGCAATCTTCCACATTTCCTTTGAAAGGCGTATAAAAATGTGGCATTTTCCCAAGGTTTTGGTGGCAAGAAAGCCCTTGTAAGCAGATCAGGAGAGTAATTTGGGGTTGGTACAAGACCTGTCCTGTCCTTGGACTGAATTGGCCTTTAGGGATTGTAAGGGCGAAGTCTTCAGATAGTGACTATTAAAAGCCTCTGATTACCAGAGTAAAACCAGCTTTTTGTGTAACATCTACTTAGGGTTTAATTAGAGACCTTGTATGGATGAAGTCCTTCACTTTCCTAACTGGAAATGTTCCAGTGAAAACAGTTTGTGAAATCTGAAAAACTGACAATGTTTCTGTTTTCTCCATGCAAGTCACAGCTGGCAAAGGTTATGGTGGGCACAGACAAGGCATGACTTTCACTGCCTCCAAGTGATCCAGATGTATATTACCTGACATAGTTTACCTTTGGAATAGTAAAAGGAGGACTTGGAACCCCATGTTTTTACTGCTAATCAGCTCCCTTATGGCTTCATCAGGGCTGAGGGAAAATGTGCACCAAGGATGCAGGACACAATGCAAATCAGACTCTGGCTTTCTTTTGCTCTTTTTCCACAGTTCCTACATTAATTTAAAAATGAATTTTACTGCTATTGCATAAAACTACAGAAGAATCTAAAAAAGCCAAAGCTTCCCTTCAGCAATATTGGAATCCTTTCCAAAAAAAACAGGTGGTTACGGAAAAGTGCCGGGTGTTGCGCCTGGCAAAAAGGGGCTGGGGAGAACACTGGGCATGGTACAGGTATTTTCTTTAAAGCCAGTATATTAAGGGTCTCTAAACATAAATTAGAAAGCGGTTTGTGCCAACCAGACCTTGATATTCATAGCCAACTGGCCAGACAAACCTTTTCCAAGTTATAGAAAGTAAAATTGTGAGAATAGAAATATGACTGCTAGTTTTTTGTACCTGGGTAAAAACATTTTCAGTTCAGTGATATAAGTTGGTCTTTTATAGAATGTGACTCTCCTAGTTTATGTGTATCTTTTACATAATGTTACTCCCAGGATAATACTTTAGATGTAGTAGTTTTTGTAAACTGTCATTTTTACCTTTGTTCTTCATTGATAGAAAACAAGTATTCACATGAAATAAACCCCGTGACTGTAATACAGGCATCAATTCTTACACAATATGTAACCCTGTACAAAGGGTTTTGCAAACTCTCTTTATGCTTGCAATTCTGCGATGCTGAATCTCTCTCATGTTTTTCTTTTATTTATTTACAGCTTGTACACTTTAATTGTTCTGTGTGTCTTTGGAGTGTACATTGATAGAAATTACTTAAGAGCATGTAGTGTTTGCTTTGAATGCCTCTGTTTGTTTACAGCTTTTGACTGTAGAAATTGTAATAATGTGTATGTATGGGCAAAATTTAAAATGGTATTCAGTACATGGAAAACATGCTTATCTCCCCACAATACAATAAGCTAATGTTCTGTGAACGGGTTGCAGTGTTCAACCCAGAAGCTGGGTGGAAAGAAATTGTAGGTGGGTGGCAACCCCTGTATTGTGACCCAACTTTTCAGTAACCACCCAAAAACAGCCGTGTGGTTTCTAAAAAGTGCTGGGTGGTGCACCCAGCTAAAAGGGGCCGGGGAGAACATTGGGTTGTACTGAAACCCTAAGCAATGTTTTCAGTTCTGTCCAGATCACCTCTTTGATCTTCCCCAAGCCCTTCTGATGTAGGGTGACCACAATCTCCATGCAGTAGATTATTCATTCCCAGCAAGGGAAGTCAGGATTGATGATTATCCTGGCAACCTGAGCAAATTGTTTTTTTTTTACCATTGCATGGAGTGATCAGGCAGTGAGGAGGGATTATTGCAGAAAGTACGTTGCTTGTTCCGCTTTGCAATAATCCTCTGTGTGACTTGAACATTTTCAAAAGTGGAACTTTAGTTCTGCTTTAACCCTTTGCAAAAGAAAGTTTATCACTGGCACCCTAGATTGGATCTCGGTACAGGTTTTTTAAGCTAAAAGAACAAACACAATGTCAAAGTGTCAGGAAAGATAAGAATCTTGACTGCCTGCATAACATTTCCTGGAATTGATGTTGGGCCCTAGCATTCCCTCACACCCATCAATGTTAGGGCTTGTGGTAATATACTTTTTGTTTGTCATCTTCAGGTGGGTTTTACATTCATAAAGAATGTTTTAGGCAGGTCGGAGGTTGGTCACCTGCAGGCCGAATTCACCTGTCAATAAATTCTGAATGATCTCAGTGTGTGCCAAACTGATGCCATCGCCGCTGGCCTTTGATTACATCAGGCGGGGGCATTGGCACATGGTTGTAACAAATTTTCTTAAATTATTTTTGTAAGGTGCAGAACACAACAGTGTTCAACCCAGAATTTTTTTAAGCTGGGAAGGAAGAAATTGTAGGCGTATGGCAGCCCCTGTATTCTGACCCAATTCTTCAGTAACCACCTAAAAACAGCCGGGGAGTTACTGAAAGTGCCGGGTGATGCACCCAGCAGTCTGCTACATATATACCAATGATAAAACATTCTATTGAGGGCAGTGCTGTTTTTTTTACCCAAACTTTTTAACCGTCCTCAGCTTGCCAGGTAAATAATTTTATTAGTATGAAGCAATGTTCTATAAAGCCATTTCTGTTTTCATTTATTATGAGCATGGAATCAGCTGAATTTGACAAATACATGGGATAAAATTACATGAATGTGTTTCATTGCTCAAATAATGTACCACATCCCAAATAGACTCATTTTTTTGTAAATAAATACATATATACTGGGCTAACTCAAAACCAAACAGCAGTTGAAAGTGTTTACCGCCTTGCATTTTTTTGTTTACACAGCATTTATCCCTCCCTACAGCAAAATGTTCTGTTCTGGTCTTTCTATTAAATGTTATTGGTTTGCTCAGACTAAAAAAAAAACAGTCTGTAAAAGATGTTTACCTAGGGCAGGCAATGACTAACAACTCCTGTGTTGATAATTTCCAGCCGCTGCAGGTAACACTTGCTGCAAATACCATCCCATGCTGGGGTTCCTTATTCTAACCTCTGTATACACATTTATGCTGGTAACAGCTGAAAATCATCACAAGCTGGCAGAAAGATTCATCATTTATTTTTCTAGATTCCTTGCGACTACTTACCTATATGTTTGTAATAATAATGTCCTACATTTATCGACTACTCCTAATACAAAACGATGAAGTATCTGGGCTTTGCTGCTTAGGAGAAAACATTGGGCCTGATTTAATAAAGCTCTGGAGAAAATACTTTTATCAGTGAAGCTGGGTGATCTGGCAAACCTGGAATGGATCTGGTCCAGGATTAAAACATTTGCTACTAAATAGTAGCTGAAAACTTTGCATATTTGTTATGCAATGTTGGCTGTGGATTTTGCTATTGTTTTTCCATACCATATTTTTTTTCTCTTTGTAGTCTCAATACCAATATTGAAACAAAAAAGGGCCCCAATAGAAATAATGTGACCTTTTACTGAATATAGATGTTAGAAAGTTTTGTCCGGTTCTTTTTAAAATGAGTTTTCGCTGCCTGGCTTTCCACTGTCCCTTCAGTACTTTTGGTATCCTCCCAGAGACATTCCAATCTTTCAAGGCAAGGTCTCTCTGTATTCACATCTTGTTCTACCATTCTCTGACCTAAGCATGGACGGTCATTTTTCTCTTGCGTAAACAACTCTAGCACCTCTTATCTTAGAAACAAGTACAGTCAGCTGAGAAAGTCCATTCTGACTGATGAGTCTTTACCAGCATTGGGCAGGGCAAGTCTGCAAATCTCACAGCACTGCCTTTGGTAGTTGTTTCACCTTTTGACATACTGTACTGGACAGGTCACTAAATCACCTTACATGTATGGACACCTGGAATCTGTCTCCTGTCCTCCCCAATAGATAGAAATGATGGTTGCACACACTACTTCTGTGTTTATTATTAGTATGCAGTATTTATAATAGCGTCAACACATTACGCAGCGCTGTACATAGTCATGTCACTAGCTGTCCCTCGAAGGGGCTCACAATCTAATGTCCCTACTATAGTCATGTCTTTACAGTCAATACAGTCTAAGGTCAAGTTTTTGGAGAAACCAATTAACCTAACTGCATGTTTTTAAAATGTGGGAGGAAACCGGAGTACCCAGCGGAAAACCCACACAAACACGGAAAGAACCTATAAACTCCATGCAGATAATGTCTTGGCTGAGATTCAGACCTGTGACCTAGCGCTGCAAAGACCAGAGTGCTAACCACTGAGCCACCGTGCTGCCATATTTATTCCTTTTTTTAATACCAAACCTACCATAAGAAATGCAGTTCCACATACAATTGCAGGTCTGTTTTGAGCTGCTTGAAACTGATAAGATAAACACAAATGACACAAGCAATTTGCAAACCGCAGTCTAAGGAAGTGGACCACAGCCAGAATCTCGCTCTCTGCCTCTCCCTTCTGCATTACAAACCGCATGTCCTCAGATAACCTCATCAAACTCCTTAATGACAAATATTATGACTTTTGCCCTTCAATCATTTTAGATAGAACAGGAAGGTATAACTAAATCAAAGAACATTTCATATATTACAGTTTACCAGTAATTCATTGGCAGCATTATTTTTCTTTTTTGGGCCAAGAACATTTAAATAATAAAAATTCTTTTTTGCCTGGTCGGAAATTTAGTGGCTTGGCACTTCCTGTTAGCACTTTTCAAATGCATAAAACAATGGCTTCCTGTTTGTTTAAATGTTTAATTCAATCCTAATCATGGGCATGCTAAGTGGGGAAAAAAGGAAAACAGCTTAAAAAAGAAAACTAATGCAGCTATGTGGTAAATTTAAATATATTATATTTTTGTTCTTTTGTTGGATCTTTAATATTGTTGTGTTTGCAGTGATTCTGCTTTGGTTAGCATATTTCAGTTTCATTAAATTTCATATATTATGGTAATTTTAGAGCTTCAAGTTCATAGAAATAACAACTGGCATACATTTATGGGGAAAATTTGGTCTTAATGGTAGTCAATTCACCTATAGCGAATTGCTCTTTAGTGTATAGATTGGAAAAAATAAGGTTTGACACGTTTTTATATGTACTTATGTACCTGTGTATTGCAGGGGAAGTCATTGCACTGTGTGGAAGTAGTGAACTACTGGGTGCCTGGAAGCCAGAAAAAGCGGTTATCCTGCAGCCTGACAACAATGATTGGTAAGTTTAAAAAAAAAAAAAAAGTATTTGTGTCACTGCTGCTTTCCTTGCACAATACTGAAATTTTATTTTTATACATATTCGCATGGACCGCAACAACCTGTTTGGTAAGGATGGTATGTGTAACATAACGGTGCATGTCTAGAGCAGAGGCCCCCAGGCCTTGCGTGGACCGGTGCTGGTCCATGGTTGGTGAGTTGGGGGCTGCAAATGACAGGAGGCAGTAGTTCCGGCGGCCCTCCTTACACTGCTCTAAAGCTAGTGACAATGTAACATCGGGAGCGCAGACGGCTCTCCTCACACTGCTTACACTGGAGCTGCTGAGAATGGCAGAGCAATGTATGTAAGGCTTACACTTCTCTGCCATTCCAAGCAGCTCTGCCACCTGACAGCACACCGGCTCCCTTACATTACTCCGCTATTCTCAGCTATAGTGTGCGGACAGGAGGCCGAGCTGCTGAGAATAGCAGAGTAGTGTAAGCGGTACATTTTATTCCATGTTACCGGGCCCTGCTGTCAGAAAGGTTTGGGACCACTGGTCTAGAGGATTTAGGATTTTTTCAGTGCCTTTTAAATGCATAGTAACACATGGATTTTTTTGGGTACATATGTATCATAAATAGATCAAATTAAATTTACCCATAGGTTAATTGCCTTCCACTCCAAATTGGAACTGATGTACAGTAACACGACTGTAAAATTGAATTGCACAGAATCTAATGAAAATTGTTCAAAGTTCTATAAACTGCTGAATAATTGCCAATACAATCTAAATGTGTAAAATATATGCACAATGTCACTGATAGCTGTATTTGTCTAGAAAGTTTGGTCTGATTTGACAGGTGTTATCTACAATAATACCTGTCCTTTTATGTTTCTTCCTTATAGTATGGTCTGGAGAGCAAATGTTTCACTCCCAAAAGGAACTCAAGTACAATATCGCTACTTTAAGGGCTTCTTTCTGGAACCAAGGGTATGTTAATTTTGTTTCCGATTATAATTTGGCAGATCATTAAAGTGTGATAAATGTGTTAGATTTACATGGTATAAATCCAGGCAGCCTCTTCTCTTATTACTTCTTGTATTGGGTTTGCAGTCTATTGGCTGTCAGCTCATTAAGCTCATTAAGATTAGGCGCAGATTAACCTCTAAATTCTGCGTACGTTTGACCAGGTTTGATCACATCTTCCATGTTGCTGGAAATACCTTTACACCTAGGATGTGAATTGGTGTATATAAAGAGAGCCTATAATCAGAGCTGTATTGAAATACAGTTGGCTACATCTTGCATTTAGCTGCATATTACTAGCATCTAGCGTTCTTTTATCAATTTTAACAATGTGACATATCATGTGACCAAGTTCAAAATGTAGTGTATTTTGGTGATGTTTAAGTGATATTCTCTCTAAAACTTGGGTAAAGTGTATTTCATAAAAAATGTGTATATTGCAAACATTCAGGTAATCACTATGTAGGCATTTGTTGTTCTGTTGTTAGCTTATTCTTAACAAAGGAGTATTTGGGATAATTCTTTATTTCAAAAGATTTTACAGTAGGCAGTTGTTAAAACAGAACCCCCTTTTCTGTCCTAGTAAAAGATCTATGATACTAATATTTACTCCAATAAAACCCCTTAAAAAACTGCTGGTAATTTTTGTCTAGACAGTACAATGTTTTTTTCTGAAAATTTTCTTATCAGCAATAAACTAATGAATGTGTAATCATTCTTAATATTGCTAGAATTTGCGCAAAATGTGTTTTAGTTTCTTTGTGTTTTTTTTTTTTTTTTACATTGACAACTCTTTACACACTCCAGACTAAAGTGGAACTATATATGGGTCCCACATAAACCTATATGGGCAATGTACAGTCAGATAAATAGTTAGCTTTTTGTTCCAAATTGAGTTAGGTCCACTTTGAATCTAAAAGTGGTTTAGTGGCTTGTAATATTTACACCTTACCATGACTTTTCTGTACCCGTACAACTGGTTTGTGAGAGCGCAACATTAGATGGCTATTAGGTGCGTAGTCCAGTCTGAGGGAAGTTTGAAGCCCCATATCTTCTTTTTTCCAGATCTTTGGATTATAATAAAATAATGTTTCCTGGCCTCTCACAACCTCCTTAAATTTGAATACATGATTATGCTCTTACTTGCTGGACAGTATCACACAGATGTTCTGTGGTCTGTGCTGTGAATGAGTATATTCTTGCTTTCTGGATATTTTTTTTTTTTTTTTTTAAGTACGTGTTTATGAACTTTGGGATTACGCTGTAAAATTACTCTGGTGGTAATAATTTATCAGTACATGATTATGATAATTCAAGGCATGCAGGTGACTGAAAGTAACAGGTTCTTGCTGGCAGCTCTGTAATCATGTTAAGATAAATATTGGGGTAAAGCGGTATAATTATGTAAGTGAATGCAGATCTTTAACTTTTCACTTACAGAACACCGGCGGTCCATGCCAAGTCATAGTTCACAAGTGGGAGAACCATCAACAGCCACGATCGATATACCCTTTAGGTATGGGCATTTGCTGCAAGGGATCTTGTGTCATATTTCCACACAGAATGTCAAAAGAGTAAAAATACTTAAAGGCTTATTTAATAGGGTAGAGCCAAGAACGCAAACTTGGATCCTATTTTTGTGATAATAAACTGAAAAATGGATACCTTATAAAATAAGCCTGATGAATACTTTGACAATCTTGTTTAATTATTGCTTTAGGGATCCTTTACGGTGTATATTTTTGTCAAGAAAAGGAAAAACTAAATTTAACTATATTTGAAATTAGGTTTTTGATTAGGGATTTATTTGGTTTTAGAATTTTCCATAGGGATAACTTCAAGCTTTCATTAACCGTGGTACAAAATTAGCTTATTTTTATGTGGATCACCAGCCAAAATGTATTTTACTTTTGCATAGAATAAGGAAAGACTTTTTTCTGGTGGAGCAGCAGATGTTCCCACCATGATGTGCTCCTATGCACAGCATACATTATGCAGGACTTGCATATAAGTTTGCCCTTATCCATTTCTGCAAGCTCAGCGATATCCATCTCTTCTCCCCCACGAAGGTTGTAGCTCATATATGCTGGAGCTTCACTTTTGTAACACTTCCCCACTCTTCTCCAATTTTCTCATGTGTTCCACTATCACTTTTTTGTTTTTACTGATATTTTTAATTAATGGTTTCTTTGAATTGGTATTAACATTTCCCCCAGAACTTAATCCATAAAAATGAAATAAAAACAGGCTTTTCAGTTTCCGTTTTTTTTCAGCATTGGAAGATAAGACTGCCCTAGTTAATGAGTGCTCCACACTGAGGAAACCTATGAAAATGGAAACTATTCACAAACATTTCTAAAGCCCTGTACAGCTGTCGGATTACTGTTGCTGGAAATGATCTTTTGTGATATTTTTTAGTGACATGAATAAGTGCTGTACACACAGCAGTGTTCAGTGGAGAAAGGAAAGCAGGGGATTCATCTTAAAAATGCTGATTTGTAGTACTTACTGGTAAAAGTATCTCTGGGTGCTGTAAGGGTGTGCACATAAATGATGTTGTCCTATATCATTAAATAAAAGCTTCCAATTTAAAAACAGCTTGGCTTCATCTTGCTCTGTGTAGCAAAACTAGCAGTATGGTGGTGGTGGGACCCATGATCAGAATCCTAGGAATGTTATTGCTAGACCTCTATTTCTGTAGATCCCATAACACCATCTACATGTTGGATATGAAGAATTAACTAACAAGATCAATGGCTAAGAGAAGACGACAAATTATGAGGTCCAACCATTTTTTCCATAGTGATTAGCTTGCCATGCCCTGATTTTATCAGTGTGACCATACAAAAGTGGCTTGTTTTTAAACGCAAGACAAAAAGAACAATCTGAAGTCCGCTTTTATTTTTCTTTGCATAAATAGCAGGGCTTCAATTGTCATAGGGCATTATTGTACTCCTCTCCCTCTTTTTATTAGACCTCAATAACATTACCTATATTACTGGCTATGAGAATCAAATGGAGAACACTGAAGTGTTTGTGGGGCACAACATTGTAAAGTGAAGCCATAACAGTTGGGGATGTGCACTGTTTATAGTAATAATTCATTTTAATTAAATGCATAAATTGGTTAACTGTATTTTTTTTGCTCTTATGTAAAATTTGCAGATGATGAAGTTCACAAAGATGATGGAGAGTTTGGGATGCACAGTAAGTAAAATAATCTTTATAATTTATAATAAATTGCTGAGGTTCCTAATTTGTGCATTAATTTGAAGTGTATAAAAGGATGTGGAAAATCATTACTTAAAGCATTAAATTCTTTGGTACCTGCTGAACAAATATAACACTGTTCCCAGAACCTGATGTTTTTTGCAACAGGGGCTGACCCTTTCTTTAAAAATATTTTAATGAACAGAGATGAAAAAAACTGAAGGTTTCAAATACTTTTCCTGTCTTAGAATAGAGTTGCTGATTATAATAGAGAAGCTCTGTGTTCTTATTCATAAATATTTTTCTGTATGGCTCTTTCATTATGATCATTTTTATCTGAAGGATAAATACAGGTTTGTTGCATTCATTTAATATCCACAGGAAAAAAAGTTGTGTGAATAATAAAATTGAGGTAAATCAGATGTGGTCCATAGAAATATTGCTTCCAGTCAAATGAGGCTATTATACTCTATTGATGTCATTTTTCATTTTAACATTAAAAACGCTTTCCTACAAATAAAGTCTAATAAAATTAAAGATGAACTCCAGGCCAGCCGTGAGATACTTATGTGCAAATTATTTATTCTTGCTGGCGCACTTGTGCAGTTCTCTTCCTGGCTGTGTAGTGTGGTAGCAATAGGAGAAGAAGAATGGGCTAACAATAACAAAAAGTTGCCTGGTAAATCACTATACTTATGTATTTCTTCTTTGCTTCTATTCATTTTGTGAGTATCACTGATAACAGGCTATCCAATTCCATAGTTCATTCCCCTGGGCAACTAAAGATGAAACCTTATTGTCACTATAGAAAAGTAATTCACTTTTTCTCGAGTTTTTGTAAATCTGCACTCCTTTGTAAAAGTCAGTCTGTCCTCTCAAGATAGGTTCCATAGTTAAGGCAATCCTCAATTCCCCTGTCTGAATCTAATCTAAACGGGTCTTGACAAATCTTTGGGCCAAATACCTGTGTGAGTGTTATATGTAGGGTTGTGATGACCCCTCACTTAAACATTTTTTAATGTATTACTCGGTTATAGTTTGCACCTTCCACTCTATGGCTCGGTTCTCATGACAGAGTCGGGAAGATTGCAAAGTGCTCCCTTCTATTAAGACTGCAAGCTTAAAGTTACAATTCAGCACAAGAGGACCAATTGATCTTAAGGCTGAGAAGGTTTTCTTATTCTCTGTTATTTGTCAAGCTCTCCTTGTATGTGATTTAGATTTTAGAAGTTATATTGAGATCGCCCACCTTAACATTATCTTATGTATAATTGCAGTGACTTTAATGTTTTGTGCAGGTCATGATGATTAGGACAAAAAAAAAAGTCCTCACTTATAAAAGGTTGTTGCTGATATTACAGTTTTGTGTGGTTATGGATAAGTTGAATCACATGCTGACTTCCTTTTTGGGACTTAAGATATAAAAACTCCCTGTTCGGATTCACTGTTCGGTCTAATGACTGTGGCTATTTTTTAATAAAATAATGGTGTCACTCTTCTTAGGTGATTTACCTCTAATATTAAATGAAGAGTTATCTTGAACCCAGATGCGACACAATTGTCAGTCCCTTCTAGACAGGGACAGGATATAAAATGTAGTAATAAAAATATAAATAAACACTGAAATAATAGCCAGTGGGTGATTCACCTTCCCAACTGTTGGCAGGACAATGCTTTACCCCATAATGGAAGTTATATTGTATAAATCTATAATATTACACAAAACTGTTGAATATAGCAGCAGCAACCTGCCTGGAAGGTTATAAAAATATAATTAATAATTTTTTTCTTTTTTCAAAACTGGATCCTTTAAAAGGAAAAAAAAGTATGTGCACTGTGGGACTGCTCTCATTGGACTTGATTTATTAAAGCTCCCCAAGGCTGGAGAGGATTTACTTTTATTAGTAAATTTGGATGATCCAGCAAACCTGGAAAGGATCTGGTCCAGGATTTAAATTTTTTGCAGTATGCAAATGACTTTTAAATAATCTATTCCAGGTTTACTGGATCACCCAGCTTTAATAATAAAAGTGTATCCTCTCCAGCCTTGGGGAGCTTTAATAAATCAGGGCCATTTACCCAAGATGAGAGACCAAGATAAGGAGAAGTTCACCCAAAATGTATTTTTTGTGTTTGCATAAAAGTTCCCTGAGTTTTGTGTACATCTCTTCAATGCATTTTTCTTATTTTTGGCTTCAAAGTTGACAATGTTTTAGGGCAAATTTACACCCAAATTTGTGTTAATATATGTTGGTTTATACATCAACTCATGTTGTAGTACCTTTACATTTTAAATAATGTAAATTGTTTTTCCAGCACACTGCAAGAGATTGAAATGCTTTCTTATGTTTGCATTGTGGTGTGCCAGATTTCCATAAGACCTTTAGGCATCTTGGGTGCCTCATTACCTTTTTGACTGTGACACTTTATACTAAGTTGCCGTGCTGTTCTGTGGCATCTTAGTAGTACACTTGTGTGTCTGATTTGTGTAATAGGTAATGGTAAAATATTCTAAGGATGAATATTATGGTATCAACAAACATGCAAGTCAGCCCTCTCAGAGCTGGTGGATCTAATCTCCAAATTACATCTGAATCTTTTTTTCGCCTTCAGCTGTGAGATATCCTTGCTGTATTTTCCAGCTCTGTTCCCCTTTGCCTAAAGGTTTGCAGGAATTTGTGATTGCACTAGGTTACGTACCTTCTGTCTAATGCTATATTGTTTACACAATAGTAATCTTGCCTTGGAAGTGTCTGCGCTCGCTTTCTCTTTCCTACTACTTAGTATGAAGAAGAAGGTTTTGGTGACCCTGTTTAATGTTTATTCCTGCTGCTAGACCTTAAGGCCTCCCCAAATGGTCAGATCAATCCTAAAGGTTGATCTGTTCTTTCAATATTTATGGCAAGCCTTGTCTGCTGCTCAGTCTGCATGTGTTGTACCGTACATAAATGGCAGTTACAGGTGTGTAGAGCTGGAAACTCTAGTTCAAAGATCTTCTCACAATTGACAATATAGTTCTTGGGTGTCTCCACTCTCTGACATCTGTTGAAAACAGAAATCTGAGTTTTGGGTGGACTGACACTTTAAAAAAAAAAAGAAAAGACCCTTGCCATGAAAGACATAGCAGACATTACTGACCTCCCTCTGAAAATGACCTGGCTGTAATCCTGATTCTCTGATTAGAATACGTACCTGGAACAAGAATGCAGCAAAAAAAGAACACGCAATCTGCATGCTCATTCCATGTGAGTGTTTAGAATGCATGATGATCATCACTGCAGCCGCAAAACTTTAACTATGGCTGTCTCTGTGTGTCTCTCATGGCAAGTTTCCTTTATATCAGCATGCCATTGTGCAAGCAATGCTTTTTTTTATCTGAATATTTAATATAAACATGTTTAGGTTGTTTTTGCAACTGATAACTTTCATCTACTTTGCCAGATGGCGTTGAAACAGTGGATTCCGGATGGCTGACATGTCAGACTGAGCTTAGATTGCGACTACATTTTTCTGAAAAACAACCTGTTTCTATATCCAAGAAAAAATTTAAAAAGTCTAGGTTTAGGTATGGTGATAAATTGGTCTTGCTTTCTTTTAGAGTATAGATTGCTTGCCATAGACTTCAACTAATGCTGTTTGTACAGATCATACAGCAGCAGATTGTCAGGGGTCGGGAGGAATTGGGTAGGTTATGCTTTTCACTATTTTCTTTGTACCACAGATGTTTAGTATTTGACATTTACCTGGTCCTTGTAGTGGGGTTTAAACTCTTGGTTACCTATAGCTTACGCTGGGATTAAAGTCTTGATGTAACAAGATCCCTTTTCTTTGGCTAACCATAGCTTAATTATCACAAAAAGAGACATTCCTGGTTCGGGCATCTCCAAAATCATTTTGTTAACAACACCACAGAAGGAACGATAACCACCTATAAGCCTTTTCTGGCATTTGCTTAGGATGGCATTAGGTTTCAGTTGAGTAAATATCACCTGACCCATTTGTGACAGCTGTTTAAAGCTCCTTTCAATGTCACAAGTTGTTTACTGATGAAGGCCTATGTTGACTGTCTATTGTTTAAATCATTACTGCTTCTTTCTTTACACAAGCCAATGCAAATGCAGCTGGAACCCGATTACAGTTTTAGGAAGAGGTTCACTGGAAAGCACATGCATCTGCTAGTAACTTCGTTGCCATGAGGGGCACCACTTGGCACCGCTGTGAACGGCTGTTGTCTTATATACAGACGGTGTGTGCACTTTCTTCTAGTATAAGAGGATTTAAACAGCCCTGAAGATTTTGTCTGATTGGGTTTCCCGTTCTAAATACTAGGAGCTTTGGAGAAGTGGACATTGCCAGTTGACTCTGGTGTTTTGGGTATTTCTACATCTCCGGTTTCTGAATTCTTCTTTCATTTGTTCATTTTCTATAGTGAGGGGAGTGATAGGTAATTTTCACAGCTAAGTATTCTTTGGGTATAAGTAGCTCATACTACTTATAACCTAACGGGCATCTGCTAAGAACTGTACAAACATCATTAATTACCCCAAATCATTTACAAATTTATTACATGGTTTTTTCACATTTAGATAACCTTTCAACAGACAACACTGGAGTTCATGTATGCTATATAAGAAACCCTTAAAGCAAACCTGTCAGGTACATTAGTGTGTTTGAGCTAACAATACTTCCATTTCACCTAATTGCTTTTTTGTGCACCTGCGAAACCATGGCTGAAATTATTTTACTGCTTCATTGAACTAAGACCCATTCCAAGGCTGAGCTTACTTCAAATTGAGGCCAGGCTTTCAGATGTTCTACAGGATCACCGGTGTAAATTAAGTCGGTTGATAATAATCATTGATGTACCTGTTAGGTTCACTTTAATAATTGTTTTGATATTGAAATGTAAATATTGCTATTTGGATTTATTTGAAACAGATTAAATATATTAGTCACAACCAAAGCTTTTAAAATGAATAGCATACAACACTCGGTGAAAACATTTTCATATGTAGGCATACTGGATTCTCCACATTCCATGCAATGTGGCAGCTAATAAACACATATGAAATATGTATGGTAAAGTACATTAAAAGGAACTTGGATATATAGCAGCCACAGTCAGAAAATTTAATGAAACCTTTTAATGAGGGTTTGCGATTGTAAAATGTGCACTGATATATTTACAGTCATGAATAGTAATATTAAAGGTACTAAAATTACAATTTGGGTCCTAAAATTTTCCTAAATTTTCAGTAGCCCCAAGTGAAACAAACCTTTCCTTTTCCCAAGAAATGAAATATATTACTTAAGAAGACAAGTTTGGAATCTGTTGTTAACTGAGACCTTTATTTTTTGGGTTGGGGGCCGAAGTCAATCGAAACTGAAGGTTTATTATCACTTGCCTGCTTACTCTTGTTCCACCCGTGAAAGCACATCTCCAGGCAAACCCGGGCTACAAATTTCCAGCCCACCCTTACCCTCCCTAAGGTGTTCCACATATTTTATGGTATGTTTTACCTTGTTTAGCAATATATAGTTACAAAAATTTGTCAGTCCCCATCAGTCTTTAGACTGACTTCACTCCTTTTCTTCATTGTAAGAGGACCCAACCACAAGGAGTGATGTGTATATTTGAAGAATGATTCTGTGGAATGTAAATCAAGAAGATAGTGAGACAACCTGGAGCTGAAGTGGCTTTAGAAGAGGCACATTTAGTGCTTTTTTTTTTTTTTTTTTCTGTGTTATCTAATAGAAAGGTGGGAGTTTGTTTTTTTGTCTAGATTTTTTGCTTTACCTCTTCTAGTGTCCCATGCCACGCGCTTCTGCTTTTAATACCTGGATCTTTTTTTCCTTTTGGTGTCAGAAATGGTTCTGACTGAACCAAGGATAAACATATAACATGTTTAGGATAAAAGCTTGGTGGATGGCTTAAGAAATTAGAGATGCGTAAACCTATTGTAAGCTAATATTGATTGTCATGAATATGTGATTTTCTGAACATTGCTAAATCAGGAGCCACTTGCTCATGACTGTCATCAACTGGTGACGAACCTGGATAATGGCTGGTCTGCCAGTTGGCAATAAAAGAAATGACTTTTTTTATGTCTATAAGTGACTATAACGGTTTGATTGTACCCTCTTTTTTCATTTAAATCATTACATACATAACATACCTCTTTATAGCCCATCTAACAGTATCTTAGCATATAGGCTGTTGTTGCATGTATCCTGCTAAAATTTTACAGTGCTCTGCCAATTCCTAGTCACAGCTCAAAACCAATGTAAATAAAGTAGAATTTAGAGAGTTTTCAGATAATATCTAGGAATTTCTAGAGTACTCTAATATGACAAAGGGAACATTTAAGGGGTTTATAACATTATCCATACATAGGTACAGTTAGATCTGAGAGAAAGAAGAATAGTATTGGTTAAATAACCCTATATATATATATATATATATATATATATATATATATATATATATATATATATATAAACACATCTTTTGTTACTTACAATATGGGTCCCTTTTATGTTGCTAAAAGCAGATTTGAGTTTACTGTTATAGGTTTCTAACAAAAACCTAAAAGCTGCATAATTTTCTGGGTTAAATAAAGGTTACAAGAGATTTTTTGCTGCTAGGTAGTAACTGACCTCCTATCGTTTTGTATGGACAGGGTGAAGCTGTCACTGGGCGGTCTGGAAGAAGAGGGTGAAGATGAAGATCTAGATAAGCCCTCCCCTGTTTTTCTTCCGAAGATGATTAACACATTTGAGATCTCTTTAATCAGCAACACAGAATATGTATCTCGGCAGACCCAACCAGAATGTGGCTATGCTCTCCAACATGACAGATGGACAGAGTTCAGTATACACACCATGGAGCCAGACAACTTGGAACTATTGTTTGACTTCTTTGAAGTGAGTATTTATCAATTTATTATTGTCAATTTATATATGTTTCTTTTTATTTTTGAATTAAAAATGATAATAAAAAACTTCCTAATTGGAGTCCCATAGTTTTCCATGGAGACCACCAATCATACCTGCCAGGTATCTATGTTTATAGTGACTGGTCTTTATCCTGATTTTTTTATAGTTGGCACACTTTATTATTATTAATAAACAGGATTTATATAGCACTAACATATTATGCAGCGCTGTACATTAAATAGGGGTTGCAAATGACAGACGACTGCAGACACAGGAGGAGAGAACCCTTCCCCAAAGAGCTTCACACAGAATTTTTTGTTATTCTCTGTGGCTAGCTTATGCTGCTATCCCACTAAAAGCAACATGGTTCCTTTTTTTGATGGTAAATTGTGTAGATAGCTTTACTTACAGTAACAAGAAAAGGTAACCTCAAGAATTGCCAAAGGAAAAAGTGATAAACTTGAATATAAACACAAAACCAATTTTGTTTCAATAATTCAACAAAAATATCTGTAGATCAGAGTTCAACCCAAAATGATTTTTAAATTAGGTGGGAAGAGTTTGTAGGCAGGGGGCAGCCCCTGTAATGTGATTAGATCCATCAGTAACCACCCAAAAAACAACCGTATGGTTACTGAAAAGTGCTAGGTGGTGCACCCAGCTAAAAGGGGCTCGGGAGAAGACTGGTAGATGTAATTGTGTACTATGGAAATAGTAGGTACATCTTTGGCCATACCATTTTCATTCCCATGATTTAAACTTGATATAAGGTTTTTTTTAAATATATTAAAAAGGTCATTAACTTCCATGGCACGTACATGGTCTTCATGTGACATATATATATATATATATATATATATATATATATATGACTATATATAGATTGTTTATACCTATATTGCTAAACAGTTGCTTTACACTAAATAGAGAACGGGTGGTGGAGAGGAGAGATAGTTGGGGAAGAAAAGATGGTGGAGTGGGCTTAGGAAATGTATAATGGGTTGTGCATTGACAGCTTATAGGGGGTGGGGTGTGTAGGACAGGACCTGATAGTGATGATAGGTGGGGGAGTTTATTGATAAGCATAATAAGGTAAGAAATAAAAGTACAACATGCAAAACTGGAGTATAAAAGGTAAGAGGAAGACAGACTGCAGTAGGATGACCTCACAAGTTGGCGTGGCAAAGAAATATAATATTGGCATGGATAGATTCTGGCCCAGACAGTGAGAGAGAGGAGGGAACAGGATCAGTGTGTGAGGGAACAGAAAATAACTGGAACAACACTGGGTAGATGTAACAAAAGTACCAACAACCATGCAATGTTTAAGGGTGTGGACTCAGACATATAAAATGCTTTGAAATCTAACTTCCTTATAGTCAGTGGCCTTGTATGTCTATGTATTTAGTTTTCTTATTATTTACAATGTCTCTCAAAAAAAAAAAAAAAAAACAGCTTGCTTTGCTTCGTTTTTCACCTGTTTTCCCTACAACTTTTATAGGAAGAGTTGAGTGAAGCTGTGGTACAGGGCGACACATTGCCAGGCCATGTGGGCACCGCTTGTCTCCTGTCCTCCACTATCACGGAGACTGGAAAAAGCAATGGTCTCATAACACTCCCAATCATGAGCAGGAACGGAAGACAGACTCTCGGAAAAGTTCGAGGTATTTACTTCTTTTCTTCCAGATGAAATACAAATGTCAGCTGTTGTTTTTTTTTTCTTTTTTTTTTTCTGGGCATCTTTTCCGTGGGAATAGAAAAGCTGCAATTTTTCACAGCATCCTACTCTGTAACCAGCAAATTAAACACCAAGCCCACTCACTTTTTTTTAGCCTCTGACATAATTACTATTCTAAATAGAACAACAACTTGTCAAAGTATTGCTAATTCAAACAAGAAGGTTTTGTCAGTTCCATGCCCTGAACTTTGTTATATGTGCTTTAGAGATGTGAAGCCACACATTACCTCATATAAATCATTATCATAAGCTGGACAAGCATTTTTTATTGCCTATTATGTAAATACTTCCTCAGAAACAGTGGGATGATAGTTTGTCATAATCTTAGGTCCAAAGGACATGTAATGAGGGTGAGGCATGCTGATAGTAGTTTAAGGAACTGAAATGCATTTCTAGTGGGAACAGCTAGTGAGTGTTATATACTATAACCTATTTCCTGTATTAGGTTTAAGATTTTTTTTATCTATTGTTACAAACTGGGTGATTGATATATAATTTACATTGGATATTGGAATTTACATCTGGATATTCCTATGAAGATTTGTTTAGGAAGACAGTCTTTTTTTATTTAAGCCATTTTTAAAGTCTTCAATAGTTCTTAATGGCATGTTAAACTTTAAATGTCACTTGTTACCCATTTTTGTTAAGCAGTAGAACCACTTGCTAAAACTGCAAGTCTCATACAATATACACCCGGTACCTCAGTGCCCTTCTGTGAGCAGCAAGAGGTTACTGATTTGAAGCTATGTGATCCGCTCCTTCACCCCATTGTTATTAGCTCCATGTAAAAGGTAAGAGCAAACTTTAGTGAGAGCCAGAGGTTAGTTTTGTTAGCAGAGGATTGGGAGTGGAAAAGATACAGAGTAACAAAAAGATGCAAAGCATAAATCTATAGATTCTCTGCCTACAGAGCTAGCAGGCTGTCTGAACTGTCACTGACAATCGTTTCTACAAAGGCATCCCTCATTTTGCTGGGTGCTTCCCCCACCTTTTAGATTGTAAGCTCCTCTGGGCAGGGTCCTCTCCTCCTCCTGTGTCACTGTTTGTAATTGTCTGTTATGTGCAATGCTGCGTAATATGTTGGTGCTATATAATCCACTGTTTAATAATAATAAAAGCATATATTGTTTCTATTTGCAGTGGACTATATACTTATAAAACCAATACAAGGGTACTCCTGTGACCTAAGAAGCTCTTTCTGCAAGTATTGGAAGCCACGGACTCCACTTGATGTTGGACACCGAGGAGCTGGCAATTCAACCACAACTGCAAAGTAAGCTATGAACATCCTTTATTTGCGTCACCTTACTCTGTTACATATACTAGTTAAAATGTTACTGTGCACTCTGCAGTCTTAGTACACATAGGCCTAGTACACAACCAATTTTGTGCTGCATGGACAGATTCAGTAGATTATTCGATAAATTGGTCAGGAGTCCTAAAGCAATAAACGTACATGTATGACATTCTGCCCTTTAGTTTCTTAGATAGAAAGTAATTGGATTTCCAGTTGGATTTTATCTATTGTTCAAATACAAGACAGGACTTCTTTTAAACAAGAATACATTTGTTATATTTACAGCTGATTGGAAACTCCTAAAAAAAAGGTCACATACGATCGGTCAGCTACAGATCTGTTCAGGTTGTTGAATCAAATCAATTTAGTCAGTCTTATCAGCCCTGCTCAGTTCACTTTTGTAAATTTTAAAATATCTTTACTATCTTCTAGATTGTAAGCTCTTTCAGGGAGGGTCCTCTCTTCCGCCTGTGTCACTGTATTCATCTGTAATTTGCAACCCCTATTCAATGTACAGCGCTGCATAATGTGTTGGCGCTATATAAATCTTGTTTAATAATAATAATAATAATAATAATAATAATATATTATACAGGTGAAGAATCAGGGAGGTGTTTTGTAGTTTTGTTTAATGTTTTCTTCTAGTGTGACAACACTGTTCCTTTATAGGTATATTACAATATATCTATATATGTAAAATATAAGCGAGCACTGTCACTTATTTACATAAAGTATGTTACCTGTTGGATTATCAATGGAAAATAAAGCAAATAAATCCTTAAAAAATGTATGCAGCCACCACATCACGGGACTAGTACATTTGTAAACAAATGAATACACTTTAAAAGCAACCATTGCCTACTTGTTGATTAATCATGAAACTTTAACCTCCCGACCGTTAAACGCGACCTTGGTACGGGCTAAAAAAAGTTGCTCTTTTGGTTAACCCCGAGATTTTCCGTACATTAAAATCCCCACTTAGCCAGGTAAGTGGGGATTTTAATGTAGGGAAAATCTCGGTCCCCCTGTGCTCATCCAGCGTCGTGTTCGTGTTCCAGTGTTATTTGATGGGGATGCCTTATCATCGGGGAAACACGGTAAAAAGAAAACCTTTTAGTGCAATTCAGCTGGATTCTTTCTTTATCATAGCAAAACCCTTGAACTAATTTTCTACCTCTGGCATGATGGTTGTTGGAAAGAATGACCGGTGGTCACTGGAAAAAAATGATGATGAAAAATCATGAATTATCTGATGATTTTTTGGGTTTATAAGAGGGAATTAGGACAAGTTAGTAGAGCAAACTAATACAGGTTGGATGAACTTCTTAAGTTTTCTCCTGATATTTTGTGTTATAATTTTAAATTTAATTTTTTTTTCAGAACGGCAAAAATTCGAGAGAACACAGTAGCATCATTAAAGAGTGCCGCCAATCATGTAAGTTTTGATTGCATGTCCCCATATTTTGTTATAACCAAGAGCTGCTTGTGTATTCAGAATTATCATTTTGAAGATTGTTTAAATCCGCTTTCCTATGTGTCTTG
>NC_092861.1:132200472-132201517 GCF_032062135.1 Pyxicephalus adspersus
TTCCTGTGAATTGTTTTCTTGCAGAAAGCTAATGCTACATCCATGGAGCTGTTTGAGATCCCTGTAAAGGACCTTTCTTATGATCAGCTTCAACTCTTAAAGGTAAAATATCATTCCTAAATATCTAGTTGTGAAACTGGGATAGACTTTTCAACAAAGGAACGCACATGTGCAGAGAGAAAAAAAGCAGTGACTGCTCTTTGTTAAAGAAACCTCATGCACAGAAATGTGTATGTGACTTTATTCACTGCTGGATGCTGGTTGTGCTTTCCTGTATGAAAAGAAACACAAAAGATAACCAGACTCTCTAGAAGGTGCATGTCTATTTCATTAAACAATATTTAGTTGCCAGGATTTCAGCTTTAGGCAACATGGACAAGAAGTCTAATGGCACAAAGACCATTAAACCCCTATACCATTGTCTCTTAACCAGGGTCCTGTTGAACCTTGGGGTTCCTCCAGAGGTTGATAGGGGCTCCTTGAGCAATGAGCGGTTTGTGACACTCAGGTCAGCCTAATGGATCCCAATGATCTTTTTGGCTATCTGTAAGGGTGACATTCTTAATACTGGTCAGCAATGTAAAAGGCATCCTTCTCACTGACCCCCACACTAATGTAATAAATTGTAGTTATAGTTGGGGTTCCCCAAAGACCTGAAAGTTATTTCAAGGGGTTTCACCATGTTAGAAAGGCTGAGAAACGCTGCTCTGGACTGTCAGGCATCCAGGAGGCCTTTACATAAGAATAGGATTCCTGGGGAGATGCCATGCAGTTCATACCTGAAAGTCACTTGAACCACAATGAAACACACTCCATATACCACTCTGAGGACTTTCAAGTAAAACATTTCAGGTAAAATGATAAAGAATGGTTGGAATTGTTTTTGGTGGTTTCTAGAAATTGGTTAATACTTTAAGTTGAAAAATTTGTTTGGCTTTGTTTGTCATCGGCAGTGCAGTCATTAAGGTATAAAACAGCAATGAAAATGGATATAATTTGGTTTCATGAAAAACAATTTAAGTGTGGTGATCTAAATGTGTAGTTT
>NC_092861.1:132201556-132202868 GCF_032062135.1 Pyxicephalus adspersus
TTTTTTTTAGCTAGCACACGTGAATGCCCTTAAGTCACAAGATCCAAGTGGTATGTAGCAGTGCCTGCTTTTCCTTTTTTTTTTTTTTTTTTTTTCTTTTGTTTTCTTGATAAGTAATCAGTTGTATTCAGTTGGCCCTGTGTGATTTGCTTTGTGTTACCCTGCAACTGGAATTGGAACTTATTGCAAAGCAGGTCAAAAGCAGGTTGTTTTCGTCAAGTGCCATGTTTGTTATTCAAATGCCTGCATTTGGTTGTGAATACCAATTTGAATAGAAAATGCAAATGTGTTTAATGGACCATAGGAAAAATAATCTGACTGTAAAATTGTGCACCCATGCACCCATGCCCTTGCCTTTGTTGGTCGTTTATAAAGAGATGCTTGATGTATGGTCAAACCAGACCAAAATGACATTAGTGGGCAAAGTATGTAAAACACATCATTGCACAGTGATGGAACCCCCTCTAAAAATGTCCATGGTCCAAATGTTCTAGTAATGGATTGGCTTTATTTCTTTCTTAATTACTAACATGAAGCAAGCATGGAGCAAAGACTCATTTTGACACCTGTATACTTGTACATAACTATATGTTCCAGGTCAGTGACAGAAAAAGATTCTTAAGAGAATGACCCATGGACCTAGACTAGAATGAGAACCAGTTGTTGATATATTTTTTTCATTCTTTACCTTTTCATTTCACCTGATCTCCTTCAACCCTTTTTACAATCCTTTCATTCCTGTTCTTTTGTATTCTACAAATTATGTGACCACTGTCATTTCTCCAACATTTTCAGACTCTGTAGATGAAGAATGTTCTGTATCAGACAACCAACCTTTTCCTTCTCTTCAAACGGTAAAGCAGAGTGTTCCATTATTCATTAACAATTTTTTGTAAATGTATTGCAGTTTATAACTTTTAAGGTGAACTTATAAGGTGTTGTGAGCACACTGTGTTCTACAATGCTGCCTCGCTCTTTGTGTGACAGAGAAATGTTAATATGTAGGAGAATATTAGAAAATGTAACCTTTCTAAGGGTTACATTCTTTCTCCAGGAATGTAACTTGCCTATAGAGATCCCAAGATCTAATTCCGTGATTTGAAGACCGTAGGATGTGCTCTCTCTGAAATAGAGACCCTAGGAAGTGTCCTCTCTGAAGGGGAAGACCATAGGAAGTGTCCTCTCTGAAGGGGAAGACCATAGGAAGTGTCCTCCCTGAAGGGGAAGACCCTAGGAAGTGTCCTCTCCGAAGGGGAAGACCCTAGGAAGTGTCCTCTCCGAAGGGGAAGACCCTAGGAAGTGTCCTCTCCGA
>NC_092861.1:132203021-132222499 GCF_032062135.1 Pyxicephalus adspersus
CCTAGGAAGTGTCCTCTCCGAAGGGGAAGACCCTAGGAAGTGTCCTCTCCGAAGGGGAAGACCCTAGGAAGTGTCCTCTCCGAAGGGGAAGACCCCAGGAAGTGTCCTCTCCGAAGGGGAAGACCCCAGGATGTGTCCTCTCCGAAGGGGATCAGGTAAATGTAACTTATCCTAAAGGAAAGCCTCTTTAACTTTCATTAACCACCTGTTTTTGGTGAAATAGAAGTGTTGTGTGACTGTGTGGTTTCATAGTGGTCACCATGATATGCTTCAGGAAAACTCCTAACTGTGTAAAAACACTATGTGAGTGTTGGCAAGGTGGAGCAATGTTGAAAATAGGCAGTTTAGGTAAAAGCTTCCTTCTACATTGCACTTTTGTTCTCTGACTGTTCTTAAAGTGACAGAAGATTATTTTCATACTTCGTACAAGATAATTGTCAACTTTGCTTCCCTTTGAAGGTACTGGAAGCTGTCCCAGAAGATGTTGGGTTTAATATTGAAATTAAATGGATTTGCCAAGAAAAAGTAAGTAATCTGTAAAAAGGCACCCTAAAGTGTATAAAAAAGAAGTATATTTAGTGTTAAATTTAAAACATTAGTGAGCACCTCTGGTTTGCAGTTCCAACTAGGGTATAGGTGGGCCACTGCGTAACCGATATTCTGTCAGTACAGATCGACATGTCTCTAACACTGCCGCCCACCTGTACCCTAGTTGGATTTGCTAGCTAGTACTGCACACTAATATCAAATTTAAGAGATCGTATCTTCATAAAGAGACGGGACATGCAGTTCATGTTAAGCAGTTGTAGAGAATGTAATCTCTAAAGTATGTGTGAACAGGTGCACAGCTACATAATAGTTTAAAGTACAGACATCTATGCTCAGCAGTGAGAAAATAAAACCTGCTGTCTGTATTTCAAAGGCTCCCCAGTGTTTCCCCAGTCCCCATTTGCTTTAATTGTGGCAGTATATACTATGTTTGCAAAACTGCAATCACGCCCACGGTGGCAATCACAGTCTCACAGAAAGAAACGCTACTGTCCTACTTCCCATGGGATTGAGAGTGGTACCCTGTATAGACTCTAATGAGCAGTGATCAAATTTGTCATTTAAGTTTTAATAAATAATAGTTAGTAAAAATTAACAGAAGGCATTTGCTATTACCAGTGTTAAGCTTGTCAACTGTTTAGCATTTTTATACATATAAAAACCATTTCCCCAGGTTTGTTTTTCATGTTGTTGCAATGTATTTTGTAAATGCAACTTTTAATTTAGTCTTTTGTTCTTGCTTTGCAGAGTGGTAAATGGGATGGTAATTTATCCAGCTACTTTGACATGAACCTTTACTTGGATATCATCCTGAAGACTATCCTGGAAAATGCTGGCCGCCGAAGGATTGTGTTCTCTTGTTTTGATGCAGATATTTGCACGATGTAAGTCCCATAAGAATTTGAGGTTCTGCTGTCCAAGAGATGGCAAGAACGCATTTGATATAATGGGTTTCGGACAAGCTTTTCATGGTGCTTTGCCAGCACTGTGGCTGAGCAACCTCCCTCTCTTGCTTAAATAGCAGTGGTGGAGGCTTCCGTAAGCTCAAAGAAAGGGCAGTGTTGGTGAACAGGCTAGCATGCCTTTTACATGCTCAGATTAAGAGCCAATTTTGAGAGGAGGATACGGGTATTCATAAAGCAGGGGGCGACCAGAATCCACAGTTTACATTTTTACGCAAGTAGTAATTCAAAAGAATGGCATGTCTACAAGTAAATGAGTTCATAAAGAATAAAGATTATCTTCATAGTGGACAGTCCATATGTTTTATTGATTCTTGTCTATGGATATTGTAGCAGGGCAGTGATTTCTTTAAATCAGTCATATAAAACAAAGTATAGAGATGCCATTACTGAATAATGGAAAAAGAACTAAAAGGTGCAAACAGTATTTACCTGATCTAGGCTATGTGTTACCGGCATCAAGAGACCTGGTATAACATGGCCTCCTACAGACTACTTTTTTTTTCCTCCAGTAACACGTACACTCGCTGAATTTACGTTTTTTTGCTTTGTATGTTAAACTTTTTTCTAATTATCTATTTTCTTCTCTTCAAAGGGTACGTCTTAAACAAAATAAATATCCCATCCTTTTTCTGACACAAGGGCAATCTGAAATCTATCCAGAGCTTATGGATATTAGATCAAGATCAACTCCTTTTGCAATGAGCTTTGCTCAGTTTGAAAATATTCTGGTAAGTAATTGGTGTGAATTACAAAGTGGCTTCTAAGACAGGTGCTTACCTTTTGTGATGGATTGCCTTATGAGATAGTAAATATGGGTTTTTCTATATTCTGGTAAAGAATAAAAAATATAAAGTTTTCATCATTCCATCATCAGATTGAATTTCAGATTTTTTTGCATGTGTTAAATAATATTAGGCACACAAATAGATAGAGACAGAGGCTTTTTTTGGCAAAATATATTATCAAAACCATGCAAAGAATTTAGTGTAAATGTGTGAAACACAAAACAATTATGGATGGCATCCTTTCCTAACAAAACTTGTTAGGATTTTTGAGATGTTAAACTAAACAAAAGATTCCTATATAGGTAATAAATGTCTTGAAACACTGAGGACAAAGTCCAAGGGTCTCTTTAACCCAACACATTTCACCCTTATGGCTTCCTCAGGGGAGTTTGAGACGATTAATTGTAAGATGTGTTTCAAGGAGATGTCTATGAAACCAGATTTAGAGACTCGTCCCAATAAGCAGTGGATTTCTGACTGTGGTACCTAGTAAGGACATATATAGGAGTATTTCCTGGGTTAGATACAGCATGGGAAGGGAAAAGAAAAAGGAACTTCCTGTTTGTCAAACTCTAGAATATTTATGCTGTTTCTGAATAGGAATGGATACACTGCCTGTCCTGTGCAGTAAGGATAGGCTCAGTCAGCTGGTTGAACTGTCAGAGCTCTTTGCATGTGTTGACTAAATGTATCATGGTAGCAATGGTGCTAAAGTAAAAGCACATTGTGGCATTCTTTAGATTTATTCCCTCATCCCAATGGATTTCGTGAATCCTTAAGCCAGACTAAGACATTTGTCCAAGTTATTGTAAAATTCCGCCCCCTTCTTCAGATAAGCCTTACCTGTGTTATTGAATTGTCAAATATAGCCCTGGTGTCTCAAGTGGTGAAACAGCAACAATCTGAAAAGAAAAAAACTGTGTTTTCTGTTTAGAAAATCCAGAATGATTTACTGTGTAACAGATGTAAAATGTGTTAGAAAAGTAAAGCTTTAATGTGAATAGAACAATAGATAAAGAAACTAGTAAATTAAAAATTTCACAACAAGAGTTTTTGATTACATGCAATAGTATTCAATGCCTAAAGCTTGTGTCACAGGTAAATTAATTCTCTGGTACTTTCAATTATGACTTATTTGTTCCTTTGTGATTAGGGAATAAGTGTTCACACTGAAGATTTGCTGAGAAATCCTCATTATATATGCGAAGCTAAATCAAAAGGCTTGGTTGTGTTCTGCTGGGGCGATGACACTAATGATCCAGAGAACCGTAAGCTGATGAGAGATTATGGCATCGATGGACTCATCTATGACAGGTATTCATCAGGAATGTGTGTGTGTGTGTACACCCTTTAATATAAGAATACAAGCATATGTTTTTTGGCAGTCTGTTACATCTGATAAACCTCAGCAAGAGCCAGTGTTCTCCCCAGCCTCTTTTAGTCCGGTGCACTTTTCCGTGACCACCCGGCTGTGAATACAAAAGGTATTTACAAAGGGCATGACAATAGGTTTACTTAATCTTGGATTGATGCCAAGACTAAATTAAGCAATGTTGTCCGTGGTTATCACAATATTCTAATTGTTTTTGGGAGAAGTTATACCACTAACAGGTGTTTAAAACAGTTGCATTTCATTCATGTGGTTTAAATCAACTGTTGGGAGGGAGAGACTTCTGCAGTTTCTCTGGCGTATTTATATTTTGCTCCAACCCCTGCTGCTGTCGCATTTGCTTTGAATATAAAATATAATATAAATACATAAAATGTATTTCACTGAAAAATACCCTAAATGCATTTCTAGTTATTAGGTCACAATAATTTATTTCACGATAGTTTTTTTTTTTTTATATATATATATTAATGGTATTATTACACAGTATTTATATAGCGCCGACATATTACTCACCACTTTACAAAGTCCATAGTTATATCACTAATTGTCCCCCATTGGGGCTCACAATCTAATGTCATATGTCTTTAAAACAGTCAAGGTCAATTTTGGGGGGAAGCCAACTAACCGAACTGCATGTTTCTAGAATGTGGGAGGAAACCGGAGTACCTGGAGGAAACTCATGCAAACTCCATGCAGATAGTGTCCTGGCTGAGATTTGAAGCTGGGACCCAGCACTGCAAAGGCCAGAGTGCTAACCTCTGAGCCATCCTGTTGCCCATATGTCTTTATTTCATGAACACCAAATATGAACTGGTTAATACAGTAAAAAGAAAATCATATGGGAACTTTCTTAACCATTGTTTACATAAAAAAAAATTGAAAAGATTTTAGAACTGCCATTGCTGATTTGTCTGGAGCTAAATTTCCATCCTGCATCTCTATTCTAAATCAGTGACTTGCACCAGAGACTAAGGGGGACAAGTAAGAGAAGCTGTGCCTTTAGGTACAGTGTACATATAATGTAAGCCAGAGGCAAATTCATTCTCCACATAATTGTATAGCTACAGTATGGATTTTCTTTTCCTCTTTATTAATGGTAGCCCAACTGCGTTTTAGCCAGTGGGCTGTGGTCACTTTTTTTCTCAGGTATTGTAGTGTTTTGCAAAAAAAAAGCCATTTTACTTATATGGCACATTTTGAAAGATGTCTTTTTCTTTTGCTTTCTGTTTCTCTTTCTGTTCTCCCCAGCCTTTGCTTCTAATGAGCATATATGTAAGGGAACAGTGGGATTGTTGTCATGACCAGGTCTTACATTTTAAGCATTTTAAGAAGCATGAGCATAGTATTTTTTATTTCGGCAGTAAAAGTAATTGACTTTTGGTTTATTATATTGAAGCTAACTTTCAAGCATACAGCTAAATACATAATTGGTTTACTCATAGAAACAGTTTTTATTGTGTTCTTTTAGTTTTGTGGACCAGATAGTAGAACCAAGTAGGTCACCTCACTTGTATATGCAATTAGGTAATACACTTGGTCACTAACTAGCCGCCTGTGATTGGGTGGAGGACTTAAAATGTGGAAAACTGGATCACTAGCTAAGGGTTCTGTGGGTCCTCCATATACTTTTTAAGCCAGGGCTCAACAATCAAAGAAATACAGAACATTGAAAAGGTTCCTGCTTCCCTTTTTTCAAATGTATGCAGTACAATGAGCCTGATTTATTAAAGCTCTCAAGTCGGGAGGGGATAGACTTTCATCTGTGAAGCTGGATGATCCAGCAAGCCTGGAATGGATTTCTTCAGTCATTTGCTAGCAAATTTTTTCATTCCTGGACCAGATCCATTTCACCACATTTGAAGGACTGGCAAATTGAAATATAGCAATTTTGGTTTAGATACATCTCAAGCATGTTCAACAATTTACTGACAAAATTATGCACAGCAATAGGGCCCATGATATCCAGTTTTCTTTTTATATTTATAAACTTTTATTGATTTTTATTTAACATTATATTTATAACTGGAAAAAAATGTTTTTTTAATCTGCCTGGAGTTCAGTTTTTATGTGGCTCTGTATTGTGTGCATTGAGCACATAATAACAAAGAAAATAATTGTGATTATACAAAATCTGTTAATGTACACAATGTAAATATCACTGGATTTAGGCATGATCACAAATCACTATTTCTTCTTGTATAAAATAGGTTATAGCTAAATATTGCTATATTAATTATAAGAGGAAGCCACTGATACAGAGCTGTGGTTTCAGCTGTTTTGACCTTAATAATGCAAAGTGCTGGTTGGTAGCTTGCTCTTCAAATGTTGCAGATTAAATGCCTACAGCATTGTTTCTTTACAGCACATGGCTTTGTTTGCAGCAAGCATGAGCAAAAGCAAATAACACTAAGTGAAGTCGTAGGAAAGACTGCTGCTTTGGCATAACTGTGTTGGCTGTGTTTCAGCCTAAAGCAAGAATGACAGTTATTATAATATTAAAATAATACATATGATATGTTGTATACGTATCATTTAATATTAATTTATTAACATATTAGTACATATTACCTTTCGCCTGTTTTTCTCCATTGTGGCCTAAAAATGCACCTGTTGGCACAGCACAGTTAGAAGTGAACCTTTTCAATCTTAAAAGCAACTAATTATTATGGTTGTGGGGGTTGTCTAGGGAGGACTCTGCGCTTACTTTTTTGGCAGCGAAATGGTTTTTAACCACTTTGGGTGGAGTTTGGCTTTTTTTTTTTTTTTTAGATGTGGCAATGCTTTTTCGAAATGAAAATTATACAGTAGTCATACAAGTTTATTATAGCCAACCTTCAATTACCAGATGGTCTGGTTTTCGCTTTTTGACCATTACCAGGAAAAAAAATATATAAATGGTCCAAAATGTGACACAAATTCAGACTGCTAATATTGCCCATTAAGCAGTATGTTTGTCCACAATGGCTTTGTATATTTGTGAAGGACAAGACAAACAATTCTTATGCAACTCTGTTGCATTATCTAGCACAGTAATTTATATTAAAATACAATTTTTTTGGCTGCTGAACTTGAGTTCAAATATTATCTTTAGTTATGCTGTTGGGTTAGGTACCAAAACTTGGAATTGACACAAATAACATCTACAGTAATTTCTCAGCACTAGGGCCACAGCATGTTTGGTGATTAAAAGAAATCAGTAAGGGATGTTGACTTGATGGCAATGGATCTGGGACAGAGTCAAAATGGGAACAATCCAAATTAAGTAGCACATATGCTAGATGCAAAATGACCAATACAACACTGCAGTTGTATCTACACACCTTCTGTAAATGCATTTATTACAGTGCACAAAGTGTTTCTGCAATTTACAACCTATGATGGAAAACATAGCGGAAATCTGCTTCTTTCTCTGGCAAATTACAATAGATAGCCGTCATGTGAGACAGAAAAATGCTCGTTACAAGAGACTGCTGAGTTAGGGAAAGATTTCTCAGCCTTCCCAGTCACAGGGAGACTGCTCAGGTACTTTGGTTCCTAGGTTCAGAAACTGTGGTATATGTACACAAAAGCCATCCAAATGCCTTGTGATGTGATGTGCTTGGTACTTGGTGCTTGGAACTCTTAGGAAATGGGCTTTTGAATCATTTTGAAGATATTGGCATGCAATGCTTTATGGCAGCTTTGTGTTTTGGAATGGAGAACACCCTGCTCCCCCTTAGCCAGCTTTAACATGTGTGTTATTTGTTTGTAAATGTGCATGATTAGCAAGTATCCTTTATTCCCTCTAATTTTACAGCTTGCTTCGGGCATTAAGGCATTAAATAATTGTTAATTTACTAGGACATGAAACAAGTTACTCCTCTCAGCTGTCACTTTATTAACATTAAAATGCATGGAAAGGGTAGTACATTAGTTTGGAATGACCACAGCAATTAAAGAACAAAAGACATGTCTGTGCCTCTGTACCCCCATCAGTCCCATCAGTATTAAATTTAAATTAATTAGAGTCTTTTAGATATTTTACAAAGTATTATTTGTGACTGCAGTGAATGATGAGTAAATGAGCTCATAATGGAATTTTAGTGATTCATCCGTCTATCCCACCTAGTGATCAGTCCCTGGTTGCCACATTCTTCTTTTCCTTTGCAAGGAATTCACTGGTAGACACTTAAAGCATGCTTGGAATTCTCTGTACGATCCTTCAGAGAAATAAAACTCTGAAGCCAAGTTAGAACCCAGTGATCTAGCTGGAATTCCTAGTCAAATCTCACTATGTATTTGTCTCTGCATGGCCATCTTTGTTGTATGCATAATGGTAATAAAATTGTGCTTGAAATGTTTTTATTTTCTTATTGCAGAATATATGACTGGAATCCTGAACAGCCAAATATATTTCAAGCTGAACAAATGGAACGCCTTAAGAAAGGGTTGTCTGTGGAAATGCTGAGGAGCTGTCTGTGCTCCTTTAACCAATTTGTGTGCGATTCAACCAACTGCATGGACACCAACGGCATCACCAACCACAGTGCGATTTAAGTTCACCTAGACGCTAGCATCTCAGGGCTGCATCATCTCTTAATGCCCTAAATTGGGCAAAAGTGAAGCCATCTTGTTAATCCATTACACTTGTTCCATCCCATCGTTTGCTGTATTATTGAGTTTTGTTTTGGCCAGACATAGTTAATATGCCAGTACTCCCCTATAAAACCTCTTATCGGTCAAACAGTGCACTGGTAGAGAGGATTTATGTAGATGTGTAGATGTAAACTATGAGATTGCCACTCATTACTATAGTACCTCAGAAGAGAATGATTCACTCTTTATACCTTCAAGTGCAATATACATGTTGTTGACAGCTGCATTGTGTATGCATAGCAGTCACTGTACTGTACACATTACTATTTCTGGCCATTAACCGATTACCTCATTTGCAGACTTTTGCACGACTTAATGCTTTGGTACAAAACAAATGTACCACTATGTAATGATAAAATGTTTATTTTGTACTTTGTGGCTCACAGAGCTCTTTTATCCTGTGTAGAATCATTATATTTCTGTATGTGTGTGGGCATTTTTTCATATAGAAATAAATTAGATTTCAAGTAGATTACATTAGATCTTCAAAAAGAAGCCCTTGCAAAACGAGTAGCTTCAGAGTCTTCAGGTAGAACTGAATTCTAAAGAAGTAAAAGAAAATTTCCCTTTCAGAACTTTTGTCCACATTAAAGCCTGCATCACGCACAAATATGTCAACTGCAGGGCATTAGGAATGGATGGGAGGATGGCAGTTGGGTAGGCTTGGAGGTTGGCCGGTCCAGATTCTTAGTAATAAAGGGGTAGCCTGGTCTCCACTGGCTTTGAGCAGCTTTCAGTCTTCCTAGGAAGGAAAATATATGCTTTAGCTTTGCTTTACTTTATTTGTAGAAAACATTTAGCAACACAGGAAAATATCTCTGGGATACTTTAATCTAGCATTCTGCATTACACTTTAGCAAAGCTAAAGCAACTTCGGGGACTGCCCAGTTGCATTTAATTGAAAGCAATGTCAGTGTATTTGAGAGGCTTTTAAAGCTGGTATTTGAAGCTAGTGGAGATTAGAATTATGATAAAAGCCAGTTTTCAGAGGACTCTCTTCTAGCTAACATAGGGAACAGCAGACATCTCTTAGCAGTCGATCTTAGGCAGGATTTTTATTTTTTTTAAACTTAAGTAGCTAACCAGAGTCCATGTTACACTGATCTGCAGTTGAGTGAGCCCACTGCCTGCTCTTTTAGATGCTTCCAGTCTCAGTTTAAACGCTGGTTTTAGAAAGAGCCCATTGACTTGCTGCAGGAGTTTGGGCATGGCATGAAAGGAGGAGGGTACAATCATGATAACTGTATTTCTGCAGTAGCTTGGTGGCTTGCTTGCTGCAATACATCACTTAAGTGCTAGAGAGGAAGCACCAGGTCCATGTAGATGGGCTCTTCCTAAAGCTAGCTTTTCAGTTTTGAATTGATTTCTTTCTTTCTAATTTAAACATTCAAATTAGGTTTGAGTAATTAGAGCGTGATATTCATTGTCATATTGTACCATATAGAACCATGTAGATAAAAAAAATGTATTTAAAGAGTTAAAATTGTATGAAATTTGATTGTGTAAATCAGGGGTGCCCACACTTTTTTGGTTTGTGAGCTACTTTTAAAATGACCAAGTCAGAATGATCTACCAACAAAAAAAACTTGGACTTAACGCCTGTGCGCGGTAGAGTTTATTTTGAAAAGCAGGGCTCTGCGATCTACACGCATTGCCTTTGTGATCTACCGGTAGATCACGATCCACCTGTTGGGCACCCCTGGTGTAAATGAATGTAAAGTATGACCAATAATTTAGGAGGCTTTAAATCTGTATGTTGGTAAATTAAGTATAGATTTAGGTATATTGTTCTCAAAGTTTGTTCTTCCTTTTAACCTTATTGCAAACACCAAGCCTGATATGGTGACTAACTATGGTGCTTATAAACTTAGCAGAGGTCTATATGTACATATGGAATGCTTCTATCTCTGTAAGGTTTATTAATTCACTTTTTCTGGCTGTCATCCGCATTGTTCCACTGGTCAGCAATTTCTTTTGGAATCTTCTACAAAGATTTATAAGCTGCTGAGAAAATAAGCCTGGCTGTCACTCGTAGTTTCTCAAACTACTGTAGATAAAGATTCTTCAAAACAATGCAAAGAGCTGTTTTGCAGTACTGTTATCCACAATGACCAATCAGAAATCATCTTTTGTTTGCTTACACTAATCTAGTGAAACTTGAAGTCTGATTTCTACTGCTACCCGCTTTCCCTTTTCATTATGTTAAATAAAAGCCTCCTGTGTTTCCTGTGGCCAATGCTACTGTACTAGCACACCTATTTGCACATTATTTAAAAAGAATGTTCCATGGTATCCTTTTGTATTTTATCTATAAGCTTTCTGTTATGTATTACCAGTTTCACTTTGTGCCATTCACATACACAGAGCTGAGGTTCTGCTTCATGTTTCGCAAAACTCAAAAATAAGTGATGCTTGCACTTTCATCACCTATGCCCTCAACCCCTAACCCTGAAAAGGAACATTTCACCTTTGAAGGGACTCGTGTCATGAGAAATGTATGAGGACTGCCATTGCTGGCCTTTTTGAAAATTCTAGTTGCCTGGCTGGGTCTTCAGTACGTTAGGCATTGACCTAAAACAAGGTTGTTGTAAGTGTCAAAAAGGTATCACAAAAATTGTCAGTGAGGAAGGTTTAGGACTGGAGATTGTGTAACACCCCCAGAGAGGAACACAGCCAATAAAACTTGAAGGAGATTTTTGGTGATTTTTGTTATTTTACCTAACCCATGAATGAAACCTCCAATCTTTGACTCAAAGTCTTAACTTCTGTAAGTCCTGTACTCCATTGCTAAACTTAGTTTAACTGTAGACCCCCCCCCCCCCATTAAGTTTTGGATAGAGTGGGAATTGATTAAACCAGTTCCCTCTCTGGTTTTATGTCTGTCCAGGCCTATTAGAGAGCTTTCCCCTCGCTTTCTGTAATAAGGACAACCTTTCTAATAGCCAGAAGGAGGAGGGAACTCTCCAGAGCAGCATAATTAGTAGTAAAGATGTATTGAGCTTTCCCTGCTCTATCCAAAACTTCAAAAGAATTATTGGTGCTAAAACCTGTCAGTCACTGTAAATCAATTCATATGTTGTAGACCAGAACAACCCATCACAGGTCCACAATAATTGGTGCTATGGTTTACTGTGTAATAGCTTGATATTCCATATTAAATACGCTGCATGCTAAGAATACAAATCCAGATAAACCGCTTGCGTTCTACAGTGTAAATAGTTAATACTTTTTTTTTTTTTCTGATTTTCTTTTCCAGCAGCTTGATGTACATGTGTAGCTTAATATTGATGTCTTTTTTTTTTAAACATGACCTTAAAAATACTAATAAATGTGAACTTGCTGATTGACCAAGGTAAAGGGGCAACACTGGGAGTGAGATAACCCTTTTGATACCTGGTGGAAATCTTTTGTCACTTATTTGAAACTTTAGGGTTATTGCACTCAAAATCCATCTATGCACTACATTGGTGATCTGTCTTAGATGTGGAATACCAAACAGCTGCTAACCCTTTTATCATCAGTAATCAGGAAATGCATATGGTCTGTAGGCATGATTTTTCTCCTGCAAGATTTGTTGCTTTGCAAAAGAAAAAAAAAAAAGCAATAAAAAAAAAAAAAAAATTATTTATTGTCTAGAAAAGTTACTTTCTAGGTTTTGTATGGACTACCAGTGCACTGCCTTAAAACAACTGCAGCAATGCAGTGAGCCGATAGTCCATTCAATACTTAGAAAGTAACATTGCACACAGATGGTTTGTAATAGTGTGAAATGGGACCTTTGCATTGTGATGTGCTGTGTGTAATTATGTCTGTGGGGTTGGGAATCTAGTAAAAGTAAATAGGCTACCTTGCAGAGCACATTAATGTATTACAAAGCAGAGCTTAAGAGTGTGAAGAACATCCAGTCAATCAGTAGAGTGTACCCTATAGTCCCTTCAGACTTGTTTTTTTCTTTGTTGGTTTGCTTATTTGTTATAGGTCAGTGAAATTACTGAAGCTGCAAAACCAGGATAAAAGCCAGACAAATTTAATTTTCAAAACAAGCTCAGCAGTGGCGTTCTCTGTATTCCTCATTTGCTAGGTATAATTTGAGAGCTACCAGAAACATGTAGCTTCTGCCTCAAATATTTATAAGAAACCTTTCTGACTTTAACCTGTGATGTGTTTGCATGTTTCTCTTCTTGTAAGTAAACACTTGTACTTTATATTGCATTGTGTCCTTGTGGATTGTTATTTCCTAATAATGAGGATATATTTTAATTTCATAGTATATTATAACCTTGGGTTAATAATCTTATCTTTCTTGATGAATGGGATTTACTGTTTTAAATAATCAAAGAAAGAGAATTGGATTATTGGGAAGACTTATGTGCCAGCAAAACACAAGACTTTTCACACAGTGACACTGAGCAAGCAATTCATGCAACATACTAAAACTAATCAGATATGGTCTATATCAGCCTTTCTTTACTTTTTACCATGGAGGAACACTTAAAATATCTTTCATGAACCCCTTCTGTAATTACTATATCCACAGCTCACAGAGCATTAGCATGACGGTCAGTGGGAAGAATTTCATCCCTACAGATAGCCAAATTGTTTATTGGTGTCACTTAAAATTACACCCATTGCTGCACATTGCTCAAGAAACCTCTGAACAAACCCTGGTTGAGAAACACTGATCTATATCTTCATCTATCATCAAACACAGTCCAGGGTGAAACACTCCGGAGGTATTTGGCTGCATATTGTAGGTCAATAATTTTACAAACTCACATCCTGATGAAGTAAAACACCATAGGGGTTTCTATTTATTTGCTGTCCAGGGGTCAGCTGGGATATATTGGTCATTTTTTTATTTTTAGCTACTTGGATTGCTGACCTGTAAATTTTCCATTCGCTCCTAAATCGAATATCTAAATGATATTGGAAAACCACTACATAGCAGAAAGTAATTATCTGAAATATAGAGCTTCCTCTTCATACTGAAATCTCAGGGGGTAACAAATGACTCTCCTGCTGTATACACAGTTTTGATAAAACACTAACAGTACAAGGTTTGAATTGCTTCATGGGATCACTGTATTACTAAACAAAAAACTGTTTTCTTAATTTATACCGGTATATAGTGTTATGTTTAAACAAAGGTAAAATCATTGGTGGAAGCAAAAGTACCGGCTACAAAAATGAAAAAGCACCAAGGATTAAAGCTCTCTCGGGAAATCGTTGGCAGTTCTTCATCTAATCAATACCTGTCTGGATTCCTTTCAGCTCTGCGGAAGACAGCAAAACCACTTCAGTAAACTCGAAGGCCAATAGAGCCTGACATCTCAGCTTCATCACCCCTAAAGAATTGATAAGGTTCTTTGTATTTATACAATAAAGAAGAAGCAGATTGTTGTGCATTAGTGCAGATGTTACGTACATTGTAGTTACGGATCTCTCAGTCTCTTGAGTTCTTTTAAGGTAGCTTAATAGCTTACCACACATACAAATCAGAAGGTAATTTCTACCAAAAATCATGAAGTGTAAGGACTTGTATGGCTGGACACTAATCTATTGGACTGTAGGTTGGTGCTCATGTTATATATTTTTTTTCTTGGTAAATTTAACCAAATTGTACAGGCTGATCATAAAGTGTATGGTGAGCTTTAAGCTGAGTTCATTCTTTATAGCAATTCTATGCACTTTACCAATGAAGTTGTAAAACATGGAAATGCACTAACATTAACTATAGTGTCATTAATATTACACAGTATTTATATAGCACCAACATATTACACAGCACTGTACACAGTCCATAGTCATGTCACTAAAAGGGGCTTGCAATCTAATGTCCCTACCATAGTCATATGTCTTTATTACAGTCTAAGGTCAATTTTGTGGGGAAGCCAATTAACCTAAGTGCATGTTTTTGGAATATGGGAGGAAACTCATGCAATTACAGGGAGAACCTTTAAACTCCATGCAGATAATGTTCTGGCTGAAATTCAAACCTGGGACCTAACCCGGCAAAGGCCAGAGTGCTAACCACTGAGCCACCATCCTGTCCATTGTCATAATAAATATTTTTTCCTGCAACATGAGCCAATGCCATTAGAAAAAATACAGGTAACACAGGTGCATTATCATTTATTTGATTGTGTGTACCATGTCTATTTCACTATGATCAGCTATAGGGACATGTTTGTGTTTCTGTGTGCAATAATGTACATGGTCACTGTACAAACTGCAGCTACAATAAATTGTAAATTGTGTGATATCAGGGGGCTTTAGACAGTATCAAAGCTATGTCCATATCTAATTTGGGTGCAAAATATAATCCCCCTCCTATTGTGTGTAAATTCCCCCACCTACTAGATTGTAAGCTCTTCAGGGCAGGGTCCTCCTCCTAATAATAATAATAATAATAATATGTATGCAGGAAGATGTTAATCTGTACCATAGGGCACCAATGTTTTATGTACATATAATATTATTCCAAAAGATTACTCTGTAATTTGTAAAAAGTGTTGGGATTTATCTGATACCATGGTAAGTATACAAAGTTTGTAAATCCTTAGCAATGCTTTTGGATATATGAATGAATGGATATTGATGTGTTATCTGGACCTAATGCCATCTTTGGAAGGTTATTGGTGTCAAATATTTGGACTGGTGGACCAGTCGTTCCACTCGCAGGTATGGGTTTGACTTGCCATTGCTGTATGCACAAATCATGCTGTTTTGGTATTTTGTTGGTATGTAATTGGGCCTAGTAAAAAGAAATGAAAAATCCAATTGTAACGTAAGAAGATAATTAGGTCTGTAGCTTGTTTTATATGAAGCATCTGTGCTGTTTTCTGTAGGACTTAGTGTCCATATTCAAAATTCAAATCCTAGGTACACTTTGCAGTCCACAAATGGATAGGTTCTTTAGATGACATTTAGGACAGGCAGCTGGAGTGACATCTCTAGATGATCAAAATGCACTTTTGTAACTTACAACACTGTCAGAGGACAATGGAGGAGTGTATTTTCTGTCTGCATTACCTTGCCCTGCAGGGACCACCAGCTTTGTGCAGACCTCCCACCATCCTCCACCTCTTCCTTTTGGTTGATTCTGCTCATACAGATGTTTATCAGTCCAGCAAACTGGAGTGAGGCCAATATTTACAGCTTTGTCTCTAATCCAGCAGACTTAAGCCCCGTACATTAGCCTGGCGGTCAATGGGATAAATGCTGCTTATGTGGTTGGCCAGTGGGAAGAATGCCACCCTTATATATACCCAAATAGATCAATGATGCCAGTCAAATTTCTCTGCTTGAGGAACCCTATTATTCCAAGAATACCTGTTGAGAAACACTGTTCCATGGTATGGGAAGGATGAGTGGAAGACGCCCCATTGCGTCCTCCCCCATTTGGCCATGGCAGAGATCATTCCTGACCCTTGAGGCAAACCCATACAAACGCTAGATTCCAGTCTGAGACAAATACTTATGATCATCACAGGAATCTAGCGTCTGTACATAGCTTCAAACCCAGAGAACATCTAATGCTTTTGCTTTCATTGTCTGAGCAAATGACTTAAACAAAAATACCAATTAAAACCCAAATACTGCCTAAGAAAACATAAATTGCTCAGAGATTTCTAGGAGTATAAAACGTTGATTGGATCGCCCTTCTGATGTAACTGATGCACATGAAGCTCGACTGGAGAAGATGAACAGAGGATCTGATTGTAGGAGTAGGTCTGCTTCACAATTTTATTTTGTGGTGATACAACATGATGCAATTTGAATGTTTTAAACTGTGGTGCCATTCATTGTAAATGGCCTCCTTATACACCCCACCAATGTACTTGGATTGTAAAACATTACCGCACTTTCCAAGTAAACCTGCTGCAGGTATTTTTGGCCTATTGTAGCGTATTATTGATACTTAATGCATCATACTTAATTAAAAAAACATAACAAGCGTCAACACGTGCAATAAATGCAGCTACAAAAGTAGCCACACATTGCCCCTTATAGTGAACTAATATATATTTTTAATATTACCTTTTTTTATTTTATCATTTTTTTCAGGGAGGACCCTTCCTCTTCTGTCTCTACTATGTTGCCGTAAAGTCTGAATGGGTCTCGCAGCTTTTTCAATTGCTCGCTGCGCCTTCTATGCACTTGCAGTGAGATCAGCACATTTTTTGTCCATTTTTTAGGAAGGCGCATCACCTGATCATATGCCTGTGCAGTGCGAGATCAGGTGACATAGGAAGCCAGAAGAAGAAGGATGCCAGGGTGGCACTAGACCTACTCGTTTGTAGAGGGATTGATGGTTTTACACCTGTAAATGTGTTATTTTTTTGTTTGCTGAACGTTCCTCTTTTAAAGCGGACCTAAACTCAACATTTTCACTTTAAATAAAAGGGTAGACAACCCTTATATGTAAAGGGGAAATGTAATTAATTTTTTATTTTAACTTTTTTTTTTAAAAAAAGGGTGCAGCACCTTCCTTTCAGCTGGGCGATCAAAACTGAATGGGAGCGCAGAGCCTCCTGACATACCTATGCCACACATCCCGGGAGGCCCTGGGTGCTCCTTCTGTACATGCCCTAATCTCAGACATGCGCAGAATTGTTTTTTTTTTTCTTTTAAGGGAAAGAGATGCAGATCTAACACAAGTAGTGAGATTGTCTCTCTTCTTTTTTCCCTTCACAGCAGCTACGTCACCAAATATCACACCTGCACAGTGCCAGATCGGGCGACGTGCCAAGAAGATCGAGGAAGAAGAAGGAAGAGAAGAATGAAGATGGCGGTGCCCGGCGCTGAGGAGGAATTCCAGGATGACGTGGGACTAGATAGTGGGAAGGACCAGCGCCATCGGGAGACCTGCAGGATTAAAGGTAAGTGTAATTTTTTTTGTTTTTGGTTTATTTCTGCTTTAAGTTTGTATAATCAGGCAGGTTCATGATTACAGAAAGGGAGAGGTGATGTCTTTTTTTCTGGCAGAAAGCAGACATGCACATGTGCAACATCAGCTAGGGCTGCCAGGGAAACCCGGCATTTCTGGCTTACATTGCATGTGTCGGGAATTACATCATCCAATCACGGCCAATCGGCTAAAGAATGTTCCAGAATAAAGGTAAAGCCTGGCGCTGGATTGTGGATAGGTGAGGGGGCTAGAATTAGATTGTAAGCTCTTCGGGGCAGGGTCCTCTCCTCCTCCTGTGTCACTGTCTGTCTGTCAGTTGCAACCCCTATTTAATAAACAGCGCTGCGTAATATGTTGGCACTATATAAATACTGTTTAAAAATAAAAAAAAATTTAGGAATTTGTTATGAATACTGGACAGGTATCAAATACCCCACCCATCTCCTTGTAGGGTTTTGCCACTTTTCCATCTATCATACAGAACCTATATTTCTCATAGTTCTCCTCCTGTGTCACTGTATGTGTCTATTTGCAACCCCTATTTAATGTACAGCGCTGCGTAATATGTAGGCGCTATATAAATCCTGTTTAATAATACTACTACTACTAATAATAATAACAATATTATTATTAATATTATTAAAAATATTATTATTATTATTAATAATAATAATAATAATAATAATAATAATAATAATATTTGTTCAGGTTTCTTATCACTTGTTACTGATGTGAGGACAGGTTCAGGTTAAGAAATTAGTTGCCCTTATTAAACATGTCCGCCCCAAGCCTCGCCCATTGCTATGCGGCTGAAAACTCCATTTCCCATCAACCCCCGCGCGGCCAGCTGTGAGGGTGACGGGTGCCGGCTGGGCTCAGTGCTGGTGTGTTGGTGCAGGAGCTGTCTCTTCGCTTGCTGTAGGTCGCAGGGTTCCGGGCACTTCTACTCACAATGGCTATGGACAATTCAGGGAAGGAGCGTGAGGCCGTGCAGCTGATGGCGGAGGCTGAGAAGAGGGTGAAGTCGTCGCAGTCGTTCCTGCGGGGTCTTTTCGGGTGAGGAGGAGGGGTGTAAGGTGGGGGTGCCGGGGATGCCTGTGTGGCCTGTGTGGGATGGATCCCAGTCATGTCTCTGCAATAGCCGCCTCATCCTCCTCACAGCTGGGAGCTGCCCAGGGTGCTGAATGCAGAAAGATCACAACCAGGGCTTCCAATCCCCATGATTGCAGCCAGGAAAACCAAATCCTAATAGAAAGCAGCCTATACAATCCTCTCAGCCTTATTCTCCCTTAGGTGTTATAAAAAGAAAAAAAAAAATCTTATTACTGCTTGGATATGGAAAAATATTTCATGGTGAGTCACATGATCCTTGCCAAGGCATTGCTTCCATGGGGGCCTATTGATAAAGCAATGGATTGGCAATAACATTTCCTTAAGAAATGAATATTATTAAAGCCCAGTGTTGCATATTGCCAGAATAGGTGAACCTAATTGGGGGAGGGGTTGTTAGGATCGCCTTGTCACATGACCTTCCAGAAATCATGTGACCAGTGTTTCCTCCAGTGTTACCTTCAGCGTTACGCAAACAACAATCCATGGGACAAAGCTGGCATCATGTGATATGGGTGTGATGCTCTTTAAAGCAGAACTAAACCCAGGCTGACTCATCTGTCTGTTCTAGCTACGGGCACTGCCATCTTGCTTTTCTTCTGGATGATCTTTGGCCTTCCTAAATAGCCGCGCCAGGATGATGTACCTCACTTCATTCATTCCGGCACATGCAAAGGAAGCCGGGTTTGCCGGATTTCCCTGGCAACCAAAGCTGATGTGGCACAGCTCAGCTTTTAGCTAAAAACGCGGGGCGATTATGCAGGTAAAATACATGATTGAAGAAAGGACATTGCCAGCTTTTACAAACTTAATGGTAAAACTTTAGATCCAAATATATAACCCACGAATCTGCTTTTAGGGTGATCGCTGCAATAGTATAAAGAATTGTCATTATACTCCAGGGCCACCATATTTATTCTAAATGGAGTAATAATGACATGTCAGGTTTGTGGGATGATGATAACTCTGTATCTATGGTAAAATAAATTTTATCCTCTCTGCTTTGAAAGAAAAAGAAAAAAATAAGATGTATAAAAAGTAACACTTTGGTAGCAAAAGAAGCTAAAATGTCAGAACAGAAGGCCTATTGATAACATTTACAGGCAGTGTCAGTCAATACAGGCAGCAGG
>NC_092861.1:132223179-132409648 GCF_032062135.1 Pyxicephalus adspersus
CTTCATAATAATCTTTAGCATTCAGCAGTTCCAAAAATATCAGATGTCTGTGCCCCTCACTAAATATTTTTGTTCTTCCTGTGATCCTCACATCCCTTCTGTGTTTCTTAATATAGAACCAAGAAATAAACACAAACTTATTACTGATTTCCTTATTCTCACACCTATGGCAGGGGCTTCCTATGCAGGGTGATGGTAAAGTTTTGGCACCACATTACCTGATGTACTTTTTTTAATGAAAGTTTTAATAGCTTGTAAGGATTGCAGGTTTTCTACAGCTGCAAGAATGAAAATCGTAGTGGAACATCTGATAGATTCTGTCAGAAAAGTCACAGCATTTGCTGACTTCTAGGTCAAACTGTCCTTGTTGCCATATAAATGCAAATTAAAAAGTCAGTAGGCTTTGATTCAGTGTTTTATGTCCTAGTCAGCGATTAATTATAAATGAGGAATGTGGCATAGTCATGAATGCCGTATGTGCCAGCTCCTTTTTGCTGTGGCTCAAATATATTTACCAAGTCCGCCTTGGTATATAAAACTAGCATGGAACTAACAATATAGCTAATATATTTTTTGTAGAGTGGTGATATAAGCATAGTAAAATCTGATATACAAATATCTGATTATACCATACAGGTTATATATAAGGACTAGTCTAGGTTTTAAAGTCTTTTCGCTTTTACGGCACTAATAGCCTAAACACCACTGAAAGTCTTGATGGGCACATCCCTTGTTGGCACCCTAATGTTTAATATGCTGGCGCAGTGCACCTTAAGCCTATGTTCAGACTGGCCATGGGGTTGTGGTGCAGGTACTGCTTTCTCATGCCGGTGAACTGCTTCATCGAGGGAGGTGCGACAAGTAGCTAATCCCTGTGGCAGCCCCATATAGAATGAATGGGGATGGCAGTAAGCAGTACAGCACCAGCAGTCAAATGTGCAAAGGATGGCATTTTAGGAATCAATGCCGCCATGTGAGTGACTGAGTTGCCAGCCGCCGGGGCCACACAGGGTCACTCAATCCTCAGGCAGTTCTTAACTTTCCCTAATACAAATTTGATGTAACCTTGCACATTCACTCATTACCATGCAATGCAAGATGTGTCCAAAAAGACTCACTTTGTATATCTGTTAGATTGTAAGCTCTTCTGGGCAGGGTCCTCTCCTCTTCCTGTGTCACTGTCTGTATCTGTCGGTGACAACCCTTATTTATTGTACTGCTCTGCATAATATGTTGGTGCTATATAAATGCCATTTAATAATAGTAATAATAATAATATTAATAATCTGGAAGAATTTTTGGCTCTCGTTTCTGCCACATTACTTTATGTGCTGTTTTTTTCTTACTATAACACAAGAATTCTCAACTCCAGTCCTCGGAGTCCAGGATCTGCACTTTGAATTTTAGTATTTTTCTGACAGCAGTAAGGAATGGTTTACTAATAGTCCAAAAATGACTTATTTATTCCAAAACCCTCGCGAGCTGGAGTTGAAGACCCCTGGTATAGGATAAGATATCGGGTAGGAGTAATATACATTTCCATTATGACCCAAGCAGGTGGGCTGAGCTCAGAACTGGGGATAAACCTGAGATTGATGGCTGGTGGGTGATTCATTCCTTCTGGACACAAAGCTGATAGAATTGATTATCTCATTGAATGAACAGAGCATACTTTCTGCAGGGATGTGTTAGAAATAGCCAAAACAGATGGTAGTTAGCCTATCCACAAGAGAAGTCTGTAGATGTGTCTGGGGACACACAACCCATTATTATTCTGGCAGAACCTTATCTGATGTTAAAAGGTGTTTGTTTACACAATGAAAGTTCTGACAGGCTTTACCACAATATATTGTGCTATGCACAGATTCTGCAACAAGGCTTTTTCACCCCAGAAATCCCTTCTCACCATAACCTGTATGGTCATACTATACTACTATAAAAACTAATCCTATTTAGGTGTCCTTATGATTTATGTGTCACGAGGGTCCCCTGGAACCCTGAACCAGAATGTCAAAGATAAATTTATTTTAAAAAATGAAGTTAGCAATCATTTTTCTCCTTTCCTTGAATTAGAGGAAACACAAAAGTAGAAGAAGCCTGTGAGATGTATGCCAGAGCTGCAAACATGTTCAAGATGGTGAAAAACTGGAGTGGTAAGTGTGTCAGAGTGTTGACTTTAATTAAGACCCTTTAGAGCATTAGACAAAATGTTATAAATACTCTGCATATTATTTCAATGCTGTACCCATTGCTTGGATGTAATATATTTTTTAGTTACTGATTCAGATACCATTCTCTGATATGTACTCTGTACTCTAATAATTTCTTTTTTGATCCATTTTGTAGCTGCAGGAAATGCATTTTGTCAGGCTGCCAAACTACATATGCAACTGCAGAGCAAACACGATGCTGCAACAAGTTTTGTAGATGCTGGGAATGCCTACAAGAAGGCTGATCCCCAAGGTAAGTTTTACTTATTTGTATGGTGTTCAGACCCTGACTTCCATCTCTGTCTAATTAACATAAAATGCCCCATTACATGTATATGGTACCTTTTTTGGTGCCATGCTCGTAGCCTGAATGTTTTACAGCATGTGTAGCCCACTTTACTGTGCCCCTATTTCTTCATGTGTATTGCATTCCCTATTGCATCATCATTAACAAGTCCTGTATTGAATTCTGTATGGTTGAGATGCTTTTTGTTGTCTTTCCTAAACTGCTAACCCTAGAGGCCATCAACTGCTTAAACGCAGCCATCGATATTTACACCGATATGGTAAGAAGTGATTACTTAAAAAACATTTGTAACAATATAATTTATGGAAAGACTGAAGGTTGGAGAAGAGTCAGAAGTCCTAATTGTTGGAGGCCACAGATTAATAAATCCAGAGGATCAGCTTTTGAGACAAGCACATAGCATTTTTCAGATAGAGAGGTCAATGATGGGAACACTCCTGTATCATTTGTAACAGGTTCCCTTGGAATACATGTGTTTATATATTTGGTACAGTAGCAGTATAGCTCACAAATGAGCTTTAGAGTGTGTGTCTGAGAAAAATAGTAAGTCTCAGCATTACATGCACATCTTTTTAACTTTTGTGTCGAAAAATACCTGTTGATCTGCCAACAGCGCAATGTATGCCTTACTGCAGTGGTCGCCAAGTTTTTCGGACCCATGAACCACTAAATTTACTGGACTGCGGACCACCGGTTGACAACTGCTGCCTTAATGTAAAAATTACCTTTACTCCCGCAGATCCCGCCAAAGGTTTCCTGGATTGGGTCCCACGTGTACTTGTAATCCATCTTCTTCCAGGCGTGTAGGAAGCACTTTTTCCCCCAATTGAAGAACAGACTTTTTCTTCGCATGATCTAGCACGTGCTGAAGGAGCAGCCAGAAGCCTCCTGGGATGCGTGAAGTATGTATCCCAGGAGGCTCTGCGCCACCATTTTGTCTTTATTGTAAGGTAATTTTGACCTTACATGAAAGGGATTGTTTACCCTTTTATGTAAAGTAAAATTTTGTTTAGCTTTAGGTCCTGTTTGAACTGACATCATGGAATCTCTGCTGCACAAACAGCATAGTGTTAGCCCTGCTCAGTTCACCTTTGCTGGACTACAGAACTCCCCTTGCCCCATCTCATAACATGGGACGGAGGTAGGTTGTTCATTAGAGAACATGACATGGCTAACAAGACTGCTTTGGATTTCAGCTTTCAGCTCAAGTTAGGAGTTCAATAGATTTCTTAAATCTCATGCTTTTTTGTACTTTTTAAAAAGACAAAACCTGGGGAATGATACATTTTGCAGGGATGCATTGTTTTTTTTTTTCCACCCACACATACTACAATGTAGAATCACATTTTTAAATATTTTTCTGACTGTTTGTATATTTTTCTATATCAGTATGTATTGATTCAGTTTGATAACCTTTTCTTTTTGCCACAGGGAAGGTTTACAATTGCTGCTAAACATCACATTACAATTGCGGAAATTTATGAGACTGAGCTTGTTGATATTGAAAAGGTAAAAATACATTTTCCATAAACAATCCCTTATAGTTAACCTTTGTAAGACACCTAAAATATAGCTATGTTTTTCATTTTTAATACCTAAAAAATAGTTTATGTATTTAAAAACATGCTGCTGCTGATTGAAATTTAAAGAGAATTAAAATTGCAAATCAATGTGTGTAGCAATTATACAGGTTGTGTCAGTCCAAAAATACATGTAACTCTTCCCTTCCTTCTACTTGTTAGCACCAAGCACAATACTCAGGGTAAATGTATGTAACCTAACCACCACACAGGGTGGGAACAGGGCTACCTCAATGGGAGGACTACATCTCTTACCATGGACATGGATCAGCCCAATGGGCAATGATAAGACTTAGGCTCCATACACATGTGAAATATTTGTCATTGGAAAGGATCTTTCACGATCCTTTCCAACAACAAACGACTGCACAATGCAATATAATGCATGAACGAGTGCTGTACATACAGCCCTGTTCTGCTCAATGGAGACGGAGGGGGGGAGAATGACGAGGCGGCACTGCGCTGCGCTCTCTCTCCTTCACTTTCATTAGGATCGTTCCTCGTCCGTAGATCCACAAGGAGGGTCGTTTGGACGACGGATGACAAGTGCTGTACACACGCCAGATTGTTGTCCGATGTCAGCCCTGAGGCGATTACCAGATGAGAATCTGATGAGTGTGTATGTAGCCTAATACCCTGGTTGCCTGAACATTATCTGCACAGTTGGCCTTATAGGTTTGCCCCTTAACAAGCTTGTTTTTTTTTTTTTTTTTGCATTGCCTTGAAGAATATCTGTTTTATAAGCTGAATTGTATATTATTGTTGAACATTTATTGAAAACAAAAATACATGTAACCCCCTATCATGTTAGTTATATTTCAGGTAAGATTTTAATGTAATTTAAATTTTTTAATTTTTTAGGCAATTGCACACTATGAGCAGTCAGCAGATTACTATAAAGGGGAAGAATCAAACAGGTAGAGTGGTATTGTAATACGTACAATTTTAAGGTAAGATGCAACAAGAAGTGACGTTTAGCTTTTTATTTGTAATTTCAGCTCTGCCAATAAGTGTCTGCTGAAGGTGGCTGCATATACTGCACAACTGGAACAGTACCAAAAGGCAACTGAAATCTATGAACAGGTAAAGTGCCCCTGTGTTCTTCTTGCACTGTGATCTACCATATAGTTTAAAAAAAGAATTATTACCTAATGAGATTTAAACAATTTCTGGATGCTAAGAAGAGAAAATTTGACTATTTCTCCCTATATTGCAGGCAGGCTGCTTTAAAAGTGAGAGCTGCCTTAGATTTTTTTTTAATTACTAATGTACTAAAGTGCTGGAGCCCTTGCTAAAATGTCCTCTTCTTGCATCATGCTGTTGATCCAGACTAATTTGCACACTACTTCAGTATGCCTTTTCTGTTATGTTTAAAACTTGAAATTTTTGCAATAACTGAATCAAGCTAGGACCTTAGAAAATATATAAAATATGGAATGTGAATTCAATCCTTTTCTGATTAAAAATACAAGCTAATGTTGTTCAGAGGTAGAAAGGCTTCCGTTACATTACCATCCCCTAATCTGTGTTTACATCTTCTTCATCTGGGTGGTCTCTTGATAAATCCACAATCTAATCTTTTCTAGATTGGTACAAGCACAATGGATAATCCTCTTCTGAAGTATAGTGCAAAAGAATATTTCTTCAAAGCTGCTCTATGTCACTTCATTGTGGATGAACTGAATGCTAAGGTAAAGTGTTTTGTATACTAGGTGTAGACAGTCATTGTAAAAGAAGAAGTGCGATGGGTGGGGGGTTTCCACCACAGTAGTGCGTCTACTGTAAACCTTACTAGAAAAATAGCCTGATGTATTAAAGCTCTCCCACAGCTGGAGAGGATACTCTTTCATCAGTGAAGCTCGGTGATTTAGCAAACTTGGAATGGATTTTTTAAAGTCATTTGCTATTTGTTAGCAAATGTTTTGAATCCTGGACAAGATCTATTTCAGGTTTGCTGGATCACCCAGCTTCAATGATAAAATGGCATCCTCTCCTCATCCTAAGCTTTTAAGAGCTTTAATAAATCAAGCCTATAGTGTATTTATTTGTTGTGGGTTGATAGTGGATCACTAATAACAGTCACCAAAGAGCACATCAGTTGTCTCTGTGGACTGTTACTGGCTCGGGAGGGGCATCGCTATGGTGGGATAGACCAAATTGCTACAGGTCGAACATCAATCAGTTGTGAAAAAGCCAACATAATATACAATATATATATTAATAATATTTTCTAGTTCTCCTCAGTTTGGTTACAGAAGGTGCTCACTGCTCCTTTGTCCTATTTTCCAGCTTGCAGTGGAAAAATATGAAGAAATGTTTCCTGCATTTTCAGATTCACGAGAGTGCAAATTGTTAAAGGTTAGTGTGGCAACATAGAGGTGGTGTTTTTTAATCAACAACAACGGTTGCTAATTTGGGTTAGATATGTTTGTTATGTGTTATGGGTACGGTTACTTGGACTTTTAAATGTTTATTTACCTTTTTCAGAAACTCCTTGAAGCTCATGAAGAACAAAACAGTGAGGCCTACACTGAAGCTGTAAGTCCTCATCAAATACTAATCTATTTTTGGGGAATCCCCGGGTTACATACGAGATAGGGACTGTAGGTTTGTTCTTAAGTTGAACATTACATTACATTATTTTAATAAATGCAGTTAGGACAGATGTTTGTCCCAACAATTATTAGGCAGCATGGTGTCAGTTACTGTATAAAATCCTCACTGTGAGCTAATCACAAACAAAGCAAAAAGAAAAAAAAATATTTATGGAGCCTAGATAACTTTTAAAGCAAGCTGTTCTTTGATATGCAAAAAGAAACAAATACAGAGTTTGTCCTGGTCATGAAAGAGTTACAAGAGGTTACAGAAGAGCTCAGTCCTTAAGATTACCCACAACCTCAGCTTTCTTTAGCAAAAGATTTCTTCTGCAAGCCATGATCCATTTGTATGCACAACAATCAGCCATGTTACAGCTAGGAAAGAATAAAATTATTTGACAGTTTATTGAATAGAAAATACATTTAATTTCTCTCTATTCTAACTTCAGGTAAAGGAATTTGATTCAATATCTCGTTTGGATCAGTGGCTGACCACCATGTTACTTCGGATCAAGAAATCAATCCAAGAAGATGGTGACGGTGACCTTAAGTGAGGTGGAGATATGCCACCGATACACAACTGATCCCTCTTTTACTTTTTGTTAATGCAAATTATGTATTTTATTTTTTTACATTTATTTTTTGTGCCAGTAAAGTCTGTAATACGACACGGTGTAGATGGCTGCATGTCATCTCCATGAATTAGTAGTACAGGGAATTGGTGACTTCCAAAATAATGCAAAGTATTTTCAGCAGACAGTGACTTTCTTTCAATGCAATGGGACACAGACTGTGTGTGAACAGATGTAGCTCTTCACTTGAAGGACATCAGCTGCTGGAACACACAGCATGGAAAGTCATTTTGTGGGTTAAAGCAATTTAACCAAGCATGTCTGTTCACTAGAAAGCAGCGTGTTGTGAATTTTACATCCAGCCTATTAATCATGGCATACCTTAAAGTGAACCTGCCAGCTTGTATGCAAATTTATTAATAAAGATTCTGCCTAATAGAAGGCAGCACTGTTATTACTATTACTGTTTATTCAGAAAAACTCTGGATTCACATAAGTCTTGGATCTGATTTTTCTTCCTGACTTTCAATTAAGCCCACCTAATGCCATACCTCTGTCAAGACAGATTACCTTTAGTGACCTTCTCTACAGCTATATCAAAATGTTAGGTAGTTCTCTAAGTATCAGCCCCTCCCCATTCTACTGAATCGCCCAAGGGTGTCATCTCTTCTACTTACCCACAGACCAGTTCTGCATTAGAAAAAGTCGGATAACAGGAACAAAGTTAAATTAAATTGGTGGTGTGCAAAGCAGTAGCCACTCTGTTCATTGTCCCTATATGATAATAAATAGTATATTCTGCTTGAATTCCTAACTTAAAATGAAACAAGAAGCAGACTAACGCTCCTTTAACATCATTTTGGGATGAGATAAAACCACACATAGCTTCTGACTTCTGACTAAAAACACCAAAACCTAAAAATTCTTACAAGAAAATTTACAAGATTGGTTTCCATGCTGACCCCTCAAAGCATGCTATCAGGTACCATCTGCGGGTTATTATAGGTATGCCACTGATTTTTAGTTACTGCTGGTTAAGTGAACATCTTGGTTGCCTGCATCATAAAATTGAACCTGTGGCTAGGCTTTAGACAGTTAAGTAACACAAGCAGTAAGTGAGCTGTAAAACAAGCCCTCACTAACAATAATTCTTCCTCAATATTTGCAGCCGCAAGGCACCACAGTCCTCCAAATACTTCTTTCAGCAGCTTAATGTTTCCTACTTTCAGCAATGACTGAAAAAGCCTTCCAGTCTCTCATTTAAACATAATACATAAGCTTTGGGAGAGGGACAAGGTGTGCAGAGTTTCTAAGAGAATGGTTTGGACTACTTTAATCTTTCTGCTGTGACCTTTGTGGATGAATTGCTCCATAGTGTTTATGGTTACATAGGTAAGGACTTGTTTGATAGCTCATGTACTGCTTGTTAATAATTAAATCACCATATTCTGGGCACAACTTCACTTTAGTTTCAGGAAAAAATCACTAATAAAATCATATTTTCATTCACCTATTTAAGAAAAAAATCTGTTGGGTCCAACCTCATAAGACCTTAGTGAGGAATTCTGGACTTTACATGACTAAATGGAGCTTTTTATAACTGTTTTCCCTGTGTATGGGGCTTTTTGTCTGCAAAGCATATATTATATGTAGCAGCTCAGAATATATAATGTTTGTATGCTATAAAAGTAAAAAACACCAAAAAGCATGCACTTATGAGCTGGTTAACATCGGGTCTCTTGCTCAAATAACACTATTAGTAATTGTCTAGTTTTTTTAGATGTTCAACACGTATAAGGGCTTAATTGTTTGTTATCCAATGCAAACTAGACGGCTGGATGCCTTGTTTTTATTTAGCAAGGAGAAGAAATGAGCAGTAGGTTAATATCAAATTGTTGCAATTCACTTGCTTAGGTCATATGGATACAAAGCTCCTTCTATTGAACCCTGAGGTACTGGGGTCAGTTCTTTGATGTAAAGAGTTCTATTTTAGGTATAGACTTATGGAGAGGTTTATTTTATTTTGGTCATTGACCAAACATTGCGTTTGACAGAAATAAAAGCTTAAGAAAGATATGGGCCCTGTTGGCTCTTTATGGTAGAAGGATTCTATAATAGGTATAAATAGGTAGATAAAATAGATATTAAGAGTATATAGCAAACTAATTCAAGATTTAAGGTTATTTCTATTTTTCTTTTTGGGGACTGGTACAAACATTCTTATTTAGGCTTTCAGTGCATCTCCACTTCTGACAGCTTGGTTTTCACTTGCTAAAATATCTTTTTCAGCTATAAAGAAGAGGGCTCAGTTCATAGTGTTATATGTGCTGCTGTTGCAGCTAGCAAGAGTTTTTTGACTGTCATGTTATTCGCCCTTTATGAATTGGTTTACTAATTCCACTTCTATTCTAAGGTAAATGTAGACACGGCTTGAGACTACACAGTGCAACATCTTTCTTAAGGCTGCCACATAATCTTTGGAAATGCTTTGACACAATGAGCTTGATTTAGTAACATTCACCAAGACTGTAACAGGATAGACCAGCATGGGAGAAACTAGATGACACAACAAACCTGGAATGGTTTTTTTAAATATTAATTTGCTATTGGTTGACCAATATTTTAAATCCTGGACCAGATCTAGGTTTTCCAGATCACACAGGTTCTCCAATACTAGTCTACCTTCCCCAGTCTTAGGGAACATGGGGCATCAGGCCCAATGAGTGGCTTTATACCTGAACTGGTAGCACAGGTACACTTACTATTATTCCCAGGGCAATTTTAGGCTACGCATGTCAGATGATTCTCTTCCGATAACTGGCTTAGGGCTGATAACAGACGAGAATCTGCCGTGTGTACAGCGCTCGTCATCCATACGACCATCCTCACCAATATTCCCTCCCCTCTCCATTGAGCAGAACAACACTGTATGTTATATGCCCTGGTCCTCCCAGATAGGACTCTGGTTTAAACCACATGTGCTTTCCCATAGTTACACAGGCCAGTCTAGGTTCTGTGATTAGGAACAGATGTGATGTTAGATGTTACTTATAGGGATTTGTTATACTGCACAGTGTAGTCTTAGTGGGGTCTTTACCCTTTTAGTGAGTATCAGCCACAAGCTCAGCCGTTTTAAAAGTTACTTTGCTCATAAAAAGATGGTACTAATATTGGTGATTTTATTATTGCTATGATATAGTGGATATTGTTTCTGCTTAGAATACTACCTTCTATATTTACCAAGGTAACAGGTGCACTTTATTACGCTGAGAGACCAGTCCTACTTTTACTTTTGTATTTAGTTTTAATCAACAAAACATGTTTTGGAAAATGCAAAAGAAATTGTTGTATCTTTAAAATGTTCTATTTCTGGAAGTATTTCCTCTAAGCTCTTCTTTGTGGTTTGCCAGATTTAAATGGGAATTTGTAAATGTATTGAATATTTGTTTATTTTGCTTACATTTAAGTCTTACATCCTGCAGGTTACCAGTTTTCATGATATCACTCACTGTGCCTGAACCCCACTACATATATTTTTTCTTTATTCTGCATATGGAACGACAAGATCAAGTGGTGATTGGCCTTGTTGGTCCCTGAGTGACTTTGGTAGTTTTCAAAACAGCTAATTCTGCAGAACCGGGAGTTTTCGGGGTAAATCCCATTTTTACTTTTAGTTTATATTGGGTAAATACAATCCATGTGCATTACAACAAAAGGTGTGCAAAGCCTTACAGCCACAGAATAGAAAAGCCTTCTCCCTGCTAAGATGATGTAGGTAAGACTGTACAACACACTTCATACTGAATCAAAGAGTCTGATTTATTAAAGCTCTCCAAGGCTAGAGAGGATACACTGTCATCAGTGAAGCTGGGCGATCCAGCAAACCTGGAATGAATCTGATCCAGGATTCAAAACATTTGCTAGCAAATAGCAAATGACTGAAATTATTCATTCAAGGTTTACTGGATCACCCAGCTTCACTGATGAATCCACCCAGCTTCACTGGTGTATCCTCTCCTGCCTTGGAGAGCTTTATTACATCAGGCCCCTTTTGTCTAATGCACCAGGAATCTATTTAGCTGATTTAAATTAAAGGTTCTATTGGGCTTTAAGGCTTTTATCAGTTTTTTGTACTTCATCCTCTATCTCTTTACAGATGAGCTTACTCAACACGCACAGAGTGGTAGTTTGGGCACTTTTGTACTGTGAAAGCCGGAATTCTCTTTACAAAATAGAAACGTAGCATGGCCACTTTTAGATTGCTAAACATAACTTCTGACTCTTATCGGATTGCTTTTATTACATAATTGTTGATTTTGTGATGGTCTTTTATTTCAGGTAGTACTATTTCTTTTAAGATGACCTGAAAACAGTATTTTTGCACAGTTGTGAAATATGCATACCCCTCTGTGTCACAGTACCACAATGCAATATTTTTTGTAGTCTCGTGTCCGTCGTTCTTGTGTGTCTTGATGTTGATTTTTTGAATATATTGTGAGTTAGTTAATGGCATGTGTGTTGGCTGTTGTGTTTAAGTGGCACCTAAAATTTCAGACTATATACCAGACAATCTGTCTTCCTTCTAGGTGTAATATGATGTATCCTATATACAAAAATTCTAAGCAGGAAATACCTTGAATCTTTTTGTGTGCACATGTACAGGTAATAAAGTGACAATATGCTACATCACCGATTGTCTGTTCTTGCTTACAGTATACAATGCGCTTTTCTTATGGCACTTAAAGCAAAAAATATACAGTTTTTCCCCTATGCCCTTTTAGCTGGCACCACTTGGCACTTTTCAGTAACCACCCGGCTGTTTTTGGGTGGTTACTGATAAGTTGGTCGCCTACAATTTCTTCCCACCCAGCTTAAAGAAAAAGTTTTGGGTTCAACACTGGTTTGGTGTGTGTGTGTGTGTATATATATATATATATATATATTCAGAATTGTTTCATATTAGAGTTGTTTTCCGACAAACAGAAGACAGAATTGAATGCAGCTCTGTACTGATTTATATCATTCCCTATATATCACATCCATGTGGAGTTTGCAGGTTCTCCCCGTGTTTGCTTGGGTTTCCTTCCACATTACAAAAACAAGCAGTGGGGTTATTTGGCTCCCCACCAAACTGACTTTAGACTGTGGTAATGACATAAAACTATGGTAAAGACAATTAAATTGTGAGCTCCTTTAAGGGACAGTTAGTGACATGACTATGGACCTTGTAAAGTGCTGCGTAATATGTTGGTACCATATAAATACTGGATAATATTGATATTATTCAACTAAAAAGGTGTGCACATGCTAAAAAAAACATAAAACCTTGCAAAGTTCACTTCACGTACCTAAATTTGACCTGTCATTCTCCTGTGCAGTGAGTTTGGAGTGTGCTAACAAGAAGTATCCTGTATCGAGCAGAAAACAAACAGCCAAGTGATAAATCCATACATTTGCTTCTTTTACCCCCACTGCCCAGGTTCATCCTGGGGAAATGACAAGACCTGCATGTCCTACTTATCAGGAGATGTCCTCCTGCTTTGTTAGATAGGATTTGTTGTTTGATGGAGCTTTGCACAAATCATTTGGCAGGTACAAGCAGGTCCTATATATGTATTGCATCTTGGCAACTAGCTTTTTGTTTGGAGTACAGCTTTAAATATTGAGGTTTCCCTCTATGTTGAATATAGGCTACACCTAAATCACTGCTGTGAATTATACCCAGGGCGAGGACAGCCTGGGTATTTACTGATCCAGATTTGTTTGCACTATATGGGTGTTTATCAGTGGGTTAAAAGCAGCAGTGATTTCTGAAGTCACCAGTCCTTTGTTGGTGCCTCTTCATGGCAGAATCACACATGAGAGCATGCACACATGAGAGCACATGTTAGAATACATTTGCACACTTCACTGTTAGACTTGGTGTGATGAGATCAGCGGGTAAACTGCCAACTCAGTCAGCTTTATTCTGAATACATTTTACTCCTTCTCTCTCTCTGGCCATCTGTCTGTAGAGCTCCATGAACGAGAAGGAGAATTTCTAAGTACTGTATGCTATTACCAACACTGCAGGATTTAGCCTGATCCCTCGGCTTTTCGAAAATGCACAATCTCACAGGGAGGTGCAGCTGTGCAGAAACTAGATTGCCAGTTTGCAGAATTTCTCTAAGATCAATGTCTCAACCAGTGACACCAATGATCTTTTTGGCTATCTGTTAGGGTGACATTCTTCCCACTGACCACCACTAATATACTGTGAGATGTGTGGATATACTGTGGATATGGTAATTACAGAAGGGGTTTCCGAAAATCTAAACATTTTTTTAAAGGTTCCTCCATGTTAAAAAGGATCATATTGTGTTTAACTGAAGTGTTATAGTATAAAAAAACAGTACAACTGTGCTGCAGCTTCAGACTACAATGAATAATACATCAAAGCTCCCAAATGTCCCTACATGTAGGGTCTCCCCGAATGGTCGCATTTCCTGGCTGCAAAAGCACTAAATACACTGCAACCTCCCCACTGCCTCTATGCAGCTAGAAATAAAATCTGTAGTGTTAGACACTAAGGGGGAACGATGACTTCCTTGTTTTGGTCATGTGACAGTGCTTGTGCCTTGCCTGTTAGACCTGAGTAGAATCAAAGGGTAGGGGGGTTACTCCAGGTACTCCTGAAGCAGAGCTAAACCTGTGATAGTCACCTATCCCTTTAGAGGGCATTGCCTTTTTTCCTGCAGATAAACCATCCTGATTGGCCGGGCCGGGATGACATAACGCAAGTGCAGGGGAGTTTATTGATTCCCAGCATATGCAAGGGAAGCCAAGCTTCCCTGCCAACCAATACTAAGCTCCGCCTATTATAACAGTTAGATGGTGATGAGGCTGTTAAAACAGTTATTACAGAAGAGACATCGCCTTTCCTTTCTGCAGTATCCACCTCCTGAATTGCCAAATGTTCAAAGTAGGACTTTAGTTCCACTTGCAGGGCTGTGGGAAAAATTCAGGCCAGAAATGCATTAGAGGTTCAGGAGGGGCCTTTGAAGACATAAGGCAAGGTAGCGGTGTCTTTGTACATTTTATTTCAGCTGTTGATCTGTATGGCTCTTTTTGAACAAAACTGCAGCTGCATTGTTTCTGTAATGCAAAATATTTCACAGTGACCCAGATCAGGGGTATAATTATGAAACAATAAATGTGACTTTCACCCAAAATTCACTGGTGGTGAAAAAACTCCTATCATCTAAAACACATGCCCTTTGAAGATTCACCTGCAGTTAATGTTTGATTTATGCTGTATCTGTGAAAAGGAAATATATAATAAGAAATTTAACAGCACGATCAGCCATTTTAGATTTCTTGTAACTGACCAAACAAAATAGTAATATTTCACCATAAACATCAATAAAACAAATGTGTTCAGTTACTCATAAACTAGAGAAGAAACTAAAACTTACAGATGGTTTAAAATCTGCTAACCGAACCCAAGTCAAACTGCTGGGAATCCAAAGTTTTATTGACGCTCACAGTACATGGTTTAATTGTTCATTGGGTATATAGGAAACAGAGATCATGAAGAACAGAATACTGTGCCAAGTGCAGAAACTCTGATCAGCCAATAAGATTCCAGTAATTCAGCTACAATATACTGAAAGCCGATTGGTTGTCACAAGTTAATGCACTGCCTTTATGTCTGAAATGCATCATTATCAGAAAATAGAATACAATTCTTCTATTTTCTTTTCAGGTAATGCACCCACATTTGTGGACTTTTTATGTGTCCCTAGTTCAAAGTCTGACATCTTCTGATACTATTACGTTTTTAAGTGTGCATGAGGAGGCAGGTTATTATTGCAGAAAGGGACAGGTGATATCCCTTCTGCAATAAAACACACTCACCTGCCTGTTTGTAATACTCTTTGTGTATGTGCAGCTCAGTTTTATGATGCCAGGATATACCAGGTACCCCAACATTTCCCAGAGACTGAATGAACTCACAGCACCCAACAATGCATATTTGAATGAAATGGCAAAATGTAATCAGTTGCAGAGTACTGTATGGTAATATTAACTAGTAATTAATATTGCTAGTATATTTTAGTAATTTAACTAGTAAGTATATAGTGCTGACAAATTACACAGCACTTTAATCATATCATACATTGTGGTGCACAAATGTTCTGCAAGAATTCTGTAGGAGAAAAGGAAAAAAAAAATAAGCCATTTGTAGTTTGCTATCTAATACTGAACTGACAATACTAGGTTTAAATTATTCATAAACTTGGAGGAAAATAAAAACAAATTCAAAATATGCAGATGGTCTAAAATCTGCTAACTGAACACAAGTTTGCTTGCTGGAAATCTAGATATTCAATTTAATCTCATAGTATGGTTTAAACTGTTCAGTATCTTTGGTATGCTGGAAATCAGACATCAAATGACAGGAACTCCACCTAGCCCATCAGATTTCATCTTCCAGTAACCTGACTAGAATACAATAAAACCATTTAGCTGTCATGGGTTAATGTATTATATTGTGTTTGTACAATATTAAAGATGTAATCCTGTATATGCCTAAATATTTAGGTATTGCACCCTATATGTGTGGATTTTCTAAAGGGCCTGTGTCCATGCGCCAACATACATTTGGGCATACAGTGTAGTTGTGGTCAGATATAATATATTCAATGTACAAATATATTATGTCAGTGTGTATTGTACAAGGTTCTGATTATGAAGCAAGCCACGTCCCTCCAGTCCCACCAGTGCAGTCAGACCTGTTTAAGTAGAGAAGCAAGACCCTGCATTGTTATAGATTTAGGGATAACCAATGGGTTATCCCTAGAGTGCTGCGTATACAATGCCCATCATTGAACCAAGACCTTTGGAGCTGCCATTACTACAGCCGCCTTTCAGGGAAGAGCTGCAGCCACACAGCATGGCATGATATTTCTATAGCAAAACAAAAAAACAATTACTTACTGGCAATATTTAAAAAAAAAAAAAAAGTCCAATTGCACAGTGAGATAGCAGTGTTTAGGCTCAATTGGCCTATTTCTGCAGGGGCATGAAGATGAAAAAATCATAGTCATAGTGATGTTTAATCACTAAAATCCACCAATAAGAAAACACCTTTCAGTAATCTTGACACATTAAACTCCCAAGAGCTGAATTTTTATGATGTATTTGAAGTTATAAAGTCTTTTTACATATTCCATACTGTAATGATTTCATTTTTTCCTGCTTTGGATTCACACGCGCACACACGGATGAAATTCTATTTTTAGAAAAGGTAGTTTCTGAAACTTTCTGCATACAAAGAACTAGCACAATCTTGCCAACAATGGTAAGACTGGTATTCTATGTCAGCTAGTCCCAGCCACCCAGATACAACTATTCCATATTGACCATAGCTGGGATAGAGTCAGACTGTGTGTGGAGGACAGTCAGATGGCTCAGCGTGGTGGCTATATACACTTCCTGAGGTATAATTGTGCAGTCAGCCTTGCAGCTAAGGATGGAGGTAGAGTTGTTTTCGTGCAATAAGTCCACAGATCCTGGTACAACAGTCAAGTTCTGGTAGTGACCATTCTCTGTGTACGTGAGCTTTTCTGCAGGTTTATATGAATCTTCACTGTCTTCTTCAGTAAGCTCTGATTTCTGCCCGTCTTCAGCTTTTGGATCCAGGACAACAAGGAATGTCTTCCAGGGCATGTTTTTATCATGGATCTATAACAAAGGCAAAGACAATTGTGATATCACACTACCTTGATTAGTAACATCAATGCAGATACATTTGAATGTTTGTGATGGTGGGGAGTGACAAATCTTGCATCTATACAGCTATGCACCAACATATTTTAGTAGTCTCTTCTGCTGCTTTGCTAATCAACCTACAAGGAAAGATCACTACTGTATTTAAATTGGGAGGAAGCAGTTGGGTGACTCCTGCTGGTCCTTCCCCCTTTTCTCTAAAGAAATGTTTCTTAACCAGTGCAATGAGCAATTTGGGGCTCCCACCAGTGATCATTTTGGCTATCTGTAAGGGTGGCAGCCTTCCCAATGGCCAGAAATGTAAGAAGCATTCCTCCTAGTGACCACCATGCTAATGTATTGTGAGCTGAAGATAAATTATAGAATATTCCCCAACTCTTTCGGACGACACCACACTACAGCAATATGTTTGTTACACCCTGGTGTCTCTGATCTTTCATCTAATACATAAGCCATGTTCCCATCTCCATATCTCTCAGAAAGCTGCCTAGGGATCAGTGGTCTCACCGAGGTGTGTCTCCGCAGAGTGGATTTATCAGTGAATGTCCGTTGACATGCTATACACATAAAAGGTTTCTCTCCAGTGTGAATGCGGTTGTGCCTCTGTAGTGCATTCAGTTGGGTGAATTGCTTCCCACATTGATTGCAGCAATAGGGGCGTTCTCCTGGAAGTAGAGGAAGAGAATATATAATACAACATTAGCAAATTCTGTGCACAGATGATCACACAACTGGATTAACCCTTTTGTGTTCAGAGACCACTGCAGTCTAGATTTCCATGAAGCGGTATGTGTTTGTTAACTTGACTATAAGTCTATGGTTCCAAAGATTTTTTAAGGAATCTTATTGGGTACAGTTTAAAAACAAGTTTTTCTATAATAATGTGGAACATTGGGTCTTTTTTCTTTTGCTAGCGGGAGTTAAATAGAAATCTTTTAAGCAAGTCTAAATTTCCACCTGTTTGCATGTAAATATAATGTATTCTGATTCTCAGTAAAGGGCTCAGTTACACCATTATGATGAATTTGCACACACATTTAATGCCACATAGTACTGTGTTTTGTTCAAGCACTTATTTATTTGATTAAGCTACCGAACGCAACAAAAGAGTGCATGCATCAATCATAGCAGCACAAAGCAATGCAATATTTGACCTTTGCAAGGTGTGTTGTGGTGTCAAAGAAAACCCCCTCACCCCAATGTATATTACTGCAGCACAATAGTGTGACTGGGCCTTAAAATTGTACCCAAGAACTATACATTTCCTTTGTATGGCAGTGTGGTATGTACATAAAATATTCTCCTGCTCCTCCTATAGCAGTATGAACACAAAAAAAGGAGTTGTGGCCAAACTGATGTAAAACAAACATTTTTCGTGATTAAAATATATCCCCATTATGAAGTATCACTCTTTGTTCTGGTGACCACCATCACTGGGACTGAAAGAAAAATATGCTAAGTTGCCACCAGAACAGGAATAGAAGATAAATCTTTCAAATACTTAATAATAGCTTTTCAAAACACAATAAATAATGAAGGGATTTAAAGCTGAAATGTACTCTTCTAATATTTTGCCTTCCCTGGTTTCCCCCCATATCACTATACCAATAACATTTACCTTCCCATTTTTAATAAATAACTTCTTTAGACCCAGTGACATTACTACTGTCTTTGTGCTTCTCTAGGTGATATAGGCAGATATTGCCAGGTGTGAGAGGATGTACATACATTCCTGAAAGCTGTGGTAAGGACCCCATGTAATAGCAAGTCTCAATAAAAGATGTAAAAAACAAAAAAATGAAAGGGAAAAGTCAAGCATAATAAAACCAGGGGGAAATGGCTAGATAGTGCCTGCCTGATGAATAGACAGTGGAATCAGAATTAACTATACACGTATCAATCCTCCAGTGATCAGGAACAGCCCTTGTTTTCTCCTGTGGACCAGAGCACAGTGGGGTGCAGATTGTTCTTTCTCCTCCCTCCCTATAAATTAAAATGGCGCTGTGTGTACACCACTCATTTGTTTATCCGTCACTGGAAACAATCACGAAATATAATTTCCAATGATAATCGTCTGATGTCCAATGGACGTCTGTACAGAGCAGGAGTTCAGTTCAGGAGAGAAGCCTGTATAACCTGCAGAACAGGAAGGGGTGTAGTTGAACAAACAATATAAAAGGAGTCTTACCAGTGTGGACTTTAAGGTGCTGGTAGAGAGAATTCCTCTGAGCGAATGTTCTGAAACAAGTGTCACATTTGAAGGGTTTTGCTCCAGTGTGAATGCGGTTGTGATGCTTTAAATATTCTTTTGAGGCAAAGCTTTTCCCACACGTCTCGCACATGAAAGGCCTCTCCCCTAAGACAGCATAAAAGTCATAATCAACATAACTTGGCTTTGCTAATAAATTACTTAAAAAAAGGAACAGAAAAATGAAAGCTGGCTCTATACCAGTGTCTGGAGGGAGAACTCGCTTTAACCTGTCATTGGAAAACGAACAATGCTGAAAATACAGACAGTTCCATACATAAAGCTCATGTTGTCTGTGTAAGGAAAATCTCTCCTCACTTCCTGCCCTTGTGACACCCAATCATACTTGGAGCCACTAGGACAAGAAATAGTGAGATTAATTCCTCTTGACTTTACCTTTTTCCATCTAAACCTAAGGAAACAAATGGGGTATAAAGCCCAATGTAAACTTTGTTATGCACCTTATTACATATAAATGATCACTTTTTGGGAGATAAAACACCTATCTACAAACCTCCAACACTGCTCAATAACGATTACGTAAGGCGAATCATCTCCTATGAATACAGGCACCATCTGTTAGCCAAATGCCTCAAAATTAACCTGGGATGGATCTGATCCAGGAATGAAATGAATGCCAAATAATAGCAAATTATTTTTCAGAAATCCATTCCAGGTTTGCTGGATCACCCAGCATCTCTAAGGATAGTCTATCTTCTCCAGTCTTAGGGAACTTTAATAGATCAGGCCTATTATTATTATTATTCCACAGTATGTATATAGCGGTAACATATTACACAGCGCTTTACAAAGTTTATAGTCATGTCACTAGCTGTCCCTCAAAGGGGCTTACAATCTAATGTCCCTACCATAGTCATGTCTCTTTAACACAGTCTAAGGTGATTTTTTTTTTTTTTATTTTGTAGGGAAGCCAATTAACCTAACTGCATGTTTCTGGAATGTGTGAGGAAACCGGCGTCCCTGGAGGAAACCCACACAAACATGGGGAGAACCTGCAAACTCCATGCAGATAGTGTCCTGGCCTGATATTTGAACCTGGGACATGTGCTGCAAAGGCCAGAGTACTAACCTCTAAGCCACCGTGCTGCCTAGTATATCTCTTTTGCTATGAAAAGTCGGCCTGTTTTTAGTATTTTTTTTTTTTTAATGTGGGGTTCCACTTTACAGCTGCATTCCATACATTGATGTCCCCAAACACTTAGCTTAGATGCCTGGATGTAAACATAGCTCCCCCTTATTGTCACTGAGGCTTCTTACCTTAGTTAGGGCTTTTTTAAAGGGTTTTCAGTGGTTTTACTGTATAAGAACCCTTGCAAAAAATAGTTACCATTGGAATTAACAATTGTGTATTAAGTGCCAGTTTGTGATGGTAAAAAACATATGGAAACCTAACATTACACTCAGTGTCTAGGGGCTGTTTGCTGCTCCCACCACCTCCATATATTTAAAAAAGCAGTTTCAGTTGCTTTTCATTATTGGGTTTTTAAAGCAGTTTAAAAATTAAAAAAAAAAAAAAAAAAAAAAAAAAAAACCACACACACACACAAAACACACAATGCACTGCTTTGCTATGCACTTGCAACCACTTGCAAATGTCTGGGAAAGCCTATTGGTTACTGCCTATTACTGTTCCCAGGTCCCTAGTGGTTGCCAGTGGGTGCCAAGTAGCACCCACTGGCCACTACTAGGGACCTGGACATTACTACTTCTGAACATACCATTAAGGCTCAAATGTTTGAATCACATCACCCCCAAAGATTGTGCATATCAGCACAGCTGTGTTGTTTAAACTAAAAAAGGACTTGATACGTGGCATCTAGGGACAGGATTAGGTACATAACTTACCTTCGGCTTCAAGTTAATATCACCACTTCTATATTACCATAAAGCCTTCAACAACAATAAAGATAGAAAAGGATGGAGCTTGGCTCCAACAAGACATTTATGGCCACTTACCTGTGTGACAGCGTTTGTGATAAATAAGCATGTGGTTCTGGGTAAATTTGGCTCCACACTCCTCACAGGCAAATGGCTTTTCTCCGGTGTGAATTCTGGTAAAGAAAAACAAATTTCTCATCATAAACAAAGACAACTTTTCTAGCAAATTCCATTTCTCTTGGGTGACATATGGCGATATCCTGAGGTGGGGGGGATGGACACATGGCAGGTATTTAGCTCTAACCCACCAAGTCTATTATAAATGTATATTTAAGTGTGACATCTTTGGGTTTTGTCACAACTTTTTTTGATTCATTATCATTGCTGTGTAAGTACATTTACCCATCTCTAGAAAAGAATATCTCCTTACCTCCTCAACTAGGACATAACTTGATACCAAGCAATGATATCACTGCATCTTGACAGATTCTGATTGGACAAATATAAAGGATGTGGTCCACTAAGAAGTATTAGTGCCTGGATTCACTTAGTGGTGTATGCAACCAAAAGATTGGTATTTTAGGAACAATGGAAGATGTGTTTTAATAGGTAGTATGTGCCAAATAGGAATGCAGGGGATATTATGGGGACGGTATGTGCAAGGGAGTAATGAAAAGGTTTGATGAGGTCGGTGTGTGCAGGACATTTGTGCAGGGGGTACGATGGGGGTCGGTATGCACAGGATAGTTGTGTGGAGGACACGATGGGGTCGGTATGCACAGGATAGTTGTGTGGAGGGTAGAAAGAGGACAGCACAGGGGATGACAGTGAGCTTTCACTGGGACAGTGGTCCTGCTGTGTGTTTTGAGTGAACAACTGTTTTGAGTAAAACACAGCAGTTCTGCAATAGTTTATGACTCTGTGCATGTGTCTATAAGAGATGATTTTGGGGACAAGAAAAAGAAAAATAAAGTATTGCAGATGTGGGACTTTTGTTTAGTGAAGAGGTGAATGAGTACATTGTAAGGCAAGCAATATCAGGACTCATGTAGTGTTGGGGAGTTGCAATGCTAAAGGGGTTTAACCATAATTTTGTAGCAGCATAATGGAGCAGAAGGGGTAAGGAGTGTAGGTGCTCCTGGGGGTCAAAAAGCCAGAATACCCCAAAATAAGAAAGATATGCAAGTCTTCTGTAAAGCAGAGTAACAACTATCCACTATGGTCAGTAGCTATCCAAACCTAATAAGGCAGATGAAAACATACATAAAATAATTTGCCAAATACAGATGGAGGTCAGCACTCATCTTACACTGCTGTTTATTTTGCACGGTTCAGTTTCCTCTAGTTGGACCTGCCATGATCTAAAAGTGATCTGGGTGATCTGTATTCCCCTGCATGTATAAACTGCTCCAATTTCAGTTTAACCCCAAGAAAATAATTAGCCAACAACTCAAAAATCCAATTAGGCTGCCCCCTCCTTTCCCCACCTACTCATCACTCAAGCAGACAAAGGTCTTTGGACACTTTAAAGGAGGTGGCACACACAATTAAAATAAGCTCTTCAACAATATGAAATGTCCTTAGTATGGAAATCACCCTACCTCATGTGTGTTTTTAGTGCTGAAGTCTGGGAAAACCTGGCACTGCACAATGAACATTTAAAGGGTTTGTCCCCGGTATGCGTTCTTTCATGAAGCCTTAAAGCCGTCTTGGAACTTAACCCTTTCCCACACTCTTGGCAGAAGTGCCGCTCACCACCACCCTCGTGGACTTGTAAAACGTGCCTCTTAATGTCTTTTTTCCTCTTAAACTTTTTGCCGCAGAGTTCACATGGAAACTGGCGCTCGTTGCTGTGTACATGACGTTGGTGGCTTTTGAGGTTGCACTTATTTGCAAAGCTCTGATTGCAAATATCACACTGGAAGGTCTCCTCAGGAGTTCCATGACTTTGTTTTGCGTGTTTTAAGTACATTTTTTCATCTTCAAAGTTTTCTCTGCAGATAGGACATTCCACATATTTACTAGTTTGAGTATGATTATCATTGTTGGTGGTTTTTTCATTGTCTGCTACCTCACATTGGCTTTCCTCGTCCTCTTCAGCTTTTATACTGTCCTCGGTCTGCTCATTGATGGGCTCCTCATTGCATGGAACTTGTTCACTCCCAATGCCATTGAGCAAGGAGTCAACATCTTCATCGTCTTGCTGCTCCCTAAGTCGTCTTGTGTATTTCTTTTTGGGAATTTCAACAACAGCTTTCTTCCCAGCTAAGCGCCCACTTGACCTTCTAGATTTGGAGCCTGAATGCTTTGAGGGTTCCTTCTTTTTTTCCACATGCTCTTCCACCACTGGGGTTGAGGAGTCATCCAAATATGACCCACCTATTTGTTTGTTGCCCTCGCCATTGGGAAAAACTGTGGCGCTTTGGACCTCCTCTACTGCAGAAGGCTGCATGTCCGTAAGAGAATTTATATGCAGTTCTTGCATTTCATCCTCAGCTTCTTGCCCTTCTGCAATATTCTGCAAGTCCAACCACACCGACTCCTCCAGCATCTGCTTTTTATGTTGACCGCAGACCTTGGCCAGGTCAAAACATTTGAGTTTTTCCGCTATGTCACTTACCCGCTGAACTTTGTCTTCTTCTACTTCCAGCCTGGCTGTATAGACAAATTCTAGAAATAAGGCAAAATCCACAGCTGCTATTTCATTCAGTAGGACAGAGTTACAACCCAAAAGCTTGTCATTAGAAAACATCTCCTTAAAATATTTACTGGAGGCCGCCAAGACAGTTTTGTGGGCACTGAAATCTTCTGTAGTTCCCTGATGCTCCACTCGTACAGTTATATCACACAAGTGGCCCAGCTGCCTCTGTTGGTACATTTCCTTTAGGAGGTGGATGGGTAGAGACGTAGACTCCAGCAAAACCGTGGTGTTCTCCATTGTAATTGGGTCCTTCTGGAACATGGCAGAAAGAAAGGAAATCCAGTTAGTAACAGGCAAGATTACAATTTCTTATATTTATTCAGTAAGAGTATAAACATCCACACACCATACTCAATGTTCTCCCCAGTCCCATGGAGCACCACCCGGCATTTTTCCGGTGACCACCTGGCATCTGTTTTAGGGTGGTTAGTGAACAGCTGGGTCATCATATAGAGGCAGCCACCCACCTACAACTTCTTACCACCCGGCTTTCTGGGTTGAACACGGATACTGTGTAATCCACCAGAACATGTCCAGAGCGCCAAATGGATGGCACCATTGTATCTATTTGGGTAATAAGAAGTTACCGGTACCGCAACACAACAGATACACTTATCAATGCATAGATCAGACATATACATGTTTTACATATTCTGGATAATTAAAGCCTTCTCTGGGTTGAGGTGAACGTTGTTGTTATTATTAAATAGGATTTATATAGCGCCAACATATTACGCAGCGCTGTCCTTAGTACACCTTACTCACATAAGTAGTCACCTAATTCCCAATGTGTCCCATGTGGCCATTGAACCCATGTCTCTAAGGAAAAGTAATATGTCCAAAAGAAATAAGCTAACGGAATGGGTATCATTTGTGGCCATTGAACTCATGTCTCTAAGGCCAATCAATGTGTTCAAGGCAAACTAGCCAATGGGACTATAAATGGTGTCGTATGTGGCCACTGAGCCCATGTCTTTATGGCCAAACAAAGTCTCCAAGGCAACTGGTGTCTGATGTGGTCACTGAGCCCATGTCTACAAGGCCAACCAATGTGTCCAAGGCAAATGGGCCAAAGTGACAAATGGTGTCCTGTGAAGCCATAAAGCCCATGTCTCCAAGACCAACAAACGCAACCAAGGCAAATGAGGCAAAGGGAGTACAACTGGTGTCCTATGTGGTCATTGAGTCTATGTCTCTAAAGCCAACCAATATATCCAAGGCTAAGGGCCTATGGAATCAGTGCCCTTTGTGGCCATTAACCCCTTGACTCCACGACCAACCAATGTGTCCTCAGCAAATAAATAAAAGTGTAAATAACCACAGTGTAAAAGCAAAGTAACTAAAGAAATGGGTGTCTTTTGTGGCCATTGATCCTCCAAGGCCAAGGCAAATTAGCCAAAGGATTGGGTGTCCTTTGTGGCTATTGAGCCCACGTCTTCAAGGCCAACCAATATGTCCAAAGCAAAGGGGCCAAAGGAACGCTGTTCTTGGACCCCATGTCTCCAAAACCAACCAATGTATACAAGGCAAATAAGCCAAAGTAACTAGAGAGATGGGCATCTTTGTGGCAATTGACCCATTGTCTTCAAGACCAAGGCAATTGAGCCCAAGGAATGGGGTCCTTTGTGGCCACTGAGCCCATGTCTTCAAGACCAACCAATGAATTCATGGCAAATGAGCCAAATGGACTACAACTGGTGTCCTATGTGGCCATGAAGTCCATGTCTTTAAGGCAAACGAGCTAAAACCAATGCCATATGTATCCATTGGGCCCGATTCATTAAAGCTCTCCAGGGCTGGAGAGGATACACTTTCATCAGTGAACCTGGGTGACTCAGCAAACCAGGAATGAATTTCTTCAAAGCCATTTGCTATTTAATGTTTTCAATCCTGGACCCAATCCATTCCAGATTTGCTGGATCATCAAGCTTCACTAATGAAAGTGTATCCTCTCCAAGCTTAGAGAGCTTTATTAAATCAGGCCCAATGTCTCCAAGACCAACCAATATGTTGGTGGCAAATGAGCCCAAAAATGACTACGGAAACTGGTGTAATCGTATTGCCTTCCTAATAAAGTGTATCCAAAGTCCAAATAACGGTATTCTAGGTTTGGATACCATTATGGAAGGGTTAGGACCAGGACATAAAAATAAGCTGAACAGAAAGAAAATCTTCCATCGGTGATCCGATTTCCCTCTACTTGGGGGAGATTTTCTCTCACTTCCTGTTGTGTCTTTGTATCAAAAATTGAAGGAAAATCTCCCAAAAACAATCAGATTGCATAAAAAAAATTGATAGGAATGTTTTAACAATGCTTTATCTTTCCAAAACTTTTTTATGAATGATGTAGCAAAACTCAATCATTCTCCAGTCTGGGAACAAAAATACTCCTAAACATGAGATATCTGACAGCTGCTTTGCAGCAATTTTAAAAAAATAAATATATTAGAAGGGTGGCCCCAACTTGCTGCTGTCTAGGGGCCCCTTCTATTAATATGAATGTTCCTAATAAGAGCTGAGCAGCCGCCCATCTCCAGCCTCGCCCTCCGCTCCGCCTCCGGTTCACATACCTAGCGGCTGCACCGGCTCTACCAATACACAGCCAAACAGTGTCGCTCCCCCACGGATGAATACGGTGAGGACCGGAAGTAATGAAGATATACGGTAACCCAGCCGAACACTTCCTACTTACAGCCAATCAGATCTCACTATGCAAATATCCAGTGACTGAGCGGCTTTTTTCGCTACGTATAAATAATACGAAAAAGAAGAGAGCGGTGATTGGTTCTTCTAGGCGATAGAGGCGTGGTGTTATTGACTGTCTTGTCTCTGTCTGGTGGGCTTCGCCAAAATGGCGGCAAAAATGGTTATCTAGTCAGTAGCAAGAATTTCCCACAAAGATACAATAATACGAATGCAGCTCTTATAGAAAACACAAAGTTACACTAAAGTTAAAATATAATTAAGAGGTAAATAATAAAATGTAAAAGGTGTGCATGAAGCCATTTGTTACTATCACATAGTTTGATCACATTTTTGATAACTAGTGAATGATGCTAATCGTGTTTCCTCATCAATGTATTTAGCATCCCCCTATATATAACAGAGCTTACCTAAACTCAGAAATTTCACTTAACATAAAAGGATAGATAACTCTTTATTTTAAGGTAAAAATTCTGTCTGTTTAGTTTTTTTTAAGCGTAACAAAAAACAAAAAAAAAACAAAGGGTGCAGCACTGCCCTTTACTTCTCAATCGCCTAGGCAACTGAGGAGAATGAATAGGAGCGCAAACCCTCTCGGCATCCCCGGAGGCTCTTGGCTGCTCTTCTTTCTTGATCTGTGGGCGTGCACAGAAGGAGCCTTTTCATGAAAGAAGAAAAATTTGCCAATCTCACGCATGCGCAGTGAGATCAGCAAGTTTTTTCCCCAACCTACGTCACCCGATCTCAGGCCAGGGTCGGATGACGTAAGAAGAAGAACCCGGAAGAAGAGGAGAAGATGGCGGCGCCTGAAGACAGATACCGGGACAACTCGAGACCTGATGAAAGAGACCTCTGAACCGATCGATTTAAGAATAAAAAAAGGACCAGAGACAGCTAGGGTTTGAGTGAGGCAAAGTGGATTTTGTAGCATAAGAAGACCTTGTATCCAAACACCCAATGTTTTCACATAATTTTCACTCACCTTTACCAATGACAAGCCCTTGATTCATCCACAAACCCCACCCAGCAAGTCCCAAGCTTGCTTCCCTTTTCTTTCTGGCTCTTACCGCTGCATCCATCACCGCCATCTTCTTCTTTCTCCTTCCGTCCTTCTCACATCACCAAAACTCACACTGTGCAGATGCAAAATCAGATGATATGTCTTCTTACAAAGGTAAAAATCCTACCACAGCCTCCTGGGATGTGTGACATGTAACTCTCAGGGAGTTACAGGTTTCCCTTCGGTCTTTACTTGACTGTAATACAGGGCAGGGGTTCTCCCCAAAACATAAATCTTTCCATTATGTAAAAGGGATAGCCACCCTTTTATATGATATTAAAAATGATATGAAAGGTCTGCTTTAAAATTCTTTAGGGGTACCCAGGGGACAGTGACCTAACTAGAACCTGGTAATGACAAACACCCAAATCTGGTAAAATGATGGTGATGTCTCATCCAGGTGTCAAAGATTGAAGCTATGTGTAAGATATGTACACTTCTTGGTGTAAAACTCAATAAAGGTCAATAAAAATTAAACGTATCGCTCTGTCCAGTTTGGAAGAATAGGTGATTGTAAACAAATTTTTGTAGTTTGGTACAAATTAAAGCAACAACAGGTGGACAGGAGGGACAACAGCAAGCCAACCTCCAAAGAGGAATAGGTTTTACCGCAGACCATTTCTTCTCTCTTTAATTTTCTAGACAGATTTGTTATCAGTTTTGTATTTTGCTAGTTCCTTGTCACTCCTGGTAATGTAAGATAAACAACTATCTTTAATATAAACTCCACAACCAGTATAATGCTAAAACTTAGGCCAAAGCCCCTTTATAGGGTTTTAATCAAAATGAATCTTCAGTTATTTAAACAGATCCTGTAAGCAAACACCAATTTAGTTATTAACTCTTTAAGAACCATATCACTTAATCATTAAAACTCAAGTGTATTTCTTATGCAACCAACATTACATATTATTACTGCCAAACGCTGATGCTTAAACGGCATAGCAATAGCAGCTTATTTATATTTCCTCTGCCCAGCTGTAAAAAAATACCAAAGAACCTAAAAACACACCAAGGAAAAATCCCTACCTAGTGTAACATTACCAGATGAGGTAACCATTACAATAAACCTTTAAACCCCGTAAGATGTGAAAAATGACAGGAACAAAAAAGAGGTGCCAGGGCAACAATCTTTTGGGGCCACTCTCTTAATATTCGTGCCCCCGACAGTAGAATGAGGCGGTCTCTGCAACACAGGTTGTGTAGGTAGTTCAGATCCTCCAGACTAGCACGTCTATATGTTAGGTTTGCTGTGTCTTCCAGCACAGTTTCCATAACATGGATAATACCAAGAGACAGAACTTTACACAAAGAGAGTTGGCCGTAGAAGGGAAGCAGCACAGTAGCTGGACCGATATCTGTGTCTTGTGCTGGAGGAACACTGCTTGAGCCCTACAAGATGATCTCCAGTAAGCTATGACCAAACTATCAGAAACAGGCTCCATAAGGGTGGCGTGTGGGCTTAACATACTGTCATGGGATCTCTGCTTACCACCCAGCACCATGCAGCTCATTTTCCAGGGAACACTAGAACTGGCAGGTTGATCATTGGCACCAGATGAGTGCAGATTCACTGTAAGCACATGTGAAAGACATGAAAGAGTATAGAGATCGTATGGTGAATGTAATGCTGCCTGCAGCATCATCATGAATGTCTTCCATGTGCCCACTAATGTTACCCTGGCTGCTTTATATGCCAGAATGAAATCCTCAGGCTAACTCTTATGCAGGAGTAGTGGGACCCCAGTTCCTTCTGGTGCAGGATAATGTCCAGCCTTATGTAGCCAGAGTATATAGGCCATCTGGTCCCCAACGTCCTTTTTTTGGCCCCCAAAGGAATCCTAAATATGAACTGCAGCTGGCCCACCACTGCATTGAAATAGCGCCGCTACTACAATTCCCGGAATCACAGACCAGCGGCCTCTCTGCCTATGCGTGGCCCCACATTGGACTGTTTTATAGATGCAAATAATGCTGGGAATTTTAGTAGCCGTGCTATTTCAATGAAGAGGGAGTTCCAGCGGCGGCCACATATCAGATTTAGCTCTGCATTGGCAGCGTCTGGCTTTTCCAGCACTCCCCCTCAGCTGTACTTTTCCAAGGCATGAACCTGAATGGTTGGATTTTCATAGAAGAATATTGTTATTATTATTGTTAGCCTGTGCAAAAATGTTACCATTTACTCAGAGGGCTACAAATAAAGAGGCATAATATTTTTTTTCTTTCTTGTTTTATGCCTCTTTCTCTATTATAAGCTTGTTTCAGATTGAATGTGTATCAAAACCTCTTTTTTTCCATATGAAAAGGGTTTATATCTCAACTAATTACAAAAACTTTAAATTTAAGTATTTCTGTTATGAAGATCAAATTTGATTTTGGTGTTTCCTTATTTTTTTTTTTGAGCACTGTATATTTTTATTCTGTTTTTTTTAGTAGAGAATGTAGCGTTATGGCATTGGGGGTACTATATTGGATATTCAAAATCTGAGCAAGTAGGGCAAGTGACAACATTCCCCCAGAGGTTAGAACAAGTCCTCTAGTCAAAATGTAATTATCCAAGGAACACTTGAAAGATAATCCTTGCTGTCATAGCAATCCCTTTATCCTCATTTTAAGCTCCTTCTGGAGGCCACTGATGACATCACTGCCATATCCCATTATTATTTAATATTTAATATTTCTTAAAAACACATAAAAAGAGAACAAACATTTCCTTGTTTATCCCTTTACATTAATTTTTGGCTTTTTTATTTGGCATCTATCATCTTCATTATCGTCTCAAACGTTGACTTTTTTTTTAGTTGCCACCAGGTGGAGCTCCAGTTCTTCCTTAGAATTATTGGTCACATAAAAATTTACTAAGCTTTTGGGTATAAATTAACATAAAGTACCCATTAAAACTGCCACAAACCTGTAATTATTAGTACACAGTACTTATATAGCTCTAACATATTACGAAGCGCTGTACAAAGTCCATAGTCATGTCACTAGCTGTCCCTCAAAGGAGCTCACAATCTAATGTCCCTACCATAGTCATATGTCATTACACAGTTTAAGGTCAACTTTGCGAGGAAACCAATTATGCTGCACTTTTTGGAATGTGGCAGGAAACAGGAGTACCCAGGGGAAACCCATGCAAACACTGAGAGAACCTGCAAAATCAATGTAGATGGTGCCTTGGCCGAGATTTGAACGTGGGACCTAGATACTAACCACTGAGCAACCCTTGCCACCTGTCTGTTACAATGTAAAGTCTACAGGGTAAGATCCAGTTCTCAACATTCTGTACACATCTTTATTTTATTTTTTCAGACAGCAGTAAATTTGGCAAGGGGTGCTTTACATGGGGCTCTGTTCATGAATTATTCCCCTGTCAATTCATATGAAATTTGCTGGGAATTTTACAAACCTCTCATTTCAGTTCCTAATAAAATAATGACTCCTTTTGCCATCTGAGGTCTGAATGAAGCAAATGCCCAAAACTCCCAGGGTTTTGAAAGCACATAATATACCCAGGTATTAAATATATTACTAGAAGTAAATGCCATGAAATGGCGATGTGGGCTTTAATTTGTATTTTTAAATAAAGAGTTCTACTGTCCCAATATTAAGTTTAAATGATCACTGCCTGTAATGATCTCTTGAATAATAGTTATTTCCTGGAAATTATGTTCACAAAAAAGCTTTCTGCTTCAGCAAATTAAAGTTTTTTGATACTGTGTGAAGAGAATAATAGAAAAATCCCTCCATATTGAGGTGAGAGGACAGTGTGGCTTTTATAAAGCACAGGATGACACATGCTGCTTGTTCTGTTCTTGTGAAATTTGTTTCCAAGTAGTAATTTAGCTAAGCAAAATGACTTTATGTGTGTGTAGGTGCAGTTTTGTTTTTTACATCTATCCCTTCATTCAGCCATTGTTATCAGCGGTGGGAGGGGACGTTTCTAGGAATTGAAATGCATCCTAATGAGAAAGCTGTAATTTCAGTAAGTACATATAGGACTCAATTCACAAAGTTTAAAGCTCAACGTTTGGAAGGAACTTAAGAAAAAAAAGAATACATTTGTATCCTTACCTGAACCCGCTTAGCTGATATAGGATATAAACCTTGTTTTATCTTGTGGGTGGGACGGAAGGTGAGATAAGGCAGAGTATTACTTCCATTACATGTGGTCCAGAAATAGTCCCCATCACTCAAATGCTGTTTTGTGAAAGGACCCTCCTGCATCTTTAGGAACAATGGAGGACCATTGGTGGCTACATCACATTGCAGCATCCCCAACCTTCCTTTATCAATATGTACTCTATCCACCTCGGCATCCCTTTCACATTGCGCATCTGGAACAGATTAGAAAGTATGCCCTGTAGTCAAAGTTTCTAAAAATGGTCCTATCTTACTATTGGCTGCTAGCCCTGTTTAATCCTCTCAAGTCCTAGGCTTTTTTTCCCTTCTTTTTACAGGTTCAAATATTTTGTACTTTTGAGTTGGTATGATTGGTTATCTGCTCTTAAATGATCTTTGATGTAATATTTTTGGTCACCAGTAGATGGTGGTGTGTCCTCATGTAAACTGTGTAATAAACTTACTGTCTCTTGTCAAAGCAAGAGTTTGTTGCACACTTTACTTGATGACACACTACCATCTATTCATATGACCCGAGTATTGATCCTTTTACTAACAGCATTTTGAAGAAAAATATCTCAGTTTATACTGAGTATATACAGTAAATGTTCCTTTTGGTCAGGGGTACATGAATAGCATGTTACTTATCTTGTCATTTGCTCCTGATGGGGTGGGAAATAGAGGGAACTTCAGGTGACCGGTTGTACAGCTGGGGGGAAGAGTGCAGGAGTGACAGGTAATATAACAAAAAAACTGCTTTTTAAGTTATCCAAAGACACCCTTGCTGTTTTGGAGTGGTCCCACTGTAAGTATATCTATTCTACCTGGCATTCAGTGTTTAAGCATATTATTACTTTTTAAGATTTATATATTTTAAATCTACAGCATACCTATAAATAAAATTGTATACTGGAAGTACAGCTTCCCTTGTGCTCTTCCACAGAGTTAGTAATTATCCATATTGGGTCAGGAGTACATTGTGAACTGACTGGAAACTAAAAAGAACCACCTGTTGATAATTATGAAAGCAATTTCTTTAAACAAGAAATATTCACTTGTTAAATTTTATTAACATTTCTCTCACATTTTTCCCAGTCTGTTGCTGGGTGGATACATTGAAATACTAAGAAATCTTGACTGAATGAATACAGATGTTTTCACAATATTATAACATTCCTTTTAATCGTTATGTATTTGGCAATATTAAGGGGATATATCTATCATTTCTCATTGTAAAAAGTAACAATTATCTTCTCTTACTTACCTTTAGTCTGTTAAATATACTATTGAAAAGTTTTGTAAAAAACAAAATGTCTGCGGAATTTGCCAAAAAACTTTGTAAGTTCATTCATGTGGCCTGAGCACAAGGAAGGAATATGTGGATGGGGTGGGGGTATGTGTAGAGGTCTGTGATCTTAGTAATGCATAAGAAATCAAGTAGACAGTGCTGACACCATGGCCCTGATTTATTAAAGTTCCCTAAGGCCGGAGAGAATACACTTTCATCAGTGAAGCCGAGTAATTGAGCAGCTGTGGAATGGATTTCCTAAAATCAAGCTATTTGTTAGCTGTTTGTTAGCAAATGTTTTCAATCCTGGGCCAGATCCATTCCAGGTTTGCTGGATCACCCAGCTTCACTGATGAAAGTGTATTCTCTCCAGCCTTGGAGAACTTTAATAAATCAAGGCCCATGTGTTTAAGACAGTGTGGAATCCTAGGGTTCCTTCAGAGGTTCCTAGGAGTTCCTTGAGCAATGAGCAGTTTGTGCCTTTCTGGTCATTTTAGGTGATACCGATGATTATTTTGTCTATTTTTAAGGGTGACAATCTTCCCACTGACCACCACACGAATGTACCCTGACATGTGGACCTAGTAAAGTTTAAAGTTTAGCAGACTCTCACAGTTAACAGTAAGGTTCAGCAAGTGCAGCGGATGTCTCATCCAGTTGTCTACAGGAAGAAAAAAGCTTAATATCTAAAATAAAGTTTGCTGAACTCTTATACACTATAATGTATTATACTCCATTATATTATATATTCTTTATTAAATAATATTAAATAGGATCTGTTTTATCTGATATTTCAAAATAATATTGTTTTTATTTTATGTTCCACTTTCCTCTGTACATTTATAGCTACGTTCTGAGAATTGGCTATTGAAGAAGCTGTTGTCGGGGGAAAACTTGAAATTGTTTCCAAAGACCTAAGAGAAATTTTAATGGTTAGTGAACTGAGAAACTTTAAAGTGATCCTTGCTCACTTGAAAATCATTTTTCAGAAGACATTTCCTGCCCGTTTGCCAGAAATGTAAGATGTTTAGTGGGAGAAACAAACCATATAGTTGTTATGTTTCTCTACTGCAAAATTATAGCTATTATATTATTATAGCTAAATGTATTATTTTATAAATGAAGCTACGTACACACATCCAGCGGTTCTCGCCTGATAATTGGCTCAGGGCTGATATCAGGCGAGAATCTGGCGTGTGTACAGCACCAGTCGTCCATCTTCCGAACAACCATCCTGGCGGATTCATGGACCATGAACGGCTAACGATCCTAATTCATAGAGCAGAATGGTGCTGTATGTACAGCACTCGTTCACGCATCGTTCTGTGCTAGTCGTTGAAAAGGATTGTGAAAGATTCTTTCCAACGACTAATATTGCACATGTGAATGCGGCTTAAGTGCAACTGTATTAATTGTTCCTCTGTTTAAGGTACAGATTATCTATAAGTTTGCAAAGCAGTTACTCCCCACAGCAGCCCCACATAGAATGAATAGGGGTGGCAATGAGTGGTACCAGTATAACTCACTGCTGCCAGCTGTCAAATGTACTGTGGTATAAGTAAGCCCTTTTGGGCAGGGTCCTCTCCTCCTCCTGTGTCATTGGGCCTGATTTATTAAAGCTCCCAAAGGCTTGAGAGAATACACTTTCATCAGTGAAGCTGGGTGATCAGCAAACTGGAATAGATTTCTTCAATTTAATTTGCTATTTGCTAGCAAATGCTTTGAATCCTGGACCAAATCTATCCAAGGTTTGCTGGATTACCCAGCTTCACTGATCAAAGTGAATTCTCCCCAGCTTTTGAGAGCTTTCATAAATCAGGGCCATTGTCTTTTATTTGCAACCACTATTTAATGTACAGCACTGCATAATATGTTGGCGCTATATAAATATTTACTACTAATAATAATATTAATAATAATAAAAAGAAGTGACCACACAAGTGGCAAAGCGACAACCAGCAGGAGCTATGTGGGATTGCTCGACCTGGGGCTGGTCTGAACCTGCCCTTGAAATACCTACACCCAGTTATAACATTTGTAGTAGCAATTATACCAATTTTTGTAATGCAGCTTTTTTCATTCTACATTGGAGATGCCACCAACAGGCTTGAAATTTGACGGATCATAAAATTTAAGATTTTACAGTATTTCTAAATGTAGGCTTTACAATTATTGGCTCAAAGACAACATTGTTTTTCTATTGTGGCCAATTGGGCTTGCACTTTTACCCTTTTCCTATTTTCCACTTGGTCCCCTGCTACTTATTATATTGGGCCTCTAGTAAAGTTGGTACCACCGGTTTTAGAAAAGTTCTTCCCTACCACAACACAGTACTTGCTCCCTGAGAGTTACTACTCTGATCCAACCTGTAACAAACTCATCAATTATAGGGGGGTTCTGGTAAGAAACATATATAACAGGTTGCCTGCTATCCAGCAAAGCTGGTATTTTGTCTTTGATGGTCAAAGTACAGGTGCACTTTAGATAAGTAACCCAGCAGTTACATTTACATATAGCTAGAGGTAACGTAAATGGTTTCATATAGTTGATTCATTCCTTTAAAGCAGAAAATGTAAAAAGCAAACCTTGATTATAATAACTTAAAAATGATTTTAGGCTCCAGAGACCTTGCTATTTTCTCTTGCACTTTTATAAAAGTTCCCATGAACATTTTAGAACCATAAAGCTGGACAATCAAGAAACTTCTAGAGCAGCAGAAAGGCTCACAATGCAAAAAGGTTAACTAATATAGATCAATTTCATGTTTCTAAGATAAAGAACAATGAGCGATTGAAATAGGAAGAGTAAGATGTATGAAACTTTAATGGAATATTTTTCTTTGTGTTGGACAAGAGCGAATTTCAGATTTCTTATAACTATCACACATTTGGGAAAAATTACTTTTTAAAGCCAACGTTTCTGGTAGTTTTGTAGAGAACATTCATGGTGAAAACTTTTTGAGCAATGATAATACATTGTAGAAGTAAAGATGACTCACTAGTTGCTTAAAAACTTTACTTTGTTAAAGTATGTATAATACATGCATTTTCATTGCCATGGTTAAGCACTAAAATTATTTTAGTGCTTAACCATGGCAATGTTCACAAACCCTTTAAATATCATGCTTCAAGGATGTCCTACGGTTGTATATGATATGATTTTTTTATTGAAAAAGTATGGGATTCCCCTCAAATTGCAAACAAACCAGGTCCTGGCATGCAGCCCAGGCGGCAAGTCTATTTTCCACGTCTTTTACTTTGGAAAGAGTACAATGCAATGGGAGGCTCTTGCCTTGAACCCTTTTCCCCCAATTTTGAAAAGATGGGTCTCTTTTCCACCTCATGTTCTCCTATAGGGATGTGGGATTTATTAATGGGGCTTATTGTAAAACAAGGAAGCCCATTTAATCAAGAGGTGACCAGAAATCCACCCTGTCCCAGTGGGTATTGGGGACCCAATCCTAAAAAAAAGTTAAACATAAAAAAAGACTCACAAAAAAGTTTATTAACTTCCCCAGACAGTGATTCATGCACATTAAACTATCGAGCAATGTAAATCTGTTTCAGCCCTGGTGACCTCAATGGCACCAATGTGTACATGCTATATTCCTACCATTATTATACAGCTCACCTGGCTACAGAAATACTACATACCATGGAATTTGACAGTTTGCTTTTGGTGTGTGGTGTATAAATATTGGTGGTGATAGGTAATCTTGATTGACATGGCTTTACATTGCTGAACAGTGTAATTGACATAGGTGTACATTTAGAAGTGGCATTTAAATTGTGGCTACCCATGCTACTTTTGAAAATCAGCTGTTTCTTTAAAAGGAGAATTCATAATGTTTGCAACAAGCAGCACTAACTTTTATTATGGTAAAACTGTGGGCTCCACATCATTTGAGGCAGGCTTACAGAATACAGCAGCCCTGCTACGATTTAAAACTGGTCCCAAATCGAAGCACTATCCCAACTCTTATCTGTGAACCTTTCTAATAGCACTTGCACATTAGTTTGACTTCAAGGAATACCTATCACTAAGTAAGATCCACTTTTCAAAAACCTGGGACAATCCCATATTTTTTCAATCCTCCTGAAAAGAACATAAGCCTTTTGGTGAAACGCGTTTTTTGGCTTAAGAACATCTTTAACTGATTGAACTGTTTTTCCATTCTTTGGAACCTTTTGTCACATTTACCTCTTCCTCTCTCCTGCACATGTGGGCAATTCTGACTCTGGGCATGCCTGTGCTCACAAGTTTTATCAACTTCACCCATCCAACCGGCCAATCAGGAAATAGCCTCTTACCAATCCCTGGCTATTTAGCTAGCTCAGACATAGCACTAGTGCAACGTGTTCGTGCAACGTGTCTCCACTAGTGCTGAGTCCCCTAGCTTTGAGCATTTCATGTACACTTGTTGGGTAATTCAATGTTTCCTCTGTCCAGTTCCTGTTTTATCCCCTTGTTCCCTGGTCTTTTGTTTCCAGCCTGTCTGTGGATATTCCTATGTCACCTGTGCCTCCTGTCGCTTCCAGTGTCCCCTGTATTCCCTGTGTCTGCGGTGGCCCCTGTGTCTATTTCCCAGATCTCTGGTATTTGACCCCTAGCTTGCTTGCTGCCTGCCTCGACCCCGGGCTTCCTTCTGCCTAGTGATTTGGTACAGTGTATCATCCTGCCCACCCTGGTGTGCCCAAGGACCACAATCTGGCAGTAACCAGCACATCAACATCCTCACCACTAGAGGCTCTGGAGAAGACCTGGTTACTGGGTAGACTCTGTGCCTTGGTCCTTCACAGGGCTCACACAATTTTTGTGCAAGCCTTAGCACCCCCTAGAGGCTCTTTCTCCCCAAGCGTTACAACCTTTGCCCCTTTACGGTAATAATGATTTTGAGATAGTTTTTTTTACAATCTACGTATAACCATGTGTAATAGATCATGATTGTATAACAACTTTTTGCCACACAGCCTCACTCTTTTTGTACTCATTTAACATGATTTCTCCCTCTCCTTGAAACTTATGCACATTCTAGGGCTAGCAAACCTACTTAATTTCCTTGGTAAACATATCTTTATAAATCAGCCCCATAGTGTAAGTCCTGAACCACGCTATGTTCCACCTACAGTGAAGTTGCATTTCATTCTGTACTCATCCCATAGTTGAATGTTCTAGTGCTCACTATATACACCAACGAAGGAAAATTACTGAAGTTTAAATAATTCAAATCATGTGAGCTTAGTAAATGACATTAAACAGCTGGATGAAGTCAAGGCCACTGCCTGCTATTATAATGTGTTAAAATTGATGTCTCAGGTGTCAGCGATCTGTTACATCAATTAATATGTATCATGCTGAGGTTAAATAAAGGACAGCTCAGTTTTTAAACAGAAATAAATTGTCAGTAATTATACCGAGCTCACGTTGTAGGAAGGTGAACTTCAAGCACCTGTAAGCTGATAAACAATCAAGTTAAATGTGTGCCAAAATTGCCTGAAAGTGTGTTTTCATGCTGTTTGATATTATCATCATGCAACTATTTAACAACATTAACTGCAGAGCTGCCTGCCAAGTTCTTCTTGTGTTTTTCTATTTGCTATTCAATTAGAAGGAAATTTGTTTTTTTGTATGCCAATGATTGTGCCATATTGGTGCCATATATGGTCAATTCTTAAAATACTTACTTTAGAAAGTTAGTCAATGTTTTATTATTGTTTTACATCATCTGTTTGTACATATTCTTCAGCATCCTTTAATTTATGTGATTTGAAACTAGGCTCTCACCATTTCTGAAGGGACGCCTAATCATCAGGCTTTAAAGACTATATACTATATATACTCAAATATAAACCAAAAATTTTTGACCTGAAAATGCCATTAGAAAAAGAATTACAATGTATGCCGAAACCACTGGATGGTGCTGTGTCCTCATGTAAAGAAAAAGTTTATAATAAACTCTTGTTCTCTGTGACATTTTACATCATGACACAGTGCCATCTACTGGTGGCCAACAATAATGCACAAAAGATCTTTTAAAAACAAGTGCTTCATTTTTACCAAGTATGAAAGTATGAATTTTATCTGTTAAAAAGAGGTAACAAATAAAGAGACTCGATACACAGATTATTGTGTGAATATGTTTTGTGGCTATACATTTATCTATGAATTTAGGTTAATAAAATAGGCATTTATATGGAGTTCATTATTTTCAATAAAAGCAATTAGAAAGGGTAAATGACAAATTAGATGTGGACCATTTATTCAGTCATGAACACACCTATGGACCCTATAGTAGGGTATACAAGTCTATAGGTGTAACTGCATTGTGTTAAGGAATATTCCTGCGAGTTTTGCTTTAATCCAACTATAAAAGCTAATTTAGGAAAGGGAAAAAAAGATGTATGTATGCATATTTATTAGTTAATTTAAACACTCACTGTCATGCAGGGAAAATGTGAATGTAGAATAAAGGTTGAATAACAATACATATGGAATAACAAAGTACGGAGCTCTCATTCCTGCTACTGGTGTAAAGTTACTTCTTTTCCAGCAGGGATTCTGCATATCTTGTGCTGTACGTCAGCACCTAACACAGCATTAACTTAATGACCCAAAAGAAAGCCGCAGCAACAGTTCTCTCCTGTAGAGAGGAATACATAGCAGGCAGATGTTCCAACTCCCAAACAAACAGAAAAAAATATTAGGTTTCCAGATAGTAGCTGTCAGGAAACTTTGAAGAGCCAGATTATTATATATGTATTTCTTGCATTTAGTCAAAAAATGATTTTAGATAATGTTTTAATGGAAATTAAATGTGCCTGTATTGGTTACCCAATCTTAAAAAGGAGTTTTTTATGTTTAGGACTACAAAATAATATTTTTTTGTCACCCTGTTACATGGTTTTCTGGGCTTTATAATGGAGGTAAGAATATTGGACCATAAGATTTGGGGACAGGAAACATTGTGAGTCCTGTTTGTACTTTTTTGTGGAATAAAAATAAGTCATGTAACAATTATTGGCTACATGATGCTAAATTGTTTTATACATTGTTTTTTATACTGTGTCAAAATGGTTTTACGGTCTTGGAAATTTATTGTAAAAAAATGTCTTTTTAATACTATGGGTTTGATTTAATAAAGCTCTCCAAGGCTGAAGAGGATACACTTTCTTCAGTGAAGCTGGGTGATCCAGCATACCTGGAATTATTTGGAACTGGAATTAACAATTAGCAAATTACTTTTAAGAAATCCATTTCAGGTTTGCTGGATCACCCAGCTTCACTGATAAAAGTGTATCCTCTCCAGCCTTGGAAAGTTTTAATAAATCAGTCCCTATATGACTATATAGAAGCTTATTTATAATTTAATATTGCTTTATTGAATTTTGTAAAGGGCCCAACTCATCTTATTGTCTACTTATAGTATATATGGATTATAGTGGTTCCCTGGTACTATCTGCCTCTAGGAATTTACCTGTGTTTGGATGTTGATAAACAGCTTACACCTTCCACTGTTGGAAACTTTTTCAATAATTGGTTGTACAACTTTTTCCCCAGATCTTATATAAACTTGTTTTGTCTTCTGTTCTTAGATGTATATAAGTGTTTACAATTGTAACAAGTGAAAGAAGTTTTTAAACATTTCTTTCTTGACTTATAGTTGCACAAGTTTAGTGACACCCCTCCGAAGAGGCCGGTTGTCTCTGCAAAATGCGTTGGGTTTTTCTACAAACAGTACCAATTTCAACTTCACTACCAATGTATTTAATATTGATGGTTTTGATGATTTTAATAATGACAAAATAAACGTTGTTTTTACTTTATAAACCACATAACTCCTTCATCTGGGCTGTATACTGTGCTAACCAGCCATGTTTTTTTCTGACCAATATTTTGACTCCTGATTTAAATGTACTCATAAGCGATACGCTTTTTTCACAAATGTAGCACAGAACAGACATTTATTGGGTTGTACTTGAGGTTTTATGATACAACCAATAAACTTCTGATAAATAGGAATTGCCTGCATTGTATTGCAATCTTATCTCTGGCCACAAATGTTTTTATAAAGGGGGTTTTGAATAAAAATAACAGAAGTATAGTAAAATCTCAAACAAGCAGGACAAAGGTGTCAGGACAGAAGTGCCCTAAAACATTTGGCAAGGGAAGGAAAAGATAAATTATTCAAAGGTTTGATTAGCGTGTTATTTATTTGGATAGAAGGACCATGCTGGACAACTGGAGCTTGGTCTCATGCTGTGCATTGCTTCACTGGGTTTGTTTTATCTTGATAAATGGCTTGTAAAATCAAGCTAAGCTTACTAGGCAAATATCGAACAGTGACCCAGTTTCACATTACTAATATTGCAGCTGAAATCTTGTTTTTGTTTTTTTTGTCAGTGGTATAATGTCTTCTTCTGTGTGCAGATACTCCATCTTTTTAGGGTCCATTTTATTCTTTAGATTGCATCAATGTTCATGCGTTAATGTGCATTGGGGTTGCATGTTAAAATTAAATACGGGCAGTCCCTAAGGTGACCCTTTTTCTACTTTTCTTTTTCTCTAACACAGTGCATTGCACTATTTTTTGGTTTTTGTTGCTTTACAAAGCAGGTGGATTAGTGAGTTTTTGGTTATTTTTTGGTGAGTTTTTGGTTAAGTTATTGGTACTGATAAGTATGTAACATACATTACCGCACGTTACAACAAGATGGAAGCCTACATGGGCCTTTTACCTTGTAAGTGTTTTTTTCCAACATATTATAAAATGCAACAACATGTGATAGACTACAACATTGGAGGTAACAAGTAAAGAAAACCTGAATATTCATTTTAACTTGTCATACTTAATAGGAGCTACTATGTTTTGTGTAGCTTCCAATTCCTATATAAAGGTCCTTTCAAAGAGTAATGGGTAACGGTAAAGGCAACTAAAACAATTTACTCAAGAATAGTGTGGTTTCACATTCTAAGCTAAGCAAAAATCATGGGAAGTATGGCGGAGTAATTGTTGCAGCTGGACAGTCACAACACTGACTGTGCCATCCTTCACATCCCCACATCAAAATTATCAAACATCACTTTCTCTCCCAAGTCAACCATTCATATACCTATATATTAGGCCTCAAGACTCCTCTTCTTCACATCAGCCAAGGTTATTCGGTACTCCTTCATTATATAGAACTCTCAATTGAGCCTCTATGGCCCCCGAGGATCCCATACAGCAAAATGCGTCAGGAAAGAGACGACCTAACCTCTACGACCTGTTGGACAAGTGCCACATACCTAAAAAGTGATTTGTTCCTATCTCATTACATATTTGTACACTGATCACTAGCTTAGTAAAGCTCTGTCTAGCTTAGAATGTGAAACCACAATGTAAATTGTTTTAGTTGCCTTCTTTGTTCTCTAATTTCTTGTTTATAGTTATACAAGGCTTGGCAACAATCACTAGAGAAAGTAAAATATCTGTTTTTTTGGGTCCCTCTAACTCTGAACACTTAATAATATTCTGGGTTGTTCTAGATTCTGTTCTCCCTGGGGAGTTATGGTTGGCTACATTCTGATTCAATCAATACTCTGGTGCATATACCCATTGGACCTATGGTGGTGACCTTTTTAGGCAAGTATTGGGAACAGGTTAAATGTGAAGAGAACTGAAACTGGGGGAGAACCTCACCATGGATCACTGAAGGTAGCTGGGGGAAAGCTGGGCAGGTCAGCTCTGAGGCACCAGGACCTGGCTGGGCTGGGAGTCCAGATAATGGACTATTTAGAAGATGAGCCAGATTCTCAGTGGTTGGAGGCTTAGCTTCAACGAGCATTACTCAAATGGAGAAGGGGAACCAAAGAAAAGGAAGTTCAGGGCAGGGACCCATGTGTAGGACTCTAACTTCAAATAACAGACCAAGTCCAGATGAGTGGCTTCTTTCAATGCTGGGCTTCTTTTAGCCATCAATGCTGATTGATGAGATTTTTTTGCTGTATATGAACTGCCTATATCTGACACTCTGCTACCCTAATTTCCTCTACGACATATTGAGTTGCAAAATATTCCCCTTACCTAAAATTATATGAGCTTCTGTCATTTTCTTAAGACACATTACAAAGAAGAGCTTGACAAATGCTATATTTGTACTGTTTCGTTTTGATATAAAGTGAAAGAGCAACCCTGAAGTGGACAAGCAAAGAGGCAAGTCCACAATAATGGGTAAGTATACTTTCTATAGAGAGTTTGGAACTGATTTATTATTCTCTGCAAGACTGGAGAAGATAGACTATCATGAGAGAGCCTATGTGATTCAGCAAACCTTGAAAATATTTTGCTTTTGGCTGGAAAATGTTTTCAATCCTACACCAGATCAATTCTAGGGTTGCTTGATCACCCAGGTTGTCCTATCTATCTTCTCCAGTCTTAGAGAGTTTTAATAAATCAGTCCCTGTGTGTTGTAAAGCTATAGGTCTAACCACCTTTGATGCTCTACAAGCAGATATAGTGAAGAAACCCATATAGCTTGAGAAACTGGATTTAATCAAAAGGAGTATTAAAATACTCGGTTTTAGTATGCACAGTGTAGGCGTTTCTTCTGTTGATATGTTAAAAAAAACAACCCGAAAAACACCTAATAGTAGTAATGCACATCATAGCAAAAAAAAATGTGTTAAAGATGAGTGCTAAAACACCATCTATTTATAATAATATAGTGTGATTCCAGCTTGAGTTAAACGTGACTCAGTCAACTAAATAAAGCGAACCTTTTGGTCATTACAATTCTGCCATTAATTGACATTTTCTCTAAGATATTTATTTAGGAGCTTCATATGAGCTCACAATCATGTTTCTGAACAACCTTTTTTAACTGCAGCTTCTTATTTGAGGATATTAATGTCATTTCCTTTGCTTGAAGAGCTGTGATATAATTCCTTTTCAAGCATACTTGTGCTCAAAAAACAATATTGTTTTACCATTATCTTCCTTCAGAGTGGTACTAAGGCTACATACACACATGCAATAATTGTCCTTAAAAACGATCTTTCACAATCCTTTCCACTGACAAATGACTGCACGATGCATGAATGAGCGCTGTAAATACAGCACCATTCTGCTCTATGGAGAGAGGAGGGGGAGAACAATGGAGCGACACCCCGCTGTGCTCTCTCCACATCACTTGCATTATGATTGTTCTTTATCCGTGGATCCGCCAGGAGCATCGTTAGGATGACAAGCACTGTAGACAGGCCATATTCTCGTCTGATATCAGCCCTGAGCCGATTATCGGATGAGAACCATTGAACGTGTGTACATGGCCTAAAGAAGGTTCTGGCACATCAGGAGAATTTAACCTTTCTCTTGAATCCTTTTATGTTCTCACCTCACTGGGGTCGGTAATGAAATCCATCATGGGGTCATTGTTGAAGTGGATTATCAGTGTTTAAATTGAAGAATTCAAGCTTCGACTAAACATTAGCATATCATGTGCCTTTATCTTAATTGATGGGACCAGTGTAGGAGCCGCCATGTACAAAGCAGAAATAATAACAAAAATAACAAATAATAAAAAAAACACAAAAGGTAAAGGTCTTTTAATAATAATAATAATAATAATAATAATAATAGTATGTTTTTAATGGTTGTATAACAATGTTGTTTTAATAGTAACATCTCTCACCTTGAACTAGTATACAATCATGACTTCACTATGACTTTCTGTATTTGTTTTAGAATCAAACTCAAGACTTAATGAACTTTCATACTGTTGAGAAAAGAAATATAGGAGTAAACATTTCTGCATATTCATTTAGTTAATAGACCTAGGGCTCTGTTTTTCAAACAAGGAATCCTCTGGTGGGAAGCAATTACTACCATTGAAACACATGGACCTGAAAGATTCCCAGAAGAGAATGTTTGATTTCCTGTTTTAAAACTAGAGCCCCTTGGAGTTATATTGGAACCATGGTAGTAACAGCAGCTCTCTTATTCCTTTGAGTAAGGCAGGCAGGCCTTATCAAAATTGTACAGCTGGGCCCTGCAAATTCTGCACATAAACAGTCACACAGTTGCTATGCATTGTGACATGTTAAAATGTTGAGTTTTAAGATTACTGATCCATTTTATTTTATTTAAATTTTAATAAAGGCCAAATAGATTTTCTAATTTAATTTCTGGGTTTCTGCAATTACAAAGCGAAATTGTATCAGTTCACATAAGGTTGGTTTCCATTGGGATTTCTGGAAACTGTGAAAGGAAATGCAGCCCCATGTGAGGTGCTCTCAGTAATAGTCTGTATCTGTAGCATTCCTCTATTCACTGGTGGTGGAGCCAGCTGTTTTCTGTGACTCACATGATCCATGATTTCAAAGAACTGAAATGGAACAAAACACAATTATCCCTGGCCAAGGAATGATCTGCAAATGCAAAGCAGATTAACCAACCAGAAATCTCATTTAGAGTCCCTGTGTGCAAGATAAAAGGAAACTTTCACAAATGTTTGGTATGATTTATGAATATACATATGTAAGGTCAAATAGAATGGTATGCTTTTGTGTCTTGAGAAAACCAACCAAGTCAAAAGCCTTTGCTCTGGGAAGAATCAGGGACACCACAAAGGATTCGGGGCAGCTCCTCTCCCAAAATTCATTTTGTACCGGATGTTAATTTGGGTTGGGAATCTTTGTTGCCCCCACCTTGTCTGGATCTTCAATGCTTTCTTGTTAAAAGACACAATCACAAATACATTTTTTTGGACATCACCATGGGTAACTCTCAGGTGTGCACATGATCATTATCAGTTAGGAATTCAGGTTGCCGGAAAAAAGGAGGAAAACAGGGAAAGGAAAAATGTGGCTATGGGGGTTATTTACTTACTCGTATTTATATAGTGCCAATAAGTCATTTCACATGTCACTAAGTGCCCTCATATGTCATTAACACAGCCTAAGGCGAGTTTTGATGGGAAGCCAATTAACCTAACTAACCTAACACTGCATGTTTTTGGGATGTGGAAAGAAATTGAAGTACCCGGAGGAAACCCAAACAGACACAGGGAGAACCTGAAAAACTTCTTGGGGACAAAGTCCTGGCCAAACTTGGAACCTGGGACCCACTGCTTCAAAGGCCATAGTGCTAACCACTGAGCCAACTCTGCCCAACCAGTAATAAATGAATAAAAACCAAACATTATTAGGCTGATTTTCTATGTTCACATTGTCAATTAAAGAAAGTGGTAACACAAAGGTTTTCTACTTCTTTAAAAATGAAAACATTGTGAAGGTTCCTGTTTGTTACCATAAAAACTAATAAAAGCATCTTTGATATGCCTTCAATTGGCAAGCTCAAATGTACCTAAAATACAGTATACTTACCCAACCAAAACATCTCCCCTTCTTCTTCAGCATGTTTCTTGCTCTTTTCCCCCCTTTCTTTTCCCTCTTGTCCTAACCACTTTCTCCTGAACCTTCTCCCCTATGCCCCCTATTTTCATTTCTTCTCTTCCCTCACAATGCCTCCGCCACCTCTTTTATTGTCCACTTCCATAAGTGTTATATTTATATAAGTCCATAGTCAGTAAAGTAGTCACAGGAATGGTCAAAACCTGAGCTTTCTCTGTGCTGGGGCAAGGCTTAATTCTGGCTGCACATGTGGCTAAACGTATCTTTTCTCTGGACAGTACTCCCTCTTGTTTCTATGCCATCTGAAGGTAAAATGTGGGGTGGGCATCTACTTACCTAACAATGCAGAGCTAGGAGTAATGCTCTCTACATCTGCGCAGGTTGCACACCACACAGGAAAGCATTGGAGCTTAGAGTAACCTATGGCAATCCCTAAAACCCCTCCTAAGAGGAACATTCCCAGCCCCCTGTTCCCTGCTTCATGGTGTCAGTGGTCAGCAGGTAGTGATTAAAAGTAAACCCAGCAACAATCTAATACCTTTAGATCCATTACAACTTTTGTATATTAACCCTATAGTCTCAACATAAGACAGTAGAACAGGGAAATTATAGAGAAAATATAAAATTAAGTTCATATGTTTTGTCTGTGTTTATCTACATTGATTTCTAAATCTAATGCAGGGGTTCATTTCACCCTATGCTCTGTGCTTCTATTAACCATTTAAAACCTGTACTCATATGTTGAAAAATTGACTTGCTGCCTTGCAGGCACTTAATATGCAGAGAAAAAATTTGCAGATATCAGTAATATGTAACACAGAGTGCAGAGATCAGTGGTATGTAACACAGAGGGCAGAGGTCAGTAGTATGCAACACAGAATGCAGATATCAGTAATATGTAACACAGAATGCAGAGATCAGTAGAATGTAACAAAGAGAGCAGAGATCAGTAGTATGTAACACAGAGTGCAGAGACCAGTAGTATGCAACACAGAATGCAGATATCAGTAATATGTAACACAGAGTGCAGAGATCAGTAGCTTGTAACACAGAGTGCAGAGATCAGTGGTATGTAACACAGAGGGCAGAGGTTAGTAGTATGAAACACAGAATGCAGAGGTCAGTAATATGTAATTCAGTGGACAAAAGTCAGTAGAATGTAAGACACAGTGCAAAAGTCAGTGGAATGTATTGCAGCCTGCATAGCAGTCAGTAAAGTAGTCACAGGAATGGTCAAAACCTGAGCTTTCTCTGTGCTGGGGCAAGGCTTAATTCTGGCTGCACATGTGGCTAAACGTATCCTTTCTCTGGACAGTACTCCCTCTTGTTTCTATGGCATCTGAAGGTAAAATGTGGGGTGGGCATCTACTTACCTCACAATGCAGAGCTAGGAGTAATGCTCTCTACATCTGCACAGGTTACACACCACACAGGAAAGCATTGGGGCTTAGATGAACCTATGGCAATTTCTTGCCATAAACCCCTCCTAAGAGGAACATTCCCAGCCCCCTGTTCCCTGCTTCATGGTGTCAGTGGTCAGCAGGTTGTGAATAAAAGTAAACCCAGCAACAATCTAATAACTTTAGATGCATTACAACTTTTGTATATTAATGCTACAGTCTCAACATAAGACAGTAGAACAGGGAAATTATAGAGAAAATATAAAATTAGGTTCATATGTTTTGTCTGTGTTTATCTACATTGATTTCTAAATCTAATGCAGGGGTTCATTTCACCCTGTGCTCTGTGCTTCTATTAACCATTTAAAACCTGTACTCATATGTTGAAAAATTGACTTGCTGCCTTGCAGGCACTTAATATGCAGAGAAAAAATTGCACAGAATTTCACATGATTTAGGTTTGTTGGAACATTCCAGTACCTATTATTATTATTGTATATTTTGCATTTTCATAAATGCTATTTAGTCATTATGTCCCAGTGAAACTTTTCCAGTTGGGGGAGCTCTAGGATTTCTTTACTCTAGTGCCTATGTAGCAGACAATTTCCCTAAATTGTGTATTTTCTGTCTGTTGGCAGACTACAAGAAACACTTAGTATTTTTTTTAATTGGAGATACCCTGCAAAGATTTGTGGCAGACTTCATAGCTCATAATTTGTGCAGTCTGTGCAAATTTCCTTAAGCAGTTATTACTTTTTACCTTGTAGTCTCAGAGTCTTGGGTTTAGCACCAGAGACTCTGGATACATGGAGTTTGTATAGTCATGCTATGTTTGCATGGTTTTGCTTTATGTGCTACAGCTTCCTCCCACAATCCCAAAACATACTGCTAGGTTAATTAGCTTCCACCCACATTGGCGGGAGTGTGGGCAGTGACTGTGATAGGGATGTTAGACTGCAAGCTGTTTTGGGAGTGGGGTCTGTTGTGAATAGTTCAAAGTTCTTTGTAAAGCATGGTGGAATACATTGGAATGGTATAAATAAAACAGGCACACATAAACTCAGCCCTATCCAGCAATTATTTAATTTGGAGTCACCCTGGAATAAATGAGGCTTGTAACCTTGTTAGAAATAGAGAAGCTGACTGCACAAAAACAAACTGGGAATTTGCAGATCTCGATATGTAAATCACAGACAGTAGTAGTAAGGGGATAATATTTCAATATTAAATATTCATACCTTATATATGAATTCTGTAGTCTATGTCAAATTTATGATATATGTCTGTGGATGTGAATATGTCTTAAAACGGAACTCCGGGAACAGATAAAACGTTATGGATGCAATAAACAGTTTCTGGACTCTTCATCAGAAGCAAAAACAGGATATGAAGAAGAAGATTCCTAAAAGACTGTAGCTTCACTGCAATAAAAATGCTTATAAGATCATTGTTAAATAAAACATGAGCCTGTATGCATGGCACACATATGCCACAATCCTGTAACCATGAAAAATTGCTTTAATTAGTATGACACAAGTAAAAGTCTTACATATACCTTAGCATAAAGGATTTATTTTTTTAATGAAACTTTTCCATTACATTTTTTTTCACACATAACATAAACAGAGGGCATGGGTCAGTACTGAAATATATATTGCAGAGTGCAGGGGCCAGTAGTATGTAACACACAGTGCAGGAGTCACTAGTCAAAAATGCAGATTTCAGGGGATCACTGGTATGTAATACAAAGTGCAGAGGTTAGTAGAACATAATGCAGATTGGAAAGTAGTATGTAATTTAAAGTACAAAAATCCTGGAGTATGTAATGCAGAGTGCAGGCTTCAGTAGTCAGTATCACACAGAGTGCAGAAGTCAGTAATACCCTGTTTCCCCGATGATAAGACACTGTCTTATTTTTTTTTGAAGGGCAAAATATGCTCTAGGGCTTATTTTCAGGGGGATGCCTTATTTACCCATGAAGAAGACTACAGTACACAGTTATTGTTCATGTGCCATTCATGTCCACTTCTGATCAATCTGTGCCAATCATTGTCCCCTTCTGATCAATCATGTGCCATTCCTGTCCCCTTCTGATCAATCATGTGCCATTCATGTCCACTTCTGATCAATCTGTGCCAATCATTGTCCCCTTCTGATCAATCATGTGCCATTCCTGTCCCCTTCTGATCAATCTGTGCCAATCATTGTCCCCTTCTGATTAATCTGATCCATTCATTGTCCCCTTCTACTGTAATCAATAATATACTGTACCATTTAATGTCCCATTCTAAAGCTTACCGTATATAGAGTGGTACTGCTCACAGCAAAAAAAAACCTGTCTGAACTCCTGAACAAACTCCTGCAGTCTCCGTTAGGGAGGGATGAGGGAAGCTGCCTGTGTTTGCGTGGGCGGAGTCACGTGTGTTTGCGTGGGCGGAGTCACTTCAGTCCTGTCACTTCCTCTTCATGAAGAGGACGCACGGAGGAACCACATGGAGGAACCACACACGGAGTCACCCACCGCACCACGCGATTCTGGTAAGTAATCGGTGGGTGGCTTATTTGCGGGGGGGGGGCTTATTTTTCATTTTTACCTAAAAAGGGGGGGCTGTCTTATTTGATGGCCCTGCCTTATCATCGGGGAAACACGGTATGTAACACAGAGTGCAGAGGACAGTATTTTGTAACGCAGAATGCAAAGGTTAGTAGTGTGTAAAAGATGAAAGGAGATAAAGGCAGAAGGTCAGTGATATTTAACATAGACTGCAAAGGTAGGTATGTACTGTAAATCAGCAAAATAGTCACAGCCTAACTTTTCTCGGTGCAAGGGCAGAGAATAATTCAAGATTTGGCCAACACTTAATTTTCCTGGGCAACACTTCATCTGGTCTCTCTGCCACCGGGGGGTAAATGTTGGGTTTATGCAATACAGAGCTTGGGGTGAGGTCCCCTGTGTCTGCTTGGGTTTTACACCACAAAGGACAGTATTATTTGTAAATTTCCTTGATGCGCTGTATAGTCCCTAACACTCCTCTCCCAGTTTTTGCTCTGTCCGTGACTCAATCCCAGTGGCAGTGGGCGGTGAGCTGTAGTCTGTACATTCCTCTACTATTATATGTTTTTTAAAGGATCTGAATTTTAAAGGAACCCTGAGAATCCCCAATATAACAAAAAATATTGTGTGCTATTTCCCCCTCTTCTTAGATTGTAAGCTCTTCTGGGCAGCGTCCTCCCCTCCTCCTGTGTCAATGTTTGTATCTGTCAAAAATTTCAGCCCCTATTTAATGTACAGCGCTGTATAATATGTTGGCGTTATATAAATACTGTTTACCAATAATATTAATAATATTAAATACATTTTTTTAAATATTTAAAAATACATTTTTTAACAACATTTCTATAGCAACATTGGGGCTTTTCCTTTTTGATTTATTTTGTTTTTTTATTGATGACCATTCTATAACTTTTTCTTCTGTTTTTAGAAACGACACTGTCATTGTGAATAGAGTCCATGAACATGTTCTAAGGCAGCAAATGGGAAACCTGAAGTTATGTGAATACCTATTCTCTGCTTAGAAAATATTTAGGATGACACCAAGAATCTTAAATGCATTTTCTGACACTGTAAAAACTGCTATACCAGGAAAATCTACAAAAAGAAAAAAATACCAACTACATGCCATGCCCCTAGAAGATATTAAACCCAGGACTTCAGTGTTTTAACATAGCAGGGCTAACCATTAGATAACCTGTCTGAATTACATCTTTATGCCCTGGGATTCAAATTTTTATAATCACTAAACTGACTCAATTGTTCACATTTTTCCCCTGGAGTTATGTGTGACTACTAAGTCTTGTCAATGAGATTTCACAGTTAGGTTAATGCAAATGAGAATCCTTATGACAAGACTTGACTGCAGAGACTGAGCTTGTGGATAACTCCATCTAACAACTTGATTAGCGGCAGCATCCTAAACCTTTATCAGTCCTGACATGCAGGGATACAGTCCTAATTACTAATCTTGTGTAATAGTCTACATCAGGAAACAATTTCCAGAGACATTTTGCTGTTGGGTTCAGAGATATTTATGGAAATCTTCATGTTTATTTAGTGATGACTGTTGACTATGCAGAGAGTGAAATGAATACATTTCTATTTACTGTAGCCATATACGTAAAGAAGATGCAATGTGATTGGCTGAAATTAGTGACGTCACTTAGCACCTCTGCTCTAAATAATTAAATAGTTCCTGTAGTAAAACGAAAAAGTCATATCTGCTTTTATTTTTTATTAGTATAATTGGTGGGGTTTGGCTAATATATTATAGCTGAAATAGCTGAAAGTATAGCTATTATAGCTGAAATAAGAGAGTAACCCCTTGTTCCATATTCCAAAAAATCACATTGTACCATTTTGCTCAGATGATGTATTACTTTGGGACAAGGACAGGTAAGATAACTACAGTGGATAAAAAAGTGATCACACCCCATGTTAGATTTTTGTGATGTAAAAAAAACACTACAATAAATCTTTTTAAAACTTATCCCGCTTTTAATGTGACCTATAACCTCTACAATTCAATTGAAAAACAAACAAATCTATTAGGGGTAAAAATATAAAAATAAGTTGGTTTTAAAAAGTGTGCACACCCTTAATCTAATACTTTGCTGAAGCTCCTTTTGATTTTATTACAGCATTTCTTCTTATTGGGTAGGGGAGTCTCTCAGCATAGCACATCTTGTTTTGGAAAAGTGCTCCAAATCCGTCATATTGCACATTCATATTTATTCATATTTAGGTCACCTGACCCATTTTCTATAGGATTTAGGTCTGGACTCTGGCTGGACCATTGCAAAATTTAAATTTTCTTCCGTTGAAGCCATTCTTTTGTTGATTTGGATCTATGCTTGGGGACATTGTCATGTTGAAAGGGGAAATTCTACTTCATCTTCGAGTTTCTAGTAGACAACTAGAATTTATTGGTCCAAAAAGGACTGGTATTTAGAACTGCTCATATCTCCCTCATCCTTGACTAAAACCCAAGTTCCAGCCACCACCATGCTTCACCATTGGGATTGGGTTCTTCTAGTGTTATATTTAAGGTGGGAAAAGTTTTGAAATGATCTAGTGTGGTCGTATTTTTGCATCCCAATACCCTGACATTTTAACAGGCATATATTCGAGGTTTGTTGGATCTCCCTGTCTTTCCCATGACAGTCTATCTTGGTTTTGTAGTATTGGACTCCAGTATTGGAGAGCTTTAATAAAACAAGCTCATTGTATTCTTTTTAAAATTTAAACTGTATTTTATCAATGTAGCTACAGACATATGGGCTCTAATGTGGAAATTGGATCTGAGCTACCCTTCTAGCTACAGACCTATGGGCCTTTCTAGCAGATTATTCTGGTATTGTATGTAAGGTGGGAAATGTTTTGAAATTATTTATTGTGGTCTGATTTTTTGCATCCCGAAACCTGGCATTTGAGCATTTGAGGTATGCTCACTTTTTATATCCACTGTATATGGGCAAAATGAGCTAGAAGACAGGTGCTTACTCTACATTATGCCAGACTGTAATTCTGTTTTAAATTATTCAGAGGTATACCTTCATCATATGGCTTCATACCCCTAATTAAAGTGGAAGAAAACTGAAAAAAACTCACTCACCTTTACTTTCGCAGATCCGTTGATCCCTCTGGAGATTTTCTGGATAGGGTCTTTCCTCGTCCTGGAACCTTTCTTTGTCCTGGCACAGAGGAAGCACTGGGTGCCGCCATTGTCTTTGCCCTTCTTTTGCTTTCTTCCTGAATCACCCGATCTCGCAGGAAGTAGATGTAGGTGGGAAAAAAAGAGTGCTGATCTCACTGTGCATGCATGAGATCGGCATTTTTTTTTTTTACCCAATTGTGCATGCCGATCTCGGAGCAGCCAGAAGCTTTGCGCTCCCATTCTGTCTTGATTGGTTTTAAACCCCCTTCCCAAAAAAAAAGGTAATTGTCTATAGGGTAAAAAATTTTAGTTTAGGTCCCCTTTAAGAATCTTTTTTCCAGATGATCCCCCATAGAAATATATGGACACCCTTCATCTGGAAACAGCAGAAAAAAAGTCACAGTCAAGAACAGACGCACCACCAGCAGCAAAGATTATCAGTAAATGCCAGATAAATAATCAATCCCTAATCTAATCTACTCACAAGGCAAACATCACTGCGGAGTTCATTACTAAGATATGTTTTGACTAATATATGGTATTCCAGTATCATCATCCAAAACTCTAATGTGCTGATATGAATATTATCGGTGATGAAATGGATACCTGTACAGTGATATAATACACCTCCTCCAGGTATTGTGCAATGAAATACTTGAGAGTCTTAATCATCGTTTAGTGAGAAGTCTTCCTTATTAATGTTGACATGATTCTCATTATTGATGTACAGCATCTAGATTTCCATGGCAACCATTGCCAGAGCAATGGATGTGATGAGTGCCGTCTCAATCAGCTGTACCTGTTATGCTTGCAAAACAGTTAAAGCACTTTTTGCACTCGGCAGTACAGTAATCAACAGTATTCTAAATACAGATCTTTATTTAACCCTGAACTGACTTTTTTCTGACCTCTCGGTAAGCTGAAGCAGCCACAAGATATTCTTAAAAACCCAATTGTGCAGCTGCCTTTATTTAATGTCTTTGTTAAGAACAAGAAGCGTTGTATTAGCTCTAATAATACAGCCATATTGATTATCACACTTAATAAAAGCCATTCACAAGCGGCTCTTTGCTAAGTTCGAGTAGCAAAACACTTTAATGCTCGCTTAAAGGAATGGTTTTTGTCTTTGATGTTGTTTCAATTTTTTTTTTTTACTTTCTTTCTTTTGTGTTTTCAGGACATAAAACCAATTGTTATAGAATTTGAATGATTTACTGGAATAAAATCTTGATTTTAGAAATGAATATATATTACGGTGTGTTTGTCCATGGCACACAATTTTAAAGTGCTCCTTGTATGTTTATTATGAGACTGTGTGACAACATGTTAAAGAGAATCACCTAGTACATGGGTGATCCAGCAAACTTGAAATGGATCTGGTCCAGGATTAAAACATTTGCTAACTAAAAGCAAGTGATTTTCAGGTTCTAGGTCTTTTTAGATCACCCTGGTTTTCCCATGACAGTCTATCTTCTCCAGTTTTGGAGAGCTTTATTAAATCAAGCCCAATGCATCCTTCCTATCTTAAACTCTAGTTTATCAGTGGTGTGGCTACAGACCTTTGGGCTCCTATGTGAAACTGGATTTAGGTCTCCCTTGTTCTTGTAGCTACAGACCCATGGGGTAATTCGGCTAATTTGTTACACATATTTTTAAATCAGTGCCTATTTATATCAGAGTTCTCCTCTTTATATTAAGAGATTCTAATTTTTACACTAGAGTTCCTCGCTTCACTTTAGATCACCCAATTTACATCAGAATGTCCTTTTAATCATTAAAGTCCACAACTTCACATCAGTGTCCCCAAGTTCACATTAGAGTCCACTTTTACATCAGAGCACCCCTTCAGAAGGCATTATACTTTCTGATTATTGCACGCATGGAGTTCTAAGCTCCATGCAGTGTTGACAGGTCCAGTATCCTGTCATCAGTTCATCCCCTGCCATTTTCACCACTGACTCGTCGGGGTCATTCACAACCCTCTTTGGCTGTTGAATGGCCACTGATGATGTAACTGTTGCTCTTGGTAATTAGTTAACTTGTCCCCACTATCTAGGTTTATTCCCAGGCTCCACAATGCATTGGCATTTGCACCGTGCAGTGTGAGCAAGATAACCCAAAAAGAGCAAAGACTTAATTTTTTTGTATTTTGGGTTTAGTTCCACTTTAAAAGTTTGTCATCAGGCAGGTCCTTATTGCAGAAAAGGACAGGCAATGTTCCTTCTGAAATAAGTATTCCTACCTGCCTGATTGCTGCCCATCTGTCAAAATTTGCTGCACAAGTGTAGATCAGCATTGGTTACAAGGGATACCCAGCAAACCCAGTTTCCCTTGCAGGTGCAGATGTGTAGAAGTTATGTGTTCCTGACCCTGCCAATCAAAATGGCCTGAGAAGATGGCAATGCTTGCAACGGAACGTGGACTGGTCAATACTCCCAATGTTTAGTTCCGCTTAAGACATTTATATCTTTGATGGAATTCATACTGCCTTTACCTGACCTCACAAATGAATGGCTGAATGGGCACAAATTCCCACAGATGTCCCCGAAAACATTGTGAAAAGCATTTTCAGATGAGTGGAGGCTGGTATAGTGGCCACATTGAGAGAAGGAAAGACTATATTAATGTCTATTGTTAGGAAAGGGATGGCCAACATGTCATACTGGTGTGATGATCAGATGTCCACAAACTTTTAGCCATATAATGTATTCTACAAATTGGGAAACGGAAGAAATTTGCCAGCTTTCATGTCCCACAAAATGTATATTTCATAGAAACTATTTATACCTATTCCTATATGCTTGCAATGATAAACTCATCTTTTTATTGCAAAGAAATTGCATCATTTATTTTATTTCTATTTGCCTGTAATCATGCCTTAGTATAAGCTGTTTTTCTGGAGGTAAAGTATGTGAAATCCATTACCTGCCTCTCAGTTTAGCTTTAGCTTTATCTTCAGTAAATGATTGCATTTGGTGGATATTGACGTTACCCTTTGCAGGCTGTGGCACTGGGTATTAGTAATATTTCAGTAGCTTAGACACGCTTCGCGTGTTTTGCCTTATAGCATTGTATGTTTCTGTGTGTGCATGAATTAGCACAGAGCAAAGAATCAAAGAGATAAAATACCACAAGCTGAACTTTACTGCAGTGTTTCTATAAAAAGAATGCTCTGGTATATCATGTCAACAATTTTTCAAGTCGCTAATTAAAGGAAAACTTCCCTTTTGTAACATAATGATACATAATTGCATATCTATCTGCCTAAAACTAAAGCAAAATGGTAACTTAGAGGTGCTGTGTCCAGCAATAGTTTATTGAATGCTGGTATGTCATCATTCCTTGTTACATGATGGGGTCAGAACATTTTTCTGGGCTCTGCACTCACATACAAGTAAGAATTCCGATCTTCCAGTAATGAGAGTTTGATTTTTGGTAATTTATTTTCTAAGACTAACACTTAAGGGTCTAAGTATAAATGTTCAAGATTTGCCAAAATTACACATTTTTCTAATTTTTCAATTAGAATATACTGTATGTGAATAAAATTTTACTTATGATGAATACATTTACTTATTGAAATCAGTATGAAAAATGTGTGAAGTTTAGATTACCATTGGGTGAGTCTCAGGTGAAAACATTTATAAATTAACCCATAAGACAGACAGCTGATAACAATAAAGAAAACCAATATTATATGGAAATCTGTTTAAATGATACATGGTGCATGAATTACCTAAAATATTTTTATACACATGAACTTATTACCCTAAAACCTCCCTTTCCATCTCCTAAGAATATTCCAGATTTAAAATTTTCTTTTTTTTAGTTTTTTTCTGTAAAAAAAAGGGAAAATAAAACCACAAACTTTACCAAACTTTAACTAAATAGCAACTGACGTTGTGAATGGCGGATGAGTAATGGTGAGTGGGGGAATTTTACAGGACTTGATTATGCTGCAAACAAGTTTGACAATTTTTTTTAAAATGACTCCCAATGTTTGCTTTCAAGGCCATGTGATCACCAAACCATGATCATGATGTAATCATCACAATAGAGAACCATGATCACATGACTTTGTTGATATTGGGTTAATTTTAGCTTTAGTTTTAGAGATGGCAATAGGATTAAGGGTTAAAAACGGCTTCAGCAATAAGCATTCTTACCTGCCTGATCATTCTGTGGAACTGTCAGGATACTCGGCAATCCCAGCTTCCTCTTAAGATGGCAGAAGGTCGCATCTAGGAGGAGAAAAAGTAAGGAGATGGTGACGAAATAGGAGCAGGTGAGTATTGTGGGGTTAAGATCTTTAGTCTAACCCACAAAAAAATTAAAAAACACCATTGAAGAGGCATTCCGCCTACATTGTAAAGATTAAATGCTCATTTTTGTCTTAAAGGTAGTAATAAACTTCTTCTTTGCATACTGTATTCCTTCATTTACTACTTTCTAATATTTTGTACACTGTAAAGTGGAACTACAGTCACTTTTTTGTTTTTTATGCGCTTGGAAAGAGTTAGAACTGATGTCAGCTTTTTTTGATCTTTGGGTCTCTTAGAAAGTTTTGCCTTTTGGTGACTGTTATTTTTAGGTTTCAGGAGAGGAGTCTCACTACTCTAATCAAGACAAAAACTTTTTGATCTAGTGCAACTGACTTTTCCTGACACCAAGTCAACTTCAGAGCTGCAGAGACAACAATGTCACATTAAATGGTCAAATGTTCAATTTCATAAGAAAAGCAACATGACTTCTGGCTCTAAAATATATCTGGTTACTAGCATATACAGGAAGATGTCATTGTGAGAGAACACAGATGGTTAGCAGTATACATCTCCCTCTGAAGTCAGTGTGAATGTTTTACAATCAAAGTCTGTAACAGTTTCATTTATTCTTCTCTTCCCACACTAAGACTGTGAACATTTGTTCATTACATATTAGTTTATATTAATGAATAATCTATGTATGAGAAATGTCCCTCCTAAAAATTGGAAAATTTCTTACTTAAATATTTGATTTCAATAGTTTTATAGAATTTTCCCAGTTTGACAGGAAACATATAAGAGTAGCAAAGGAACAGATGGCAATGTCAGAAAAGTTTCAGAGATGGTGACATTACATACATAATGGTATGAAATTACCAACTTTTTAAATGGTAGAGTATAAACAAGTCAGGTACAATACATTAGGTGAGGGAAAACAGGAAGTAGAGAAACCAGAGAGTGAAGAGGGAAACCACCTAAAACGCCAAGCATAGGAGGGGAGAAGTATATGTGTTATTAGAATTTGAGTATAAGATCCATGGCTTCAATGTGTTGTCGAAGTTGATCATTGATCATTGTCAAGTTAATCATTGATCATCACCCATTCTAGTTTGGGCTTAATTCCTTCTAGTGAGAGATCAGTTAAGATTGCTATGATTTCGGAAGGTTGATGTGAGCTGCTAAGAACATATGTAAATGTTTAGGCAAAGACAAGTCCACCATGGTATTTAAGGCACTAAAACGATTAACAGGCAGATGACTGTCTAGAACCTTAGAACATAAATCAAAACAGCTTTCCAAAATTGTTGTGCAAAGGGGCAGGACAACCATATGTGTTCCATTGTACATTTGGTGCCTTTTCAACCTTTATGACAAAGGAGGGAGGATAAGGGATTGCATGATGGAGTCTATCTGGGACCAAGTACTACTTTTGAAGAGCTTTGTAGTTGGATTCAATCAATGATGTGTTAAAAGATATTTTCGATTATAGGCAACCTGCTGCCATTCCTCAAGATCAAGAGATCACTATTTTCGCTTAGCTACAGGAGCTTTTAAAGGCTGTAGGACAGAGTGAGTGGTGGCTGACTCAGACATATCTTTGTCCTTAAAAAGGAGAGAATTTGTTTAATTAAATAACTGGGATTGTGTAAGGTTGTGACTGTCATGAAGGACCAACATTCCTATGAAAGCAGGGGAACTGAGCAAGTCACCACTGCATTAAAATCCCTTGTTTGTTCACCATTTCTTAGATGATTAATGCATTGTCACCTACTGGTGAGATCTCTTACTGTGATCCAAGTGCATAGTACAGCAATTATCAACAGAAACTATATAGGCTTATAGTTGGATATAATCCACCAAATATTGCAAACTATGAATAAAAGGTCCAACTGTTATGTTTTTAAAAATATTTTTGTTGCTAAGCAGCTATGGAGAAAATAACTTTCACTTTTTTTATATATTCTATTTTAAGTGTATTCTTAGATTTGACAGTGTAGGGTAGGGTTAGAAACTCTGACTAGCCATAATCATTTCCCACTGGGGAAATTCACCACTTTGTTCTGGTGGCTGTAGTCCTCATGTCCTCATAAGTAATGAGTTATCCAAAATTTAGGCGGTTGGGCTCCTTGTGTAATGTTGACAGTTCTTATTGGCTTTCCAGCTGCACAGTTATTTGGGGTTCAAAAGATGAAACTGCAGCAGTGACATCAGTACAAGGGGGCAGTAGGGAACTAGGCAGAGGAGGCACATCTGTAACACTAAATTAGTGATTCCTTGCACCAAGAAACGGCTCTGGACAGTGGATTTGAGTGATCATATCTTGCATCCCTAGGTACGGTAATAGGAGTAGTATATGCATGTACCTTTTCTTCTTTCTTCTATGGTGTAAACTGGAGTTGCATTTTAAAGTTAGTGGATAGAAAGTTAGCAACTTGGCGGTCACAGTCTGTTTGCCATGGTCACCCCCTGTACTTTTCTCAGTCTTCTGCTTTCCTACTGATACTTCCATTTTACTGTAGTCATCGCCTATTTAAGACAGAGATTGTAGGGCTAACAATGCCAGTTCAGCAGTGATTTTCTAGTAGTGTTGTAAGGCCAGAACTAGAAATAAAGTCCCAGCAGTGCCACTGGCAGGAATATACTTAGAAATGAAGACAATACCAAATGGAGCATTAGATATATGATAAGAAAAGATTTATTTTATTCATAGAAGTTTAATTGCATTGTGTTCCACTTTTTTTCCCTAAAGTCTGTTAAAACCAGCATATTTGCTTACAACTACCACATGGTAACAACACTGTTATTATTAAAGGAAATGAAAAACAAGTGGGTCTACCTGCAAAATCAACATATAATAAAACAAGTGCTGTTCTAAAGCCTCTAGCAGTCTGCATCCTATGTGTCAGTTTTTATTTCTCATAGTTTCACTTGGGAACTAAAGTCTGTTTTAGGGCAGGTTCAGACCTACTTCTGGATTGAGCGATTTTGCAGCTGGCACCTTGCCCTAGTTCTGAAAAAGATCCCGGCGGCTGGCACCTTGCTGTAGATCCTAAAGGATTTTTTGTGGCTGGCACCTTGCTCTAGTTTTTAAAGAACTCCCTGTAGATGGCACCTAAAGAACTCCCTGCGGCTAGCACCTTGCCCTAGTTATTAAAGAACTCCCTGCGGCTAGCACCTTGCCCTAGTTATTAAAGAACACCCTGCGGCTGGCACCTTGCCCTAGATCTTAATAACCTCTTTGGGGCTGGCACCTTGCCCTGGTTTTTAAAAAACTTCTTGTGGCTGGCACCTTACCCTAGTTCTTAAAGAACTCTTTGTGGCTGGCATCATGCACTAGTTTTTAAAGAAGTCCTTGTGGCTAGCACCTTGCCCTAGTTCTAAAAGGACCCTCTGTGGCTGGCAGCTTCCCTTAGTTCTTAGAGAACCAACATCCACATATATTTGATTGATTAATTCTCCATGTAGCCGCTACTGGAAAATGCCACTCCCTAGAGGCAGCGGTTCCTTGGTATAAGGGAAGCGGTAAACACACCACAACCTTGTGGCTATTGTAAACATGCCCTTAATTGCTGTCACTGGGGCAAGAAATAGCAATAGCCCTTAATAACAGGTAACAGACAGCAAAACAAGCTGACGGAGGTTCCCAACTTTTCCACTATATCCAAAACTAAAATGATTTTGGCTGGTGTTACAATTTACTAACATGAAATCGAAGCTAAAATGAGTTTCATTGCTACACCTTCTTATTGGAACAAAGTCTTGATGATTTTGTAAATCTAAATAGAGAATTCACAATTCATGTAGTAATTTTTTATACTCAGACTACTCTTGTTGTAATAAAATCCTTTCCTTCGTCTAAAGATGAATGTTCTTGTATACAATATAATCATAAGACACCAAGTGACCTCAGGTGACCAACACAATCTTGTTTACCTCTAGATTTCTTAGATAGCTACTTAACAGAGATGACATATGACTAAAGTCACTTTTTACATCAAATTAAATCTAATAAAGCTTGCGCAGAAACCTTTTCTTGGCAATTTCATGCTCTAGGAGAAACCTAACTTTAGTCTGTATGAGAAAACAGAGTTTAATTTCATTGCAAGATTGCTTCTGGGAATCACAAGAAAAAAAATGATTTTCCATTATATAGTCTCTGAAAACATTTTTTGGAGGTTAAAGAAAACATCAGGAAAGCAGAAATGTCATTTATGACAAGCAGAAAGGGCAGAAGATGTCAAAGGTTCATAAGCTGCGTGTTCTTTGGCCATGCTGCAGAAAGTGGATGGGTGAGATATCCGATCAGCACGTATATTGCTCAAGAAAACGTCACCATCATCCAGACTATTTTTAAGTGCGTTGCATAAAAGGTGCTCCATGGGTCACGTTTGTTCCCTCCTCTCAAGCTTTTCTCTTGTCTAAATGTTCCTATGTGATTTGAAACAAATGTAACAGTATTTTTTACAACCTTATAAAAAAAAATAGTTAAAAAAAACATAAAAAAACCCAAATGTTTTACCTTATATAAAAGGGTTATCTAGTAAATAATGTGATGATAGGTCTGTTTTAATGCTCAGTTGGAAAGGTAGGTGTGTTAAAATGAAAAAAAAAAATGTGAAAGGTCTGCTTTATATGCAAACCTACCAACTGTTTTAGGACTTTTAAACTAATAAACCTGACTAAAGCATAGGAAACTTATTTCAGGTGTTCTTCCATAGAAAAAGTCAGAGAAAGCATATAAAGGCATTTGTGTCGTGCCCACTAATAACTTCTAGCAGTGGGAAAGACAGAGAGTATTTTTGCTCTGTGGCAAGGAGATTGAACTAAAACTGACTAAGGTCACAATGTGTATCTATCACCAAACGGGGTGTAAATATCCACCAAAAGCTTGAAACCTCCTATCCAGACGTAGGTGGTTTAAAAATATGTACACCATGGTTGCGGGCATGAGTACATTATGTATTTTAAACATCCCAAAAAGTAAATATTAATTGTAACCGAGCCTACAAGGAAGAGAAAAAAGAAAGGAACTGATAACTATTGCAATAATCTAATATACAAGTTATGATAGTTAAAGAAATAAAGCAAAGGTAAGAAGATAAGGATTTTAGACGTTTAATGTCCTTTTTTGAAAAAAAAATATTACCAATTTTAGTAAATTGAGTCTTTTACTTTTTTTGGATAAGTCAGAGTTATGGACACACAAGAGCCATGTCACAGCCAAGATTCATATCCTGCTAGAGGCCAAAATATAATTTTACAAAGTCAATAGTCATGTCAATAGCTGCCCTGAAAGGGGGTCACAATCTAATGTTCCCACCATAGTCATATGTCATTACCACAGTTTTTGGGGGAAGCCAATTAACCTAACTGCATGTTTTTGTGTGGCAGGAAGCCAGAGTACCCAGAGGAAACCCACACAAGTGCTAACTTCACACGAGTGCTAATCACTGAGCCACTGTGTTGCCCAATTTTATTGACTCATCCTTTCAAAAAATGATATTGAAGGACAAGAGCTAAGATGTGAATAGGTAGTTATAAATAGTATACCTTTATGGATGAATGTTGCTTCTTACAAAGAATTTGGGGCTTATTTTAAGTACTGCTACTATTTTAAGTAGTGTTTATAGAATTTGCCTCAGTTCACTTTTAAGCCCATTTGGCTAAAAATTCTGGATTATAATTGTTCCAAATCTAAAAACTATTTAAATCAATTCTAATTTTCTAGTCCTTGGAGATTAACTCCAGCAGCCAAACAGACCAAAACAGCATGGAGAGACCTCCATATGTCCAAGGTAGAAGGGAAGCATTGTTGCAGCAGTAGTAAGTCTTGGGGTGTAATATTGGAAAGCCACAATGTTTTCAATTTGCTGTTTTGTTGGGTCCCTATTTTTTGGCAATAAGTATCAAATAACTTCATTGACAGCAGAAAGAACTGCAGTTAAAGTTGTAATTATGTAATGTGCAGACCACAAAAAGCCATGCTGCTCAGTGCTTGCTGTAATTTATGCTGCATTTGCAAAAAATCCAGTAAAATGATCCCCAATCACAGCAAGGATGATTCTGACTGCTTTATAGCACAACTTTAACACTTTAGCACAGTCACACTTGTCTACACCAGTGAACTGTTTTGTTATCAAAGGACTTGATTTAATAAAGCTCTTCAAGACTGGAGAATTTAGACTTTCATGGGAGAACATGTGTGATCCAGCAAACTGGAATTGATCACGTCCAGAATTGAAAAGACTAACTATCATAGCAGCAGCATTTTGGTACAATATCAATATAATCCTGTTTTACAATTTGACTTTAACACAAATCTGAACAGAAACACTATTAAAAAATTAGCTCATCTCCAGCAATAATTGGTGGTGATTTAATAGACAAGACATGTTTACCTTTCAAAGTTAAATTTTCCCTAGCATAATAAATGAACTAAAACTGTAAACATTTAGTTGGCAAAGTATACCCAACCATATTCAAGCAAATTGTTTTTTTTTTTTTTTTTGGACAGGATTGCATGAGCAAAGTTAGCACAGCTTTCCCCAAACTCTCTAAGCTGATTGAAAATTCATTCCACTTTCCAAACTAAATGTGCTACCCCTTTAGTAAATTATCTTCAACATCTATACCATCATACCCATGTATACCCTGGTGTCCATTGTGCTCAAAGGAGCTTAAATCAAGAGCTTCATCCCTGATATTTTAACACACAGAATACATGATAGTATTTTTAATGCTCATCCTATTCCATTTTTGCATTCAATTCCTTTATTCTAATGCATAAAACACTTGACCCATATAGAGATATATATGAATGATGAGAAAAATGAGAGAAGGCAATGGATGGCAATCTCAAATACTCGGCTGTATAGATACAATAGCCTGGAATAGTATAATACCTGTGATCACATATAAACCCAATGCTGCAGGTGATCATTGTGTTGTAAATAACAGCTCCTAGTCACATTTCTCTGTAAGTGTGATCATTTTGTATTATTATCATCCCCAGCATTCACTATTGATCCTATAATATCCACTTGACATACTGAGATTGAAAGCAATACCAGAATCACATTTTAGATGACTTGAGATAGCAGAAGACATTCACAGTGAAGATATTTTAAGCCACATTCTGTTTTCTTGTCATTATTTGATTGTTCATTTAATCATAGGAATGACACTGGAATGAATACTTTGTAAACTGCTTACATATGAAAAGAAAATAGCAGCACAATTTCAGAACATCAGAATAAAGAATGGAATGAAAAATCCACTGATAATTTATGAAGCAGAAAACTGACAAAAAATGTATTGCTTTGCCCAAATACCAGCTGCAGTTATGTTGTTATTGGTCAGGCTTTTAAAGCTTTGTGCATTATGAGATGTGCTAATATTTATTTTGCTTTTATTCATTTTTTTGTTATGTTTAATATTGTGTACCTATTGCTATGTTTGATTTTTTTTTGCCGCTGCACTTCAGACTGAAGTCATTGTCCATTGAACATTTAGGTGTTTTACAGTTTATTGCCTGGCATAGCTAGCTGCCAGAATAAAATGAACTCCTGTGTGCATGTGCGGGAGTTGGCCTGTGTGCACGATAGATTTTTGTCGTTGGAAATGATCTTTCATGTACATATTCATAAAGCTCTGTTTTTTTCCATAGAGAGGGGAGGGGGGAGAACGAGTGAGTGGCACCCTGCTGCGCTCTCTTCAATTCCTTTGCTGTCGTTCGTCTTCGTTCGGTTGTTCGTGGATCTGTCAGGAGGAATTCATAAACGACGTCAGATGGATGCTGTACACATGTCAGATTCTCGTCCGAGATGAGGCTTGTATTGGACAAGAATCATATGATGTGTGTATGTAGCCTTACATTGCTCTGCCATGGCCAATCAAGATAGCTAAGGATCCCATATTCATTAGGATATCATTTGTGGAGTAAGGAATGATAAGTTTAGTTAAAAAAAATGTGAACAGTTTCTTTAATAACTGCCACTGTCTCAACTTTAGCAGTCCTATTAGCTCCTATTCTTGCCATATAAGAAAACCAAAGCATCTATGGAGCTTCCAAAATATGTGCAATCAAGTTAAAGCGGAACTTACCCTTGTATGTAAATCTTGTGAATGTACACTGTGTAGTGCAATGTATAATCTTAGAGAGTTGGCTGCCACACATGCACAACAGTTACATCATTCGGTCAGGAAAATCTAGATGTCTGAAGCCCCGAACTCTGAAAACAAACCCGTAGATGTTGGTGGAGACAAACCCATCCATGTAGATGTTGGTGGAGGAGGAAGTAGAGTGAAGTATGTAGAAGTAGTGGATAGTAATATGTTTTATTTGTTTTGTTTTTTTTGTTTTTTTGCAGAAAAGATATTGCCCTTTCTTTCTGTATTAAATACATGCCTGCTTGCAAAATTTTTCATTGTCAGGTTTAAATGAACTGCTTTGTAGTTCAGTATGTATCTTAAATGTAAACCTGTAACTCTAAATAGCTCAGTTTTCTCAACCGTGCTCGGTAGAAGCCTTGGGTTTCTCCAGAGGTTGCTAGGAGTTCCTTGAGCAAAGAGTAATTTGTGTCTCTAAGGTCAGGTAAAGTAATTGAAAACAGGAACAGAGTATATTTATCTGGTGAATGTGTAATGGATGTCGGCCTTAGATATAGCCTACCGTATTTTTCGCCGTATAAGACNCTCCGGAATATAAGACGCACCCAATTTTAAAGGAGGAAAATCTAGAAAAAAAAGATTCTGAAAGATTATTCCCCTTCTGATCACTCATGTGCCATTCATACCGGTATTCCCCTTCTGATCACTCATGTGCCATTCAAATTCCCTTTCTGATCACTCTGCCATTCAAATTCCCCTTCTGATCACTTTGCCATTCAAATTCCCCTTCTGATCACTCTGTGCCGTTCTTACCTTTTTTTCCACTGTATGGCAGTTAGGGCAGGGATCAGCAGGGGGCGCTGTGCCTGCTTCTTTCGCTCTGCACTGCAGCCAGGAGGAGACACGCTGCAGCCAGCGAGGAGAGGAGACACACGCAGGATCGGGTATCGGGTGAGTATCTTATTTTAATTATTTTATAACACATTTGTCGTATAAGACGCACCAACTTTTCCCCCCCAGTTTTGGGGTCATTACCAATTTGGCCCTATAAGAGCACTAGACATTCAACTTCTAACCAGAATCTACAAATATTTGGTAATTATGTTGTATACATTAGTCGATTACCCAACGCGTTTCTCCCAGTCTGGGCTTCCTCGGGGCTATTATACGTATAACGAGAATGCACAGAAGTTCATTTGCAGTATCTATCTGTATAGCAAATACATTCAGTCAGTACATGTAATAGTAATATTAGTGAATATATAGTTCAGTATTACATAAGTAATATGTCATAAGGTAATAATCACAGGTCGAATGTCTAGTGCCCTTATAGGGCCAAATTGGTAATGACTAGGACCTTAGGTCATACCAAACTGCTTTAATTTGTGAAATGTATTATGAGACGTTATCATGAATACAGTTGAAATTATTTGCCTAAAAAACCTTACTTTCCGTTCTGTTTTTTCAGTCAGTTAAAGTAACACCAATGACCTTTTTGGCTATCTGTAAGGGGGTGACATTCTTCCCTCTGACCACTAATGTATTGTGAGCTGTGGATATAGTAATCATAGCAGGGGTTCCCTGAAGACCTGAAATGTAATTAAAGGGGTTCCCCCATGTTAAAAAGGTTGAGAATCACTAGAATAAACAATAAGTTATTTTGGAAGAAAAACAAAAACATTTTCACGGCTCCTTTATCCCCAAAGCTTCTATGTTTTTTGGTTTATGTTGGACCTTTCATATATCGAATAAAAAAACTTCTACTTATTGCAATGGAAACTTCTGCATTTTAATTTCTGACTCATTGAGTTTAACTTTCATGACATTTTCTCTCAGTTCCCATGACAGATTTAATGTTTAGCTCTATCAGGCAATCTCATAAAGCCCAGCTGTTTGACCTGTCCATCATAAATCACTGTAAAAAAATTACATTCAGACAATCTGACCGAAAATGTGAAAGATCAATCACCATGCTCTTTTAGGCTAGTTGATCTGTAGAACAAATAATTGGCAGGTAATCAGAATGAAACTGAACCTTATTTTGAAAAGAATTAAAAGTTGTTAACCAAAAATTTTACATGTTAATTAAGAATTAGTTTATTTCATGTACTCACTGTTAAATCATGTCTAAACATTTTAATGCATATTTATGTAATTCCCTTCTATAGAGGTCCCTTTATGGAGTAGAAGGTTACATTTGGAAATTACTGGATTATTCTCGATTTTAGGAAAGGAATAGAATTTAATATTTATGTTCCTATCTATTCTATCCCTATTGTATTGTATTGTATTGAATATTCTATTTATAGGGAGTGATGGTTGTCTGGTTGGCTGCCCTCAGTTGCAGGGTAAGAACCTGGGCAAAACAAGGTGGGGAATCCTCTCCATGGGTCACCAGAAGAAGCTGGGCGGGGGGGGGTCAGGTTGACCCTGGGGCCCCTGAGTGTGTCCAGGCTGGGGTTTAGACAATGGACCACTGGGAGACTGAGTCAGGTTCCCAGTTGGGAGGCTCAGATTAAATGGGGGAAGCCCAAGGAGAAGGGACCTACAGGAAATGTGCTTTAGGAGAGGAGCCCGTATGTGCTTAGTTTGAGACTGTCACTTGAATGAGGAGAACCATCCAAAACGAAAGATGATTCTTTTACTATATGTAATGGGAGAAGAGTTCAGCAAGTATGCTGGAGGTTAGCTGTCAACGCTGACTGTGATTTATTGCTACTGAATGTAAACTGCCTGCATCTGAAGGCCTGAACTCTCTCTCCTACAGGTTGAGTTGCAATACATTTCCTTATCACTTTTATCACAATTCAAGGAAGAACCTCAGAACAATTCAGCCACTCTTGCAAGGGTACATTCTACATTTAACAACACCTATCCCTTTTTCTATTTTCTAGAGTCATGCTTTAAATGACTTTTTCAGGCACCAACTAAATGAATGAGTAAACTGTTCATTTGTGGAAAATTCAGAAAAAGTCAGAAACTCTTTTTAGTGTATCTAGTACATATAATTACTTGGCTTGCATTTTTGCAAGCTTGGATTCAAGGCCGCTCTAAAGATGAGGTTACTGGCAACAAAAAGAGATTAGTTAGCGGGACAGCTTTGTAGCAAAAAATGAATAGCAGAATAAAAATAAGAAGTAGCAATTGCTGAAGTATTTCATTTCCTGTGCTCTCGCAATTTATTTAGAAATAAATGGTACACCTTACCTGCCATTCCCATAGCAGTGCTGGTTCTTAAAGAACCAACATTTGCAGATATACTAGCAGGCAGCAGCGTGTGGTACTGAGCCACTTACTGTCACCCCCCCAGCCATTTTTTTATTAAACTGCGGCAGGCAGACTTTATATGTAGCGCTTCCCCGTAGGAAGCATTTCACTGACGTGAGGAAGTGGTAAACACCCTGCAACCTAACTGCCCATCTGAACATGAGCTTTAAGTTAGAAAACATGAAATTCTTCTTTGTTGGTTTAGATACGCTTTAAATAAACCACCCGTTTTAGTTACATACCTAATAAATCCTTGTAGAAGTAGCTCACCCACTTTGGATTGCCTTCCTATTGTCCATACTTATACAATAGCCCCATAAACTTCCATATTCTTCCAGAGCAGGAGACTCTTGGAGAAAGTCCAGTAGAAATCAATTAGTTCTTTTAGGCATACATGAGCCACAAAATCTGAACATAGCAGTAGATGAACTGTTTATAAAAACTGGGTTGAGGCACAGGATACGGGGTAAGTAAAGAAAATTGTTACTTTACTTTGTTTAAAGCATATTCTACTTTTAAATCACACAAATAGGTACTTTATACTTGGATTTAGCTAGTCTGACATTTGTGCAATAACAAATTGTTCCCAGGGCAATTATTTCAAAATGTAGGCAACTATCCAATAAACCTTTAATTGTTCCTGCAGATAACAGAGTTTTGCTAAATTGGATATTTTGAGTTGAGACTATATATAAAGCTATATATTGTAAATTGGTACATATATTATAGTGACCTTCATTATGGGGCTACTGATTATATAAAAAAAGATGTCAGATTCTGGCACCTATTAGGTACCATAATACAAACATTGTGTTTTATTTCTTTTTATTCCCCACGCTTTGTTTAGCAGTTTTGTGCTCATTACAGATTAATAGTTAGCTTCTGGCATTGTGTCACTCATGCTATACCTTTGGGCCCTTCGTTAGGCTACATATTAGAAACATTTTCAGTGATAAAGTATATGACACAGTGGGATCTGAGAGTTGATGTTAGTGTGGGTGCACGTCTGGCACATTCTATTACTGATGGTAGGCCGGGGATTAATGTATCAATGCTAAAGTTGATATATGCCTCATTAACAGTAATGACTTCATTTTATACGGTTAGTTTTCTATACTCCTGGCACTGGAAGAACAATTTATAAATAATAAAAGAGTATGACATATAATGTGATGATACAAATGGTGGATAATGAACTAAAAAAATAGAGTTTGTACTAAAATCAGTGTGCAAAAAATAAAAATAGACATATACAAAAAAACTAATCAAATACCAGTAACCCATAGAATACAGAATTCAATCTGGACCAGACCAATAATGGATGGAAACTGGGTGACATGGATGATTTGAAGCTTAGCACTTTACTGCCTGTTACTTTTTGATCAATTTTATAATCATTCATTAGGCAGAAAACAATGGTAAAAATGCAAATGACCACACCAACCAATCACAAGTGTCCAACAACCAGAGAGTTTAAATTTGTAAGGTTGCTGTTAAAAGAATGTAATCCTAAAATAATTAAAGGTATACGTCACATACTAAGCTATGCAGTGTGTGATTCACAGCATTAATTTTTACACTCGAGAGATGTGAAAGTGTCATTTAACAGTTCACAAAGGATATAGTAAATACAATAGCTCAGGTTGAAGAAGAACCAGCACATTTTGGGGCAAAAAAAAAAAAACCTTCATTAGGGGGGCAATTAGAACAAGTGATAAAATAATAATGAACCAAAGTTTTGAAGAAGTTACTTTACCCTATTCACATTCATTAAATTGGCATTTCTGTTGATAGCTGTTTTGAATGTTAGCAGTGATGGCTGTATTCTTTACCCTTAGTTTATACTCATGTTTTTTAAAATAAAAGTAGGTACCTGAGTTTATATTCAAGTATATACAGTAATTAAAGGACTAAATATGAAGCTAAAAACAATTGTAGGTGATGGCACATTTTGTTTGCACAAACCAGTTAAAGTAAACTTTTGGCAGGTAAACAGTTCATGTCTATATATTTCAGTTGTTGATTTGCCTCTTTAGGCTGGGTTTACCTTAAAAGGGTTGCTGCACCCCAAAAATTATTCTTTATCTGGGACTGGACTTTGGCTTTCTACATATCCTAATTACACAGCGAAAGCTACTGTTATTGATTCCTAACTTTGTTCTTGCGTTTTGGGTTTTTCTTTCCAACTTCTGTGCTTCCAGCTCTTGCAGAAGCATTGCAATAAAAAGTCTTTAAAAAACTGTGGAACCCCCCCAACTGCCTGGTAATTTACTAAAGAGTGACACTAAAATTCAATTTTAACTGAGTTAACTGTAACTTAGATGATCCACAAATGACAAAACTGTCACAAAAAACTTCTTAAAGTTTCCAAAGATATTTGTCAGATCTCAGACAAATTTAAGAAAGGCCTTGACATCATCATTTATTGGTTAATTGCTGCAGTTTAGAAAGTAGAAGGATATAAGTAAATTCTGCTACCTATATGTATGCACAGTGTGCGGCTGCTTTACATTCTGTTCCACCCTCAGTCTCATCCAGTAAAATATGCTGCTGCAGCTTTCGCATCTAATTTAGTCTCATGTGAAGTATGACACGAATATGGAATCCTAGTAATATATGCATTGACTTTACTTCTAAAGGATTTTAGGACTTGGATGTGATGCTGAAATGTTGTTATGGGGTTTATTTTTGTCAGATTTCATTTCAGCTCCAATGATAATCAATTAACTTTTGGCTGCATAGGATGAAAAACAAAATTTTCTTTAAAAATGCATGTAAAGTTCCAATTGATTATACACTGCAAAATGATTGCAAAAAAAGTCTGATTTTACCTATTTTACAAAATCAAAATACAATTAATACTTGTTATTTCTGGCCTGAATCTAGAATTTCTTATGTAATTTGTATTATTGCATTGGAAATCATTTGTAAGGTCATATGTGCACCATAACTTCAAAAAGAAAAAGAAGCCTCATGGCTACACTTTATGAAAAGGTTTGGGAACAACTGACCATCACCCTTGAATATGGAATTGCCTCCCCTCCAGCTTTATCAGACTCTGAGGTGGCTTTCCACAAGCTTTTAGAACGTGTCTAAGGGAACATGTGACCCCTTATCCAAACAGAACATTTCTAAGGTCAGGGTAATATAGTTAAATGAAAATAAATGGCTCGCAATGAGCATTCCCATTGATTCCAAAAAGGATTAAATGGGCAATGCCATTTCAAAATATGTTGGTGCCCTGGTGATCCCTTACCTGCCCTATCCCCTAAAACAAGAACCACTGCTTCTATTTCCTCCCTTGATAGGCAAACTGATGCATGGAAGAGTGGGATAATACAGTGGTCGCCAACTGGTGGTCTGTGAGAAAATTTTGATGGTCCACGGCTCTGGCTGGTGCACTCCAGAACCCGGCCAGAGGTGTGGACCATGACCCCCCTACGGAAAGCGGGCTCAGGGAAGTCATCATGGAAGGGGAAGTTTCTTCCCCTTTGAGCGACACCTGGCTCCCTGCACATGCATGGTCAGGAGCCTGTAAATTTAGTTGTCTGCTGGTCTTCGACCACTGGTATAATACATATAACTATATGTTCCGCTGTAATGTCTGATTTCAGTTTTTGCAGTAAGGTCTAACAGGCATGTACTGAAATGGAGCTCCCACCACAAGATAATACCTTAGGCAGTTTGCCAAGTTTACTTGATGTTGAAAGTGCCCTGCAATAGGGATATGGTCAGGGTTCTGTAAAGGCACTGTCATTCTAGTACATATAATACTTCCCCAAACTCTAGCCAAAAGTTTAGAAGTGCATAATTAGATAAAATGTCTTTTATTTAGTTAATTATGTATTCTTTTATATATTTTACTAATATTACCCTTCACTAAAGAAACCTCAAATACTTGCAGAGGTGTCTTAATACCCTATGCATATGGTTGTGGTGTGGATGGTCAGGTGTTCCCAAACCTGTAATCATATAGCTTGAACTACATGCTAAACAAAGTCCATTCTCATTACATTTACAGAACGTTTTCTTGTACATATATAGCTCTGACACTTTTTTTCTGTTCTAGATTCCTGAAAACAACATTCACATCAGTATAGGTTCCACAGTTGCACAGACATGGCATGGTTGGTGATTCACAAAGTTTTTTTTTACTAGATTGTTTTGATTGCTTCATCCTTTGATTAACTCCAGTTGCTGGGTTTTTTTACTCATAGGTGAACCCTATAGCTGAGGACTAAAGAGATCCAGGCTAAGGTAAAACAAATCAGTAGATTCCAATGCAGGGATCTTGGTGCAGGGATCTTTTTAACACAAAAGAGCTTGGGAGACCCATGTGCAGGAGATAGGAGAATGTCTACAAGAGGATAAATGATAGCTCTTCATGGCTATTCCTTCCAGATCCATTTTTAATCAATTTAATCTCTTTGGCCATGGAGTAGCCACCAATTATAGGATTCCTGTACATGTGCATCCCTCCTACTTGCACAAAAACGCAACCCTCCAATCCCATTTACATTTTATCTCAATAGACTAACTGTTTGCAAGGCACTTATCAAGGGTCAGAAAAGCCATCCAAGTGCCCATACATCAAATTTAATTAAACAGTGGGAACAACCCGAACATCACACTTTTTCTGCCTTTTTTCAATAATGCTTCTTTTATAGGACATTTTTACAAAGAAAAACCTGTGTGAGACTGATTAAGGTGGGTACTTTCCAGCCAACATATTGTACTGAACATTCAGAACCATAATCTAGTATCTGAGCCATTTTTTTTTCAATTTATCATACAATGACCCTCCTAAAGCAGAACTAAATTCACCCCTGTTTGCTCCATAATGGGTGCCAACATCTTCAACTAGTCTTCTCCCAGGTTTGGGTTTTCAGCCTTCTTGATTGGCCAGGCTGGAAAGATGTAACACAGCTCAGTGTACATTCAATAAAACATTGTGAACAGACATGTAGGTATGTAATGTGTAGGTATGTAACATGTAGGTATGTACTAAGGAGCTACCTATAATGGGTAGGTTGCACTGGGCTAGGTTGGACATTTCCTGGCTCCATCACCTGATGAAGAACCCCTCTGCTCCAATAGATTTACCACGCCATTTTCAGGAAAAGAAACCTTTTTACAAATAGGTATCTGAATAATGTAACTGCCTTAGAATTCTTACTGCTACTATCAATACTAATGTTCTGTGACATGGAGGAGTATTTTTTTTTTACTACAATACAATTATTTTGGGACAAAGGCAGGTAAGATAATTTTATAGACAATAAGGATTTGGGAGACCGGTTTTTATTGCATTTCGTTGTTATGCCAGCCTGTAATTCTACTTTCAGTCTACCTTTGCTGTAATTTGCATAATGTCACATAAAGGAAAAATGAGATACTGCTGTAAGAGATGTATATTCTGGATGATATATGAACTTGGGTAGAAAAGGAAAATATCTGGAGTGGAAAAGATCTGGTCACAGAAGCAAATATTATCTGCAGTGGTAAATGTTTTTAAATAATCATACATTTCAGTTCACCATAGGACAATATATTACCCACACATCAATAAAATATATTTTACAAAATATATATTGCATTTGGCAGATGGGAAATGCACATCTATAGAGACTGATATTCTATTTTAAACAGATGATTGTATCTATTGTTTGGTATTCAGCCAATTCTTACTGACATCTGTGCTCATAGATAGTGACAAGATTCACGTGAAGCTTTCTCTGTCATGTCACAGATGTCATTAAATGTCATATTGTATTTGACCATGGGATTTTTAGAAATGGGTTTGGTTAAAGGAATGTAAAATCTTATTTTCCAATCTAAATTAAAGTCTAAAATAAAAGGAGGAATCAATTATTCTAGCTTTGCATGAATGAAAGTAATTTGAATCACATCCTGACATCTACCAAAAACCGAGAAATATAGTTGCTGTTATTACAAGGTTGCATGGCATTATACCTATCCACATGATTTGACACTGTGGGCTCTATTTATAAAACAGGGAATTAGATTTTCCCTTAAACATTACCTGGTGGGAATATTCCAGGTCCATGTGTTTCAATGACCACCAGGGAATGTTTGAGGGAATGACAGATTCCCTGTTTTATAAATAGAGCCCTTTAATTTACTGACCTGGAACAAGTATTCAGACCAGTAAAACTAAAGAAAGGTCAGAACTTCTGACTTGCATGCTTGATCTTGTAAAGTGAATTCAGAGGATCAGTGTAATAGCCAGAAAATTAGAACACACATTATAAAGTTACAAAATGCAGCCTCTGTAATTATCTTATCATATGTTTACTTTGATGATCAGATTTATTGATTGCCTTTTTGATTGTTTCCTCATGATGCATTATGAACAAATAATTAGTAAAGCCACATGATTTGGCAATAGTGAAAAAGAGCCATTGTATAAAAATGAAAAAAAAAAACAGGAATGGGAATAAATCATTTGGAATTAAGTGTTAGTTCCTTTCAAAACTAACCATGACCATTGGAAAGGAAACCATAGGCCCAACGTATCCAATAAGACGTTTACCTCTGATTATAAAACATACCACAGATGCAAGAGGAGAATCTCCCAACATGTCCTTATTGCTGATTTAATGATGAGATCATGTGCATGGCTCCAGAAAAAGTCAAGAATAACTCTCTCTTGATTAATATAAACATACATATTAATTACTCTTGAAACAACTAGCTGAAGGATTTGCCAGAGTATTATTGTATTGTATCTCCATGTTAAAAATTGTTTTCCATGTACCGTATTTTCCGGTGTATAAGGCGACTGAGCGTATAAGACGACCCCCCACTCTAACCAATCAGTTGGGGGTCGTGTTATACGCCCAGTATTGTACTGTTCCTTCTGCCTGTCAGATCTCGCTATTGTGCGAGAACTGAGAGGCAGAAGGAACAGTACAGTACTAGTTCTAAGTAATGAATGGGCGCGTTCCTTTAATGAATGGGTATGTTCCAGTGAAGAGCCAATCCAGGCTCTCCACTGGAGAGCCAATCCAGGCTCACGTCCTCCTGTGCAGGCTCGCATTGCTGCGCAGGAGGACTCGCGCAAGCTGCACAGGACGCTGGACGTGAAGGAGGACTCGCGGGGACGCCGGACGTGAAGCAAGCTGCAGGTAAGTATTGGTACCCGGCGTATAAGATGACCCCCGACTTTGGCACAGATTTTTTGGGGTTAAAAAGTCATCCTATATGCTGGAAAATACGGTACTTGGTAGTGGAGGACTAGACAGGGGAAGATTGGGCTGAAAAGCAGAGGGTTAATTGCCCTCATGGCAGTGCTATTAGGATAGCATGGTGGCTCCAAGTAGATACTTTGCTATTTAGACGTGTTGTGTATTATACAGCTATCCACTTCCCATCCATCATTCATCATCCAACTTCAAAGAAAGATGATAATCGAAGATGTGTAGGTGTGTTACCATATGCCGTGTCCTATAGCAGGGGTGTCAAACTCTGGCCCCGGGGGCCAAATCAGCCCCCAACGTCCTTTTTTTGGCCCCCAAAGGAATCCTAAATATGAATTTAGGCCCTCCACTGCATTGAAATAGCGCCGCTACTACAATTCTCAGTACCACTTGCGTCTATAGATTAGCTGGCTCCCTGCCTATGCGTGGCCCCGCATTGGACTGTTTTATAGATGCAATTAATGCTGGGAATTTTAGTAGAGGTGCTATTTAAATGAAGAGGGAGTTCCAGCCCTGCATTGGCCACTCGTCCAGCGGAATCCTTCTCCTGATCCCGCTGGGGGGCGCACCGGCCAGAGCCGCGGATCATCAAAATTTTATCCAGGACCACTGGTTGACGACTGCTGCTGTAGTCCACAATATTTTCTCCCTATCATGATAGTTGAATATTTTACTCCACTGGACAAAACCTCTTTGTTCTTGGGCACCTTAAAGGGCTTCATACAAGTGCTTGGTATGCTTTTTGAAACTAAACTTCAGATAAAAAAATTATATATGCCAGTTTAATTCCCCTTGCCCCTTAATACTGGTGGCTGAGTGGCCATTAGCTAGCATTAAAAGTTTTCTTGGATTGGTGGAAAGGAGTGAATAGAGATGAGTGGATGATACATACATCCTGCTTATGCTCACACATGGGTTGTAAATAAATTTAGAATACTACATTCTTTTTATTTTTGTGGTACCCAGCCATAGGCATCTTAAGATGTAAAATTTTTTGTACCAGAATATTTATATACTTACTGGGTATTGGGGCCTTTCTCAACAACAAAAAACCTAGAGGGTTTCACATACAAATAATTATTTTTACTTATCCCTATAATATTATCTGCCAAGCCAACAAACATTTGCAATGAATGTATACTAAATGAAAAACTCTCAGCAGTCTTAAGTAATATTTCAACAGTTTCCAAAATTTGTTCTTTCTGGTTGATATAATACCTGTCAACTTGTTGATCTTGAGCACCTCGGTACCAGTTGCAAACATTACCCTTTGCCCACCATACATGTTCCATACTTTTCACCCATATCCAAAGAAACTCTTTCTAAATGGTCCGCTAGAATAAATGCATTTTAATTATTGGAAAATTCATAACTGGAATCCAATTTTGAGGCTGTATGTGTTGGTATTTTTAGACGTTTGCTCAGTGGCCAAACTCCCCAATGGGGTCAGAAACAAAAATAGGAAAGAGGTTACAAAGCTTTCCTACTCCATTGAAACAAATGTTGTACTTTAAATCTCTATTATGCCTTGACAGCTTTTATCACATATTTCGTTCTTTGTATGCATGATGTATGTGTCATAAAAGAACATTTTTCTATGCTCTTCCTTTTCATTCACCTTCATTCCAAGCAGTTGCTAAATATGATTAGACCTTGATATCCTTCATTGTTTTGGATAACGACTGCCTTAGAACTTTACATGTAATTTTCTCATTGAGAAATTTCATTATAAGTTTGCAAGAAGTGCTCTAATCAGAGGGCTGAATGGACTGAATAATTACATTTGATGAATGGAAAGAACTGTGTGGAAATCTTGCAAATTACAATTACAAAATGAATGTGCCATTTGTCAAACATCAAGGACACAATATGAAGAAGAACGCTCTTCAATGAGATCATAGATGTACAGCGTTCAGTTTAATAGATTGTTAGTGTACTTTATCAGACAATGAATGCAGGTTGTTGTCTATTATTATTTAGTATGGCAAAGGGCATATTCTGCCATCTCTGTAACCATGGATGTGCAAATGTCATTCTATTGTTTCCTATTCCTATATCTACTGCATGCAATAGATGAATTGTTAAAGAAAAAAAATGATATGGCACAGACTGCTCTACTAATCTGAAAAGTGGATCGGTAAAAAAAATATTAATAATCTCTGTGAATTAAAGAGGAACTGACCAAAGGAAACTAATACCAAAAATGGCAGACACATGGCAAAAGACTAACTACATCAAGATTGATCAACCACCTAGTTATCACATGGCCACATCCCTGATCTAATAAACAATAGGATTTTGAGGATTCAACTGAGTATGTGGGACCTTATAGGCCAATTACATCCAATTATCACATATATATAAAAAACATGTATTTTATTTTATTAACATTGAGCACATAACATTTAAAACTCATTAAAAATGTGCAACTAACACAATCACATATTTCTGTCTGGGTTGCCCAATCCTAGAGGCATACCCTGCTATTTTTCTACTCGTTTCAGGGAATCAATCAGCTTCTTCAGGAAAGAGGGACAGAAATATCTGATTACTGTGGCACACAAAGCCCCACCTCAATAGGTGAGTACAGGCAAGGACAGCAGTGATATGAGTTAGGATCAAGAGTCGAGTTCATTATATTATTTCTTTCCTTCAGTTTCTTGATAGCAATAGCTTACTAAGCCTCATTATTAGGTTTGCACTCAAACTTTTTCCTTCCTCCAATCAGTTAATGTTATAATCCAGTCTCCTTTCAGCTTAAAATTCCTACTGCTATTCTGGTATCCTGCATCCTGCATCCTGCCTGCATCCAGCTCTTGGCAAGAGTGTCAATCTGCTGGGCCACCAAGCCATTTCTTTCTTCCGACCTATAACCATTACAGGTGACAGGGAAAGTCAGTTTACATGTTACATATATTATTTCCTTATATATACAATCAAGGTACATAGATAGGATTTTGCCTCTTTTCTTGCCCCTGCTATGCTTTGTAGAGCAGTGCTAGAATCTGTACCAGGTAACTCAAAGTCATTTTTTCACAATGCCCTTTACACAATCTGAATCTTCCTTGATGTACCCACCTCTAAATCATAGAGGCATAACCAGATGGTGTTCTGAACCCTGAACACCTTGTTTTCTTATGCTACTCATAGAAGCTTGTTTTCTAGCCTTTTTATCAGCTTTAAACCAGTTACTGTTGTGCGATCTTTTATAACTGCTATATGAATGATACACAATATTTAACGAAAGATATATCTTACCTTGTCTATATCTTTGGTGAAAAAAGGAAACTAAAACAAACCTGAAGAAATTAGTAGTAGATTACTAATTACTAATTACTACATTACAGTTTTTAGAAGCCACACCTTTTTTGCAAAAAGTTTACCATGGCCAATTTTCATTTCTAAAATTCCAAATTTAAAAGTTATTTTTAAAAAAAAATACCAAGGATTAATTAAAAAAAATTAGAGAACATTCAGCAAAGAGTGAACTGCAAAACAGGTGATTTCCTTGGCAAACAAAACCTTAGGACTTACTTTTATGAATAGGATAAATAAAGACTTCAGAAGAATGGAAGGTCACCATATTAGTGGCAGACATAGCCAACAGTGGCTGAGGATGATCCAGGGCCCTTCTGCAGCAGCACACATTGCAATTTTCTATGCCCACCCCTGTGCCATAATATACCAGACAACACTCTAGCCAAATTTAAGGACACTGAACCATCACACAAGATTTTGGCGTGTGTCTGTGTGCCAATTTAGCCAAAAAAGTATTTATAAGGTCCGGTTCTGATATTGGATGACATGGTTTCTAAAAAGGCTTCCAATTAATCACCATGGGTGTACAACATTCATTGCTCTTCACATATGGGTACAGTATTGCTGGAAAAGAAAAAGGTTTTTTTTAAACTATCGCCACAAGGATTGAAGTGCATATTTGTCTTACATGTCATTGTATGCAGACCATACATAAGAACCATAAGTGTTAGATGGTGGGATACATAATACACAATCATCCACTTGTACACTATAAAGAATAGAAATGTGTTTCACTATGTACATTAGCAACTATTGAGTGTCTCATTATGGGCACTGGAACAGAAAAGGATTCTAATAGTACTTAGGATGGAGCGGCTGGAACAAAGATTTTATCGGGATTCAAGACATCAGTGGACTGCACGGAAAGGTAAGTATGTGTTTTAAATATGTTTCTTTAAACATCATCTTACACGAGTGAGCATTTCCTTCCATCATAATAAGGTTGTGGGTCCAGCGTTGGATTTTTTTAAGCCAGGGCTATTATGAAAAAGGGTCACGCTGGACCCAACTTTGTTGTTTTGTATTATTCACAGCTTTACCAATATAATGCCGGGCATGGAGCAATAAGCACTTGTGTTAAAGCACTTCATCTTTTAATGTATAACATAGTTGTGTTATAGTGTGCTGCGGTAAAAGGAAAAAAAAGTGCATATGTTCTGCCAGCCTATTTTAAATAAATGAGCTGTATTAACACAGCGCACCATACCACACAGTAATGCATAATGTGAATGGAGCCTAAAGGATTACTGAATACTCCATATAAGTTATTCTTCCCTTTGCATGCTTTTATTCATTTAGAAATAAATATAGTATGGCCTTATGTTTCTGTCGTCTTTCGGAAGGAATTGTATGCAGCAAGAAAAGAAATAAAAGGGAGAGAGGGAGGTTGCACAGTACAGATTGAGTAGCAAGAGGCTGCAGTCCATCCCAGGGGTACTACAACAGCCCTACATGGACGCATACATTATGTACATAAAACTGAGGTTTATGAAAATTAAATTCACTTTCCAATCTTACAAAGTGGTAGCACATGTAAAAGGCCTCTGAAACTGCTTTTAAATACACTACTAAGTAACTTAGCATAAATATCATGGTTAAAATAAATATGATTCTATAAATATTAATCAGTTGTTTGGTGCTCAGGGATCAATGTTTCATGTGTTCTGTGAACTGCATAAAATGTAAATTTATGTAGGTATTCATTAAGTCTTGTTGCCTCTAGCAGAAAAGAAATAGATTGATTTACTCATGGACAAATATAATCTTGCTGTATGTAAACATTTAATTTTCTAAATGACATTTAATAAACATTTAATCCATTAAAAGGTCCCTAACTAATGTCAGGAATAACCCGTTAATAAAATGTATGCAATATTATGTCTTACTGCTGGTACATTTTAATGTTGCGTTAAAATATGATCCCATTTGATTTTCTGAAATGTCACATCCATCAAACTAACTAATCTGATGGCAAATGTAACCTAATTTAAATAACCCTCTAAATTCTAATCAAAAGATCATGTTAGTGAATCACATGAATTGTAAGTTAGTAACGTCTAGCAGGTGATTGATAATTTTATGGAATTCCAACAAATGATCCTAACTTGTAGTATAATTATTAGATGGCTCAGTCATAAACTATAACATCTTTATTATTATTATTATTATACAGTATTTATATAGCGCCATCATCTTACGCAGCGCTGTACAAAGTTCATAGTCGTGTCACTAACTGTCCCTCAAAGGAGCTCACAATCTAATGTGCCTACTATAGTCATATGTGGTTAATGTAGTCTAAGGTCAATTTTAGGGGGAAGCCAATTAACTTAACTGCATGTTTTTGGGATGTGGGAGGAAACCGGAGTACCCGGAGGAAACCCACGCAGACACGGGGAGAACCTGCAAACTCCATGCAGTTAGTTTGATGGATGTGACATTTCAGAAAATCAAATGGGATCATATTTTAACGCAACATTAAAATGTACCAGCAGTAAGACATAAAATGGACCAGGTATTCCATTCTTTTGGCACTCCTCATGTTTTATCCAATCATTCATTGATTGAAGAAAAGGAAAAAGTTGGCTGATTCACACACCAGCAGAACATGACATATCAGGATCTGTACAGTCTTTGGAGAGAATTCAATCATGTATTAGATAATAAAGTAGATAGGCTGTGACTGGAGAATACTGCATCCTTCATGACACTGTGTGATGGAATGTTGGGTAAATGCAAGGAGAGAATCAGGAAATTTGTACACATCAGGGGCTTGCAAAATGTAGGTGAGCAAGCAAGAGTGTGCACAAAATAAACAGTGTGCAACAGTAATTTTGAGAGTGGTAGGGCTTGATGTGGTTGAACTAAAAACATGGATCTAAAAGCCTAAGCTTTCAAACAGGAGCCCGCACACAATGATGAGGGTCATCAGCAAGAAAAAACTACTTACTCAAAATGTAGAACTTAAAGCGGGACTAAACTGAAAAATAAAAAATTTACACTTACCTTTAATCCTGCAGATCCCTTGATCGCGCTCGACCGTTCCTCAATCGGGTCCGGCACCGTCCTGGAATTATTCTTCGTCCCAGTGCTGCCATCTTCAGACTTCTTCCTTTTTCTTGCTGCGCAGTGCGAGATCGAGTGACGTAGCAAATTGTAAAGATGAATAAAAAGTGATCCCTTTCTTTTTTTAAAGTAAAAACATTAAGTTTACGTCTGTTTTAACGGTAATCTGGGCTTCATATCTGGCCACTGCAAGGTAGGTTGGGATTTTGGCTACAAAGTAAACCTCCTATGTCATGTCCCCAGGCAAGTCCTATTAATAACTGATGGGACCATTGGTCAACTGAATCGTACACTGGCAAAAGTTAATAGAAGGGAAATAGAAAAATGGAAATCTAGCGTCAAGATGTAGTGGCTTTCTTGGTATAGAAAGGCCAGTAACAAGAAATAGGAGCAGGGTCTTAATGACAGGGTGTAAGGGCTGCCAAGCGAGGATGTGGAGTAGGTGGAGAAAGAGTGAAAGGATTTGAACGATGCTTGGGAAGGTTTGGAATGGGGCTTGGTTGGAGGATAAAGAAGGTGGAGAATAGACGCAGATAAAAGAAGGCTATAACGGAAGTACAGCACAATTTTATAGGAGAAAAATTTGGTGCAGTTGGTTGGTGCAGTTGGGAGTTGGTTCTGGTGTGGGCCCCTGAGGTGGTGCTGGGCCTAGGGGCTAGTACGTTGGTAATAGTGGGTTGCAGTTACAACAACTGGAGGCCGGCTTTACCTTACAAGACCTGCAGCCTAGTTAGGTGGGGGTTTAAATTTGGTTCGGGGAGTTATCCAAAGAAAAAGATAGTTTGTATTGGGAGGGTGTTATCAATTTCTGTATGTATTTGGGGATTATTACAAGTTGTTAAATATTCATGATTTATTCATAGTTATTAAAGGTATTTATGGTTATTTATTGTAATTTATGGTTAATTTATGCAAATGTTATATGGTAATTATTATTGTTGTTAATAAACGACTGCTTGCCAGCCAAATTTTACTCCAATAAAGTCGTGTGTTTGATAAAGTTTATGGGAAAGAGGGGGGAGGTTGGCAAGAAAAGGGGTGGGAAGGTGGTGATGGTAAGTTTAAGATATACAAGGGAGGGGGAAAAAGGGAGAGCTGGGAAGAGATCCGCACTACCCTAGTCAAGGAGTATTGATGGGTTGTGGGTGGGTTGTGAGTGGTTGCAAAGGAATACACTTGTTCTTTAAAAGAACAATTCTAGACAAAACAATCAGTGATAGAAAAATAGTATTCAGAAGGCTTTGTAGCTGTACTAAATCCAAAAACATAAATTAGCATTGTTCTTTGAAATCCACTGCAGCAAGAACCTACATTACACTTTAGAGGGTTTGCATTAGTAGTGTACATCACAAAAACCTCAGCTGTGTTTCTTCCTCTCTCCACTTCCTTTACCCTTAATTATATTTTATTTTCCAGGGCAGCATTGAATCTGATGATTGAGATAACCAGATTAGCATTGACCATTTTCTATTTCAGTTGTTGCATGTGAAAAACAGCAAGAAGTCTATGGTGAGTGTATGCCATTCTGATATCACAAGTAGGAGTTCTCAAATTATCGGATCACGGACAGAAGGAATTAGACTAGAATATTGCAGCAATGTAGTATTCTTTTTTATGGTTTCCCTTTCAACCTTTTCGAATACTGTAAACCCTCTCTTTGTTATCATACCTAACAAAATGTTGGCCTATGCAATATAATATAACATGTTACCCTTCTGTCATTTCCCTTTGACTTGTTCCTGTACTTATTGGTTGTTGGCTGGCACACAGTGGACCTGTGAAACTGTCCTGAACCTACATGCTTCTCTATTTTTATTTCCCCTTTATTTATAACTTGTAAATGTTACAAATTAGTCACTAGTCAATGTATTTTAGTTTAATATTTATCTGTATCTTAACAAATGCACAAATCTAGAGGACCATATGTTATGTTATGAATTGTTTATCACATTGGATTTTTTTAAATCAGTAAATAAGAAATTTCAACAAGTCTGTGAAACTCAAACACTGTTAGAAACTTAAAAACAGGTACCCGAGAGTTGGCAAGGGGAAGACTTCCTACATTCCCATAGTGAAAAATCTACTTTACTTATTTTTGTACGGTTCATATTAACTGTACGGTTTTTGGCTTGTCTCTTACTCTACCTGGAACGATATCTCTCTCTCTCCTTGATACCCTTATGCTTTCATGGCTCTGACTCCAAATTTCATAGTGATCAAGGTTTTTGAAGTCATTATACAGTAACATCCCAGTTAAGGTTTGCAGACAGACTGGCCTACCCACTGTCCAGCTCATTACCTTTTTTTATCTAGCAATAGATCACTGGTCATCAGACGTCACTGGTCTTTCCACATGACCTGTCATCGCTGCAGGGATGGGCACCGGCATCTTCACCGCTGGCTCCACAGCAGACTTTTATGGGGGTGGAAATTCTGTTAAAGGATTGAATGTCATTGGATTCATCAGTGGGTTCATTAAAGGAGTTACATTATCCCTGGCTCTGTCTGCAGTGACACCATGTAGTTTAGACCAGGAACAGAATGCCACCAGGAGCCGGGGAGGTAGTTTTTCGACAACAAATACATTGCATGTCTCTTTTTTCAAATAGTGCTTACTCTTGGTGGATTTTTGTTTTCTTGAGTTACATTTTAAGTGAGAGTAGAGGACCATGGAAGGAAAAATATTAGCAGAATAAACTTTGGCTTTAGGGCATTTCATGCTTTGGAAAGCACGTTATTTCTAGTTCAGACTCAGAGTGTGAAGAGGTCAGATTTGTTGTGTCGTTCCCTGTGCCAACACCTGTTCACTTTGTATAATTAGCTTGTGTTGAGTAAGCCAGACAGCTGTATCTTCACAAATAGATAAAGGTTGCTGGTAAGATGTGCCTTGTTTATGAATTTCTATGTTTGAAACATATTAAATAAAAAATCGAGAATAAGGCAGATACTAAAATCTCAACCTTTGTCTACATTTCAGTATTGCTGACCTATGAACTAATAAATTATTTCTCTAACAAATCAGCTGTAATAAATAAGGAAGGGGTTCAAACAAAAAAAAAATATGTTATTGTCTGCCTTTTCTTGGATAGATCCATACTATGCTGAAGTAGAGATACACAGTTTAAAGTTTGTAGCTGTGTTAGAAAAATAATGCTGCATATCTGTTGCCTGAATGAAATATACCATATACTCCATACGATGTAATTTAAACCAAAAGTATCTATTAAATACTGTGGAAATATTTTGTAAGATTTAGAACATGTACCAATACAATTATCCAAAGAGTGCAAGATAAGAAATGTGTGAGGCTATTTACCTGCTCTTCCATACTCCTCCCTCTTCCATGCTCAAGTTGGCTTAACGCACACAACCTGAAATATTCACTGCTGCTCAATAGATATACCTTTCAAAGTTGAACACCCTTGTGTATCCATAAGAAGCTATAGTTAGAGTGGAACTAAACTCATTGCTGGGTGGTGAGCTTCTGCTTCTGCCTCAGCATACTTGCCTATTATAGCACATACAGTACTTACCCTGTGCAGTCACCCTGCAGCCAGGACCTGCCATCGCTGCATGCATAGGAGCTGCCATCTTCACACCCTGTTCATTTGTTGGATGATGTAACCCCCGCACATACTTAGGGCGGGTGGCTCTGTGTGCCATGTCACATGCGCCGTTTGGTTAAAAGCTTAAACAAAAAGCCACCATGAGCCAGGTAGTTAGTTTTTTGAGCACGGACAGGCAATGCCTCCTGTATGTTTATAATGCTGTCTGTGACCCCACTGCGGAAATTCATCCTCCCTATTACTACTGGTCACCATTGTCATTGGAACAAAAATTTAGGGGAGAACTTCGAGACCTGTTTTGGAAATAGTTCTTTTCACCTCCAACTGAGCTTTGGAGAGAGTTCATTTTCTTTTCTGTTGTGTCTGTAACAAAAAGTGGCAAGAATAGGCTCTATATACACAGTCTTTGTACACAGTGCCATTCTGTTTTATTGAGAAGCGGAGAACGAGTGAAAAGCACCCCTCTGTGGTCTCCTCAATTCGTAATTTTTTTACGGTTGTTTATCGTCGGTCGCTCATGGATCCGTCAAGACAGATCAGTGAATGATGTTGGATGACCTCTGTATACATGTCAGATTCTTGCCCAAGTCAATCTGACTGTTCCCATCAGGCAAGAACTATCTGCCCATGACTTATTAATCCAACACAAACGTCTTGGGTACAGATACACTTTAAAGAAAGAAACATTGAATAGTGAAATGTAAAAAAAAAATTTTTTTTGCCATAAAAAACTACCAATGTTCTATATAGACAAATAGGAAAGCATTGCAAACATTGCAAATGCATATCTATTAACTTTTAGCTACATTATCTTTTCATGTGTAGTTCTTACCAATCATAAAGTGACATAGTTTGGCTAATTAGGCAAGATGTACAACTAATCACACATGACTGTCAATAACATAGCTTGTCCTCTGGGACTTAGAAACATAATTGTGGCATAAATCATCTGCTTCCTATGCAAATGTACTGGAAACAGTTCAGTTTCTTGTCTAATTATTGTTTTCTGGACTGTTTATGATGTCAATTGAAAAGAACACCTCCCTCCAATCTATGTGAAACATCTGTGTGTGGGACAGAGTAGCTGTCAGGAGAACTTTATCATGGAAACAAATATTATCTTTCTAGAACAGATACGTGGTCTAGCTTTGTTTCTGGGGTAGGAACGTTTTTTATATATTTGTCTCTCCTAACGTCAGTGGAGATGTAACATAAAAAGTTGTTTCCAAGGAAAACTACCAATTTGGCTGGAAAATTGGCATAAGTCTGGTACCGATAGAAAAACTGTGAATATGTATGTCCTTAGGCCCCCCTACTTAAACCTCTAACCCAGCTTTTCTCAACCTTTTTAATGTGGGGAACCAATGCTATAACTACTATACCTACACCTCACAGTATATTACATGGGGGTCAGTAGGAACATTGCTGACCATTTGGAAGAATGTCACCCTTACTGATAGCCAAAAATATGATTGGTGTCACCTAAACTGACCTGAGAGGCACACATTGCTCATTGTCAAAGGAACCCCTTGCAATCTCAGGAGGAACCTTAAGGTTCCATTGAACTCTGGTTGAGAAACACTGACCTAACCTCTGATTAATTACTGAGCTTAATCACCACATCACTTATTCCTTACAGTTGATGTTTATCACTTTTAGGATGGGTGGGTTCTTTTTTAGCATTCTTTTACAATATGGCAGACTTTATCTACCTTTGAATCATTGAAGAAGGAGACCTCCTCAGTCTATCAGTCTTCTTTTGGGTCTGGAGCCTTTAGTTCTGCCATTGGTCAATCATTGATGATGTAACTCTAGCACATGTGTACTTGAGTCACATGTTTTTATCAGCCATCCATTGAGCTAGAGGTGTACATTGCACATGTGCTGCAGGCACTGTGCACAATATAAGTATTACATATAAAAGAGAAGGATCCCCTATTTAATGTACATGTTGTGCATTATATTGGCACTATATAAATACTGTTTATTATTAACAATAATAATAATAATAATAATAAAAAAGAAGTTTTATGGCAGAACATTTTTTCATGCTTTCTATAATTTTTGGTTTTTGCTTTATTGCAACCCTGAAACTATACTAAAATAAGGTACAAAATGCAGGTATCTACAGAAGCCTTCTGGACCTCACTGTTACTCTTAACCTTTAGAGTAGTATCGAGCTTGCCTAACTCTCCTTTCCCACATACATATTAGTCCATTAATATATTGATTTATTGGGCTCCCACAAAGGACAAAAGGTGCAGACTGCTTGGACTAGTTGATCTTTTCCCTTATGTTTTTATGTTTAAACCTTTTGTACTACATCTAAGTGTTTGGTATATATATTGATATGACGAGTTTGTTTGACAAGTTCTTTGACATTTCTATCATACTGCATGCCTATGCCACCTTTTTGGACCTAAGCTTGTTCTTTGAACATCTGCCCAATGACCAGGAACAGCCCTCATAAAGGATGTACAGGAAAATCTTGTTCTGGTGGCAACTGGATCTAAAATTGGATACTGCCTTATTTTGAGAAGATCCCTTTATACTTCCCATATGTCTTTGAGATAGGAAGCCTCCTGATACAAAGAAAAAAGGGAACAGGGGTTTCAACCAATATTTGTGCTATCCAAAAATAAAAAAAAAACTTTATATACTCTTTAATGCAAATCAAAAAAGCAATCCAAATATCTAATCCATAATTGCTGACCCTCCTGAAACTGTTAGCTGCCTAGTTGTCTTGCTAATCTAGACCCCGAGTTAAGAACATCTGACATACGGACAACTCCTAGATACGAATAGGGCTTCCCTGCTCGCTCCTTGATGGGGGGGGTTTGCATGACTTGCAAAAGAAATCTTTTGCTAAACACAGCTGAGGTTGTGAATGATCTTAAAAACTGAGCAGATCTATAACCTCTTGTAACTCTTTAATTACCAAGACAAACTCTGCAGTTGTTTATTTTTGCATATCAAAGCATAGCTTGCTTCATAAGTTAATGAATGTCTAGGCTCCATAAAGTTTTTTTTGGGGCTTTGTTGGTGATTAACTTACAGAGAGGATTTTTACAGTAACTGACACTACACTACCTAATAATATGTTGAGACAAGCACCTGTCCTTATTGCATTTATTAAAATATTGTACCTGTTCCGACTTTACATTCAAATTCAACCTAAGAACAAACCTGCAGTCCCTGTCTCGTATGTAACCCAGGTGTTTTTTTTTTAAATACTTCAAGTATATTGATAATATAAAATATTCAACAATAGATACAAAATATAAAATATACAAAGTAATTTAACATTCAAGAGTGTTTTAGATATTTTATGCTCTTTATATCTGTCATTTAATACGCTCACCTGCCTATTAATGACTCAAGCAATTATGCATTTTAATGCTTTTTTTTCTAGAACATCAGATGATCAGTTAACAAAAACTATAGAGAGGTTGTAAGGTTGTAAGGTGAAGAAGGACAAAAATACTTTATTCTATACAGCTTGCAGAACCTTAGGGTAATTGTTCACTGTTTGCAAGTCTTTGCGCCATAACAAATTCTTGTGGATTGTAATTGCCCGCTACTTTAAATTATTGCTTCTATTGACCACATTTTCTGCCTTCCGCTGAGAATATTTTTCTCACAAATTGAAAATCATTTTGAAATACCTTACATTTCCATTAGACAACATTTTTGTAGCTAGAATGTTGAAACTTTAGGTTTATTAAATCGTTGTATAAGGAATGCTGACTTATTGCTAAGTGACCTTTGCTTCATTCAATCAATTGAGTGCTGAAGGGATCATTATATATTTTTTAATAAAATTAATGCAACGGAATGGGGGTATGAATTAAACCTTGATTCGGTTCTCAAACAATTGTGATTGCTCCTGTAGTAGATTATCCTAAAGTTTATTATAATTTTACCCCAACATTGTTCGATTTAGACCTAACAATTTTGGGTTAAAATTATAATCAGTTAGCAGGTTTGATGTCCCAATTTTAAAATGTAATTTTGTAAACCCATTTACCCTAATTGTAGTGTATGATGTTGTACATCCATTATAATTTGTATTTTTTTAAATGGTACACTTTTAGTTTGGTAAAGACTAAATTGTTGATCTAAATAATGAATTGTATACCCCTTACATGCAGTAGTTGACTTATTCCTCCTATTTCTCCAACCCCGCTTTGCTTAGGATAAAATTAGGATTTTGGGTAGTTTTGATTAGGTCAGATGAGCATTATATTATGGCAGCTCTCTAATGCTTAGAGGAGCTTTGACAGGACATTTGGGAAACCCAACTTGTGTAAAGTGAAGGAAATTAATCATAAGTAACTGTCCAGAAAATTTTTGTTTTTGTCACAACAAATACTGTCTATAAAAGATTGATGGTCAAAGTGTTTCAGGAATTGTATAAAAATCTCTAATCATCAGGGCTTAAATTCATTATGCTGGAGAAATCCGGACACATACATTTTAGGAGTATTATTGATTAAATGTTAATAAAGAATGTTCCTGTACACACTCTAGATACGATCGTTTGAATGATGAAAGTGTACCACAGAACAATCCATGATCACTGAACGACCGTACACACAATAGATAGCAAACGATCGTCACCCAATCAGATCTGCTGGGACGGTCGTTCGTTTCCAGCAACATTCCTCATTCATCGGTGTAGTTGGCCAGTCGTTGTGCACTTTTTTTGTTAACAATCATCAGACGATCGGTCGTTTGTTTCCAGTAGCTGAGAAGTTGTGGCATTTATCCTGAAGATTACGTATGTATTCCATAGGTTGAGAAGAGCTAGGTGCACACCTGGGTTGAGCAACATAAATTTTACAGTCTGATCTATCCTTCCAATGTTTCTGATGAATAAGAATATGCAGGATTAAAGAGAATTATTTGAATTTTTTACCATGATACAAAGGTACTTACTCTATGGAAGCATTTTGCATAAAGCATTTGCATTATTGCAATCTTACCTGTATTCCTAACATGACACAAGCAGTCGCTGTGACCCATAGAAAACAATTACAATTCAGTTTGCTAAACAGATAAAAGCTGATTGGTTCTTTCAGACTAATGCACATCATTGCTCTTTTGCGTAATATTGTTAAATATTGATGTAGGTTTTAACTCCCTAATTATTCTGAGATTATTCTCACAAGGTTCTGAATCATTGTATATAATTTATTTGAATTAATTATAAACATAATAGGATGCACTCAGCCTTTACATTTTAACATCTGTGTTGTAATTCCCTCACATAAATCATTTTGCATACACAATAGCTCCCAGCTGTACTAAACAAAACTCTATCTGTGAGAGGTTGGTAATAAGTTCTGACACCAGTGCCAGTAGATTACTCTTTTTCATTAAAATACAGCAACTGAATAGCAGTGTGGCATTTTAACAATGCATGTAAATTAGGAAAGGCAGTATTGTTGTGAAGTATGTTTGTAAAAAGCACACATTATACTTGACTATTTAAACTGCCTTTGACCTTTAATACCGCCAACATGCACAGAAGAAGCTGTCATATTTAAAAGCCATTGCATTGTCTTTCATCTATAATAGGATGTTTGGATTAAGGGACTGTAGATTGTATAGCAATGCAAAACAGGCAAACAGAATTAGCCAAAATGATCTTTAGAAAAAGAGTACAGGCAGATGTTTTATTATAATAATTAGAGTGATATTATAATAATTAGAGAGTGTAGATGATACAGTAGCGTAAAACTAGCTGGTAGAAGGACTGTTTTAAAAAAAAAGTAAGCCTAACTAGACTTTTTATTCTTTTTCTTTTTTTTGATAATGCATTGATTTCCTGGTATGAAAGGCAGATCCAAGACACTGTAATGTTATTCTTTGAAGATATATAATATGAAAGCCCCAAAGTACTGCTCAGGAACTTTTAACTTAATTTAAAAAGGTGAGAAAGATGGCAGTCAAAGCTAAACTCTTTGACACACAAAACTTTTTCTGTAGCTCAAAACCAACCATGAAGAAAACTGTGAAACCCATTACCCAGGGAAACCCCATTACATTTGTGCAAAGCTAATAATGGGCTCACATCAGGTCAGGATCATTATGTATCTGAGGGCTCTGCACACACACCGGTCTTCTCTCTTAACAAGACCATAAATGTTGGTATTAAGACACCACTATTGGCAGCAATGCATATTCTGCTATCACAGAACTGAAATGCACATTAGCAATGTAAAATCAAGGATCTCGACAACAGAGGTAGAAGACATGACATCACACTCAGGGGCTTACCTCAATCTACTGCACAAGGTCAACTCAGACCCACCATACAAGTGATCCTTATTAAGCCATTGGAACACTCACCTCAAATTACTTTGACAGATAGCTCTGAACCCTCAAGATTGTAAATGATGATTGCCCTTGGGATGTAATTTGCTGCATCTATTCTCCTCAATAAAGGACATCCTTTACATGGTCATTGGGACTAACTGATGGTTTTGGAAATATTAGCCCATAGAAAAACCAGGTTGGTTTGAAATGACAATTATTGGTTGGTGTTGATAAGCCAGAACATGTTGTATCTGGGACTTTGTAAAATATTTGAATTAAAATGAAATTGAAATGTTTTAAAAGTATATTCAATAAACGTGTCCATTCTGTTTCAACCAAATGTATAATAGTTATGTGAGAATACATTTATAACAAAATACGCTACTTGCTTGTTTTATAAGAGTCCGACTACAATCCAATACTCCATTTCTTTCTGTATTTTATGGGGGGGTTATAGTGCAAAGAGCTTAGAAACATTGGGGTCAGACCACCCGACTTGGGGTTAGAATATAGCGTAGCTCTATTTGAGAGCTTCAGATGGCAGCTGAACTCATAGGAGTTTATTTATAAATGATTTTCTTGTCAAAAAACCAAAATTTGGCTGTTTGTTTTTAAGATATATGAATATTATGTACTATTGTGACTGCTGTGCCTTTTTGATAATTGTTCGCTAGGTGAATCTTAGATTAAATACACATTGAAACAAGCAGTACAAAATAATTTAAATGGCTGTTAAAGAAAACCTAGCCAAATTATCAGGCAGAAATGTATAAATACAGCCTATAGAGGTATTGTGAAGTTGAATAATGCATACCGTTGCCACTGTTATGATATACAATGTGTATTGTTATTTAAATTTAGGTTTGTTTTCTCCTAATATACATTTCGATATTTCTATTGTATTGACCCAAAAATGTAATTTCCGTTCAAAAGCCTAAACTCTGGGGACTAAATTTGTTTGTAGTCCCTGCACTAACATCAATTGCAGAGACTCATTAGGAATTCAAATGGAACATATACTATATTCTAAAGTCTCCTGAGGCTGCCAATCTATCTATAACATGGTGTACGTCATATCGCTGCTCGTGGAATCAATGACCTTGGAAAAATGTGCACTGAAAATGTAATTTCTACTGCATGTATGCACACTTGAGACGGTAACAAAAACACTGCTTGGATCCTTTCTAATTAAATATATGTAAAACAGCAATTAAAATGGCATCTCATAAAAATAAATAAATATATATGATTTCTCATATGTCTTTTTTTATTAGTTGTACATAACTGATATATCAATGTGCATTGGGAATGTAAACTGTAAAAAGGATTATGCCTACATTCAGATTACTAGGCACTTGATGAGATCATGAACAAAACAGAAGATTGATGTTGATTGAAAACAATGTTGAATTAATTACTTTTTAACAGATGCCTGTTTGAAAACAAACAGCAGTGTGAAAGTATGGTGATGGGTGATTGAAAGGAAGAATAAACTCAAGAACACATAACCTTACTTTGTATGAATGCTACTGATTTTTTTTAACCAAAGTTTATATGTTTCCCTGTGGTTACACAAAAGTAAATTTAACAAAAAAATATATTTTTTTTGTGAAAAGTACTTTACTCTTAATTAGAAAATGAGCAGGTTTGCTTTAAACTCTCCAACCCCAGCACTATTCCAAAATAATTGAAATCATCATATTGATAGCAGTTTTTTTTAATTTCATGCACCTTATTAGCACTTGTATCCAGAGAATAAGGGGAGCAACATTTAGAATAATGGATCTTTTCCAAGAACTATATAACTATAATGTCATTGTCAAGATGTAATGGACTCTCCAAACTAAAGATTTCACCTTGGAATCAGGTACTGTGGATATTTCTATTGACCCATTGCTAATTTGTAACCTAATTATGGTGGTAGAAACAACACAAAAGGTCCACAATGAGATGCAGCAGCACTTTGATAAGAAGTAAGAAGGCTTTCCATGTGCATTGTGGTGATGTAAGGTGATGTAAGGCTATGAGAAAGGGCTGATTTTTGTAAGAGAGACATTTTGTACTGTGATTTGGTGCTGGTATGCAGTGGGTATTGGAGATGAGTGAGCAAGAATTTTAGGTTTGATCTAGCGGCGAATCAGGCCTTTCTCGCTTACCAAAAATGAAAGCAAGAATGGCCTTCTGATTCTCCGAGAGGTCAAGCTCTCACCGAACAGGAGGATTTCCTCTGCGATCCCCGGGCACTAGAGGTTAAATAACCTCTTCCCAATGAATGCAGCCACAGCTGCAATCATTGAGAAGATGTCCAGCACAGGAGAACCTACTGACATGGTAATATAAGTATCTCTTACAAATGATACATTTGTATCTGTAAGAAATGTATCATTTGTAAGAGATACCTAAATTACAATGTCAGGAAGTTCTCCTGTGCTGGGCATCTTCCCAATGATTGCAGCTGAGGCTGCATTCATTGAGAAGAGTGTGCAATCCCCGGGCAATAGAGGTTAATTAACCTCTAGTGCCCCAGGGGTTGCAAACAGGGGAATTCCCAGGGCTGAATGCAGGGCTGAATTTCGGTTCGCCGAAATTTCCCAGAACCATTGGAAGTTTGAGGGAAATTTTCGCAAGGCATTCTCGCTCTTCCTTAGTGGGTATAGCATAAAGGTTTTTTGACAGGCACTAGAAAATGTAGTCCACATTTGTTGTGCAGAGCTTAGGCATAGCTGACTACTGTTAGGATTAGAGTGGGTGCAGAGGAATAAGGAGGAATCTGTGTGAAAGCAGCAAACGTTTGGACTGAAAAGTTGCAATGTTGTAAAGAAGCCTGGTTTCAGATGACTGGAATCCTTTCTTTTGTTCCAGACCCCCAACAGCCTGCACAGTGATTGAGACTGCCTTGGAGTAGCAGTAAGTCGGATCATAATACTGGTCTAAAGGAATTGGTTATGGAAAAACATTATGCCACCTGATGGAGAAAGTTAATGTTTACACTTGTAAGTGGAAGAGATGGATATCATGTTGCCCCCTAATAGAGGGATTAGGATGGAATATGGTTGCCTCTTTTCTATTCTTTACCCATTCCCACAAAGAGTTAAATGTAAATAACTACAGCACTCTGAAAGTTATTTACTGATATAAAAACAGACTTGTTAAATTAAGAAAATATAGCTTATTTATGATCACAGAGGTAAATCCAGCATTACTCTAGTCATCCGGGAAGGCAAATCCACTGTCAATCACAAAGACGTGATGCCTGGTCAGGGTTGAACAGTTGCAGACCTGTGCAGGGAATCCAAATGACTTCAGCGGGGTTCTAGGATAAATTTCAGTTTGGTGAACTTGCTGAGCCAAACCCAGGTATTTTTGATCATTTCCTTTCCTCAATGATGTTGTGCTCTGCAGCTCACTCAGAGCTGACTAATATGATCCTCACTTGAATCACAACTTGGGTTGTTGAATACAGAAATGTATTATGTGAGTTACACTAAGTGTTTAGTCATCCTCTTTATATCCTTCGTAAATACACTCATTGTCCGGATGTTTCTTGTCCTATTAGCATGTTGTACATCAATTTTCAAAACAATGGACATGGCCAATTTTGCCTTGTTGCTATAATAGCCCACACATCTCTGAAAATTCTTTCTATAAGGTTGTAGAGTTTACAAACAATGGGCCTGATTTAATAAAGCTCTCCAAAGCTGGAGAGGATACACTTCCATCAGTGAAGCTGGGGAATCCAGCAAACCTGAAATTGATCTGGTCCATGATTCAAAACATTTGCTAGCAAACAGAAATTGATTTTAGGAAATCCATTCCAGGTTTGCTAAATCACCCAGCTTCACTGATGAAAGTGTATCTGTACCAGCCTTAGAGAGCTTTCATAAATCAGGCCCTATGCCAATGGAATTGGCTTTATGTATAGGGGCAACCAAGTTGTACAACCAATTCTCAAAAATGACTTTGTATCCTGTAACATTCCCTTCACTGGAAACAACTAAACTCAATAATTTGGAAGGGTGTCCCCATACTTTTGCTATATAGGTAGGAGTTGTATTCAGATGTCTACAAATGTTTGGCTATATGACATATGTTATTGTTGTGTTTCTATTGGGTTTTCCAGATACTACAACAGTTTGAGCTGCAAATAACTGAACATCACTAGAAAATAATTCAATTAAAACAGAATAGTATCCGATAAGTTTATGCAGAAAAAAGAATCATTAAAATTCCATCTTCATCAAGTTCATAATGTACTGTATGCATCTACTTCAGCCCACTCCTAATTCAAAATTAATCTTGTAAAGTATTGTAAAAGGCAATCTATAAGGGCGACGGATATAGTATTAGGATATCTCATGTAGAGACCGTTAATTGAATAGTGCTGTGTGCAATTTAATTGCCTTCACTTTAAACTGCGGGGATTTTAGTTAATAGCTAAACATTGCTTTCACTTCAATCAGACTCAATCAAAATCTGTATTTGCAGCTTTCCAGATAGGCCAAAACAAAACTGCTAATTGTGTATCTAAACATCAGCAACAAAAAACTAATTGAATGAATTATGTTCAAAGTTATTTCTGAGATTATTTTATGGAGATCTCCTTTTAAAGCCTAAGAAGCTTTAGTAAAAGGAGGGCCTGGGCTGCAGATCTGTAAAGTTACCTCTTTTGGTCTCTGTATTAAAAATGAGGCACGGTAGTAGGTCTAAAGGTTTATAATTCCTACATTTTAAGACTTCAATCCAGTCTTGCAAAGTTGTACGGATTTACTTTGGCTTACTCTGGTTTTACTGCACACATTTATGTTTTCATAGGAAGTCAGGAAGGAAGTCAGACCAAGCCAGCCTTCTTCTCTGCCTGATGGACATCCTTCATCATCTAACCTTTTACTCCCTAGTCTTGCTATTCATGGTGCACCCCCTTTGTTTATTGCATTTTAATCCTTTCAGTCATGGAGGCTCAGGATCATTTATGGTCATTTCCTAGGTGGTGAGTAAATAAATTTAAAACTGAAGTCCAGGCAGAACTATGATGAAAATGTATGCAGCCATGTTTTCAAGTGTATCATCATTATTATTTTTTTAATGCAAGCAACGTACAATAAGGAATAGAAATCTCATATACAGCAACACTTCATCACTAGGAACCCATTAGGTGTGCTGCATGCAGGTCGGAAGAGTGAGAAGATTAAGCAGAGAAATCTCTGGAGGTTGGAGGTGAAGAGATGACACTACTGCATCCATTCTGCAGTCTATACCTGTAACAGCGATAGTTATGGTGTGGTGGTACCATTGTTCTAGCTTTGCTGTTTGGAAGTGATGTGTAAATCTTAGAACTTGATGAACAAAAATAAGAATCCTTTGGCATGTAAAATAGCTCCTAGGTATGAATTGCATCTGTATATTTATATGCTTAAAGTAGACTAGAGTTCAGGTTTAATGAGTTGAAAGCCTATCTCTGAGCAAATATTAACCCACACCTTTCTAGCCTATTTTGCATGTTATTTTATTGCATTCTTAAGCAAAATACAGTGAGCTTACTCCACAGTCTAGGTCCCTTGACATTGCTAACCCAGCATTACAAATGGGCCCCACCAGCCAGATGATCTTCTATAGTTCATTCCCCTGGCGTCATGTTCTGCAGACTATTCACTGGATCCTCAACATTTGATAGACAATAGAAAGTGGCAAAGTGATAGAAAGTGACACCCAAAAAAAGAACCTGCCTCTTTCAAATTTAGTAAAAGAGGAAACAGGACTGGAACAACACAAGGCTGTGGTTTTAGGTCACAAAAATGGTATTTAGTTAGCAGAAAGTTTAGTATTTGAATGGAGATTAGTTTTAACAGCAACCTTGCATAGCACCAATTTGCACTGAAGTGCCCACAATATGTTATTTTCCAAGAAAATTCATCACATATGGTCTTCTTGTACTGGTTTGTTATAAACATCTGTAAATCAGCACGACAAATTCAATGTTAACTTGTGAAGTATGGCACCCCACTGCGCTGCACACAAAGAATGGGATTATTATGCATCCTGTCTGCAAAGATTACTGTGCTATTGTTACATCCCTTCCTTTCTGTATCTTTTTTTTTTATTATTATTATTATTCACAGTTTAGCAAAACATTTTGACTCATTTTAACTCTTGCCTGAACAAACTTTGCCCTGTAAGAGGGTCTCATTTGGAAATTCTTGGCAATGTTTATATCAAGCTTTGTTCGCTGAATTCAAAGGGCAATAAGGCATGCATAGATCAAAGATAAAAAAGAGAGATACAATTACTATACCTCACAAATGTACCTGATTTAGAGAGACTGTCTCATATCTCCCAACTGGCCCCTATTTAAAAGGGACTGTCTCTTTTTAAAGTCTGCCAAGAAGATATCCCCCCCACCATTACATCACTACCACCAGTCTGAAATTTTGATACCAGGCAGGATGGATCCTAATTATGACTTTACCTTCCAAATATTGCAGTAGAATTGAGACCTATCAGACTATGCAACATTCTTCCAAATTTGTCCAATTTGCGTGCCAATTGTCCAAGTTGCATGCCCATGTGCCTGTTCTTTGTTGATAGAAGTGGGAAACCGGTGTGGTCTCTTGTTGCTGTAGGCCATCCACTTCAAGCTTCATCTACTTCAATGTGACTTCTATCAGGTGAAACCTATTTTACAAATCTGACCTCTTGCACCAACAAGGCATTTTCATCCAATCTCTGTAATCCTTGGAGATCCCAGCAAATCAGCAGTTTCTGAAATACTCAGACCAGCCTGCCTAGCACCAACAACCATGCCAATATACGGGTACACATAAAGTACAAATTATTTTATTATCAGCTCAAATTTTTTTTAGTTTGTTATATATTTGGATTAGCCTGCTACCCTTCTCTATTCTTTTCTTTGCCTAAATGCACTTATACACTAATTTACACTCAAATATACTTATCTGCAAGTGAAAGGGATATAATTTTGTTTCTTCTCCCTGTGTTTTTGAAGTTCCATTCATACAAAGTGACTCTCTTAGAATTTTTTATTTGCTTTTTGATCTTATGATTTGGGCCTTTTGAGTCCATTTATGTTAATACCTATACTATGCTTTTTTATTCATGCTTTTTGCTATGCAATATCAAGTGGTTTCTGAAGATATAATACCTATTATGTTATATAAAAGATGATGGATACATTTATACTAAGAACTTTTATGTCTATTGACACTTATACATGTTTATATGTATACTTGTTTTAGAGCTGTAATACTTCACCTTCTCTTCTCATGATGAAGTAGCTCCAGTGAAATGTGTTGAGTTTATAATACAGTATATATGGAAAGGAGGCTCCATTATTGTTTCTTTCTGGTTGGATCTATACCAAGTTATGAAGTTTATTTTCAAGACTAAGGACACAAAATTGAATAGACAATGCCATCTGAGGTGGATGAAGTTAAATACTACATTTTAGTGATATATGTCACTTTATGTTTGTTTATTACTATAGAAATAAAATGTTGAATTTCATGTATGGTTGTCTCCTTTTAATAAAATGTATTTAAAGTTTCACTTCTTTGCTTCATTTGTATGTTCGTAGTTATTTAAATTACTTTCAGTCTCTAATATGATATTTGGTTTGAAGTTAGGTAGGTTGATATGACATTGTCCTTATGCCTAAATACTATAATTGATTTCTGAATAAATATTTGTATTGAACAGGTGTACCTAATAAATATTTGTATTGAACATGTGTACCTAATAAATATTTGTATTGAACATGTGTACCTAATAGTATTAATAAGTAGCAGAAGAAATAGCATCACATGACATGGTATCCGTTACATTCTGAAATGGGTGTGAAAGTCGTCATGTAGGCAATACTAGACCCACCCAATTCCTAAACTTCTACAATTCTTGTCTGTACACAGATTGATCAAATGTTTTTTTAGGCCAACCAGGTAATTTAGGTTCTGCCATTTGTACGCTGTAAACGGGTATGCCTAGTGCCCCATGTTACCTCGCTAAACATACATACAACTCATAAGGGACAACCAAGGGGATTGCAGGAGTTTGCACAGTGATCTTTATAACTTCTTATCTTACGTATCACAAAAGAAGTTTTCGAGGCCCCTTTACATCCGAAGTCAGTGTAGCAGATCAGTGGAAATTGGGTAAATTTGTATTGCTGTTGTCCTGTCACTGTGGCACCCACCCCCATTATTTTTATTTTTGGAAAGTGAGCGGAAATTTCTCCAATAGTGTCACAATCAGGAATAAAACCTGACATACATTAGGACAACTCTACTAATGATTTATTTACTCTTCCTAAATCTTTAAGAAAAATTGAGTTAGGCAATTTAAATAACAAAGAAATGATGGATTTCTACAATATACACAATATTGAATGTCTCATAATCCAGCACTGACAGTGGTGCCACAGAACAGATTTCAGACTGTTTCTCTCTAATTGAAACTCAAGACCAAAGGGAAAAGGTGGGTTGGGGATCAGTATCTTTCAGTTTATGTATCAGTATGTTTCTTTTTTTTTCCAGAACATGGATTTTAGAAAAGTGCTATACTTTATATTCTGCTTTAAATATATACATATGTTCCTATTGTACAATACAAGTTGCATTTGGCGGTTTGTTACTGTGGTTTGATATTCTTTAGTACACTGAGCTGTATTATACCACTGTTGCCTGCAGTAGTAAAGATACACATTTTTAAAGTCCCCAAACTTAGGTTTGTGCTTATCTTAGATCCGCTGGATTTTGTAGCCAATGTTCCCTGTGGAAAAGTTTGAGAGAGTCAGATTTAATTTTAAACCATGTCTCTTGAGCATCAGACTGATGCCCTGCAATTGCACACACAGAGTATTACCTAGAGATTGCCCGAAGCTGTCTGCTTTATGAGCAAATATTTTCTATTCAGCCCTTGTTTTTTTTGTTGTTCACAGTACCAAATTCAACCAGTGATCCGAAACAAAATGCAATAAATAGCAAACTTTCATCCAAAAAATGGTGCATATATCGTAAAATGTTAACTCTTTAAAATACATGACAAGACCCTGTATGTTATAGTAATTAAAGTGAGTTCTCGGGATATTATTTATGCTTCTATCAGTCACACACTTTTTGCCTAATCACCATATATGTTTGTGGAGAAATAAAAATATTAAAATTTAAAGTACAACAAGCTCAAGGCAAAAATAATAACCCACCAATCAAGGGTTCCATGCTATGATAAAGGGTTTGCCTTAAAAGAGATTCTGTGACCAGGCTATGGGCAATAAAATATATATCCACTATATACACACCTGCAAAAAAGTCTTTGGGGGCTGTGGGTGCAGTGCTATGATCTGGGGTTCCTTCAGCTGGTCTGATCCAGGTTCTGCAATGTTATGTGCCCCAAAAAAATAGGTCAGCTGACTACCTGAATATACTAAATGACCAAGTGCTTCCATAGATCCATAGATTTGTTTCTTCCCTGATGGCATGGGAATTTTCCAAGATGAAAATGCCAGGATTCATTGGGCTTAATCTCCTTGGCGGTTTTCCCGAGTGTTGCTTGGGGTGGATTTTCTATACAGAGGTAAAAGTGGTAACCCTGAGCGACACTCAGAGTGGTATTTCCAGGGAGGTTTAAAGACCTACCTTGTTCCCAATGTCCGACGTCTTCTTCCCATGCCTTGATGAAGGATTTGCCTTAAAAGAGGTTCTGTGACCAGTCTTTGGGCAATAAAATATATACATATCTACTATACTAGGATTCATCGGGCTTAACCTCCCTGGCAGTATTCCTGAGTGTGGCTCGGGTGGATTTTCTATACCAAAAGCGATAACCCTGAGTCACACTCAGAGGGTGGAATTTCCAGGGAGGTTAAAAGACCTACCTTGTTTCCAGTTCCAGCAGCGTCCTCCAGCGATGTCCGGCGTCTTCTTCTCCTGCCAATGCCGGCTAGGCATCTGTGCGAGCCGGCATCTGCTTCCCCAGCATGTGAACTTTGGGCACGCGAGGCCAGGGGAAGCAGATGCAGGCTGGGCATCTGCTTGTGAGTGCGTGTCTGCAGGTAGGTGGGACTGGGCAGGAAATTTAAAATAATGAGGATTTTTAAATGCACCGCTTTTGCATTTAAAAATCCTCTTTATTCATACCGCCAGGGGGGTTAAGCTGTGAAAGTGGGGTTTTGGGCGCATGAGACATCGTTTTTACCCATTTGGCCAGCACAGTCCAAACGTTGGAAAATCTTTGGGAGTAGCTGGAGAAGAGTTAACGCAGCAGTCCAAATCTCCCATCATCAACACAAGGGGGAAAAAGTAATGCAAAGTAATGTAATAAATGGTGTGATAATACATAAGCTTATCAAAATGACACCATGATGAATGCATGCTATAATCAAAGCTAAAGGTGGTCGAATGAAATATTAGAAATGTTAGAAAGTGTCACTTTGCAAGCCTGGCAGTATATTATTTTTAAAGAATGTCAAAACCACAGAACAAATGTACTGCAGCTTACCAGTCCTTAGATGCAATGGTTTTATAGTTTTCTTTTGCAAAGTAAATTTTCCGTACAATTACTACAATCTAAAACATGATACAACATACATGGGGATCACAATTGGATCACAATTGGGATCACAACAAACAGTTTAAATTAGGTTTTTTTTTTATCAGGGTTCCAGTACTTTTTGAAATCTAGTGAACAATATAGCTTATAATGAAACTTTTTCAAATAACTAAGCTCTGAATTTTTTGTTGTCATTTTCTGTTGTAACCAACTATACTTACTGTAACTTTGCATTACATGCCAGTGTTTATAAATTTTGATCCAGTATAAAAAACAGATACAATAATCCTGAAGAATGTACTACATCCAAAAAAAAATATCCCCATTCCTCCAGATGTTCTATCTTAGGTAAATAAAATGTATGACAAACATATATGGTATTAGAAAGGTATGAGAGATATGACGCCAGGGGATCCTTCTAGAAATTGGATGACCTCCACAAGGGTCTTTTAATCAAGTGAAAAATGTGAGTTCTGGGTAGTAGGCTTAGTTTTTGTTTTATTACTATGATTAATATTTTTTTCATAGACACAAAAACGACATACAGACAAAGATGTGCAATTACCAGTGACTAACAATATAAACCACAATTCCCAGAGATGAAATTAGTCTCAAGGCTATTTTACTACCAGAAGATATCAGGATATTCTGAGAGCACTCTGTACTTAATGTATGATGCATATTGGCCATATTAATGTATTGTAGCTGCTAACAGATCTTTAAATATTGTATAGAAATTAGAACCTCACTGAAGTCAAAATGGTTTGGATATGCCATAAAGCTGTATGGAGAGGTTATAATTTTTTTTTGATTTTTAAGAAAAGGGTTAGGTTTCCCTTTAAAGCAGAAGTAAACTAAAAACAAAATGGTGCTGGTCCTTCTTACGATCCGGTCTCGTGTTGTCCTGGGATCCCTCTTTGTCCCGGTGTGGAGAAAGCCTTCTATGTAAAGTAAAAATGTTATGCTTAGGTACGCTTTACATTTCAAACAGTCCCTTAAAACGGACCTAAACTCAACATTTTTTCTTTACATAAAAGGGTAGACAACCTTTATATATGGAGTAACATTTTTATTTTTTTAAGTGCAACCCCAGGTGATCAGGACTGAATGGGAGCACAGGAGAGGAGATGCCGATCTCATGCATGCAAGTGACGTAGCAAGAAGACTGGAAAAAAAGACAGAAGATGGAGGTGCAGTCCTGGGACGAAGAAGAATTCCAGCACAGTGTAGCACCAGATCAAGGAAAGGTTTAGCGCCATTGAGGGATCTGCAAGATTAAAGGTAAGTGTGAGATCTGCAGTGAGTGTGTGCCCCTCCTCTTCCTGTGCCATACCTGGCCTTATGCCTTTTCTCTTTTGGGGGTGAAATATCTTGCAAAGAAAAGGAGATGCCAAAGCTTTTTCCCTTTGCAATGATGAGGAACAAGGGCCTCTTGTAAACATTCTGTCCACCATATAGGATGTGTGGGTTTATTGGGTGGGGGCTTATAGTGGAACGCAGTAGTCCCTTTTAATAAAACAAGATATCCATCTTTCTCAGGAAAATGAGTATAGGGCTCAGTAATCCGTTTATTCCCACAAAATGTAATTGCAAATAAACACATCCACCCCATGACAAACCACATTTTTAAACTCTCTTAAAACATATTTTTTAAAAATTACAGATTGGTATTTGTGCCAGGAATCCCATCATTGATAAGTACAGCCCGGGGAGTGTGGGAACCTGCGGTCACAGCTGATTGGGGCCACGCAAGTGCTTCCAATCAGCTGTGACTGCAGGCGAACTCTCAATGGAGTTGAGAGTTCCGAAGGAACGAGTTGAAGCATCCAAAACAGTTTTGGCCCATTTTGAAGCTGCACAGGTTAGTGACTGAGGATGATACCTGGCTCCACATCTATGATCCTGAAACCAAGGAACAGTCAAAGGAATGGCGCCACAGCGGGCCCCGTGGCAGAAGAAGTTCCTACCTAGAAATCGGCCAAAAAAGTCATGGCATCCGTTTTCTGGGACAAAGACCATATTCTGTTGGTGGACCACCTACCTCAGGGCTCTAGTATCACCGGACAGTATTATGCTAATATCCCGGACCAGCTGAAGGAGGCAATTAAGACGAAGCGCAGTGGAAAGTTGACCAAAGGGATTCTTTTTTTGTAGGACAATGCACCTGCACACATGTCCAACGTTGTGACTGCCACCCTGGGTTTCCAATTGGTCCACCATCCCCCCTACTCACCTGACCTGGCCCCTTCGGACCATTATCTGTTCCCAAATTTGAAGAAACACCTGAAGGGGCAACGTTTTGAGGACATTTCTGACGTCAAAAATGCTGCTGATAGCTGGTTTGCAGCCCAACCAAAGGACTTTTATTTGAAAGCTCTAGAAAAGCTGCAACTATGCTGTACCAAGTGCATCAGTCTCAGGGGGGAATCTGTTGAATAAATTTGGTATTCCATAACTCTGGCTCTCCTCTTTCTAGGAAAAGCCAGGAACTTCTCAGCACCCCCCGAATAGGGTTAATAAAAGGACATCACCATGCCTTGAAATTTTGGTGTTGCATAGTCTATTTAATTCTGTAAAGTTCTCTGGAATCACAATATCAATGTGTGTTTCTCAAATGCTTCCTTATCTGCCATTTAAATACACTGACAAAGGGTTTTAGGTGGGAGCTGGACAGCACCTTGTACCAACTGGTACATAACATTCTTTCCATTAAATCAGCAATATAATAAATATTATTTACTTGCATATGTCACCTGCTCAGTGATTTATGCAGTTGGGCTTTAGTAATGTATCCTGGATGGTTTATTAACAGATCTGACATTTATGATAAGGATGGAATGTTTTATTAATTCACAGGAAAAATAGTCAAAGATAACATTTCATATTTTTCTTACCTTAAAGGGATCTCCAAATTGTTGCAATTTGCTATTTTGATGGAATAACCTGACATCACTAAGGTTGTCCATGTCAATATATTTTACAGTACAAATGTCAATGTATCATGAAAATGACCATGTCTAGTTCTGCAGATTCCAATCACAGAGCAATATCAGAAGCATCTAACTCTGTGCAAGGTCCTGCTAGAATGTCAGAAATGTAGAAATTGTTGTGCTTATAGCCTTTGGGTGCCCTTTATCCAGCAACCTAAAAAAGTAAATGGCATTTTTTACAGCTGAACTCCAGGCCATATTTCCCAAACAGATTTGATACAAGTTTTACTATCATGAGCACCTCTGGTATATTCCAGAATTTGACTGGTTTTATAAAGAGAGGTCACTGCAAAGTCTGTTTCCTTTGAGACTTTTTCTCTGATTGAATCCTAAAGGATAGGGGATTTTGTAAACCCTGACTATATTAAATAAAATAGAAGAAAACATATCCAAAATCAATGTATATTATATTTAAACATTTGTTCAAATACAATGTTTTAGTGGAGAATAGACATTTTAACTAAAGGGATATTTCTACCCTTAATTTTCAGTAAAAAATAAAAAAATGTATTATATTTATGTTGTATTCCTAAACCTAAAAAAGAATCAGGCACATGCATTCCTTGAGTATGAAGAAAAAGTATATTATTTGCCTACACTAAGCTATGTTTATAAGCTTAACTGAATATTTTACTGAAATGATATCCCTAATTGGGTATGTTTTACAGCCAGTAAGAAATTTATCCTATTTTAGCTTAGTTATGGCATTTGCGTTTCACTGAAGCATGAGGAGGGTAAGGATTATATAAATATAGACTTCAGCTGGGTTATCTATATAAAACATATGTAAGAATTTAATAGTCTTCTTTTTAGAGCCCCAGGTATAGGGAAGCTTATGTGAACTGTGAGGAATCAGAAACAGTTCAGTTTGAATTTTAAGTAAGAAGATAAAAATAGTACTGAAATATGTATGTATATATATATATATATATATATATACATATATATATATTGTGAAACCAATGCAGGATTGGTGGTGGAAGGGAGGTATATTTGCCCAAGACTCCTCTCCTATGTGAAGTAGCAGGTGGAAAACTCACCTGCAAAGTAATTAATGAAGCAGCACTGAGGGTGGGGTTATAACAGAACCAGGAACTCAATGAGAGTCTGTCTGCCTGGGGACACTGGAAGTTGAACTGTGTGAAAGAACTCAGACCTGAATAGAAGGTTGCTGCAAGTTTTGTTTGGGGCTGACAGGGAGAAGCCCTCCAGCTAATAGACAGGAAAGTCTAATTGATAGTAAATGCTGGACAGGCAAGGTTTTCTTTTTTTACTGTTTTGTTACCTTTAATAAACCTGGCTGTGGGCCAGCTTGGCACTTGAACCTCGGTGTGGTCTGAGTTGGATGGAGCGGACAGGTGTCCCTTGAACCCAGAAAAGGCGATCCTTGAGCGAAACCCCTTACAATATATATATATATATATATATATACTTACCTGTCATTCTGTAATTCTGTATACCCGGTTGTTTGATCCCTTAATTCCCCCTTTTACTGGCTGTTTCAGTGAAGAATAATAACCAGCACATGGATACGTGATTACTCCACTCTCAGACATGCAACAGGAACTAAAACAAAATAAAATGTGGGATTTTCTATCATTGTTTAGCAACCAAGACCAGTAGAGAAGCCAAATCTCCCTACACATTTTGCAGTGGTCTTTAGGTATATATGATGCTCCAGTATCCATAGTCAGAATCTGCTGGCTCAGTGGTGATTAAGGCCAAAAATGCAGAGGGTTAATATTCAGTGTGGCCGTTGGGGTAGATATTTTTTAATGTCAGTTTGACAGTGACAGTGACTCGTCCCCTGCACATATGTTGCAGTTATATCATTCCAGCCTGGCCAACCAAGGTGGGTGAAAATACTGTACTAGGATGAAAATCCCAGCACTAGCTGGAGGAGAAATGAGTTTAGTTAAAAGTTTTAGTTTAGGGATCTGAAATGTCAAGTGCATTTATTCTGGGGTTTAAACTCATAGGTTTAGCAGTGTTTCTCAACCCGTGTTTTGTTGAACCGTAGGGTTCCTCCATAGGTAGCTGGGAGTTCCTTAAGCGATGAGCAATTTGTGACTCTCAGGTCAGTTTATCTGACACCATTGATCTTTTTGGATATCTGCAAGTATTACATTCTGACCACCACGATAATGTACTGTGAGCTGTGGATATAGTATTTATAGTACGGGTTTCCTGAACACCTTAAAGTTAATTTAAGGGGTATATATATATATATATATATATATAAATAAGTACATAATTTCAATACTGATTAGCATTCTTATATGGTATGAACTGCATGGTATTTATTCCTGAACAATGCTGGGTTATATTTATTAATGTACCTGCGTGGTGAAAATAAGCAAGATTACAATTAAAGGATTTGTGGCCAGAAAAACATTTTCTGCTTTTAAGCTAAACGTAAAGCAAACACCTAAATACAAAATATATTTTGTATATGCAAACTAGTTTACCTACCAGGTGATTTGTATTACTGTCCATCCAGGATCTAGATAGCATAAACCTGTATTATTTTTTTTAATTACTAAAAAATGTTTTAATGTGTATGTGTTTTTATCAGCCTTCCATAATCCAATTTATAGCAGCAGGCAGTGTGTATATATATATATATATATATATATATATATATATATATATAGATTAAGTTTGGCCATTGTTCACTTGATGACATATACTGCTTGTTAGGAATGCAATATGTGTGAATGCTTTATTTTGGGATCTTTATCTTTTAAGGATTTTGATGCACTGTAGATGAAGGTTACCAGTGATAACTTCTTGTATGATCTCACTACATGCATTTAATAGCTGACATTTTACAGAAACCATTTAATTCTCACAATATTCTGTATATTTATGGTCAATGATATGAGACCTGCTTGGCAGTCTTCCATCCAGCAATGAGTTGTAAGACTAAGGCATGAACAACATTTGTGGGCATACCAATCATGACTTTTCTTACATTACATCAACCCAAAATAATGAGATGATCGTGGGAAAGACTGCACCGGAAAATTAAAAATAGTACAGAATAATCTCGGAGGACCTCCTTATTCCACCGATTAGTTTGTGAATGTTAATAACTTGGCTGCTCATGTTTTTCACTCTTTTAACCGTTAAGTCATGCGCTCATCAACTTTCTATTATAATACTTTTCACCCCTTTGTATAAGCTAACATTGCACTTCTTTCTTGAACTTATTATAAAAGCAAACAAATACATTTTTTTTGGAACTACGAAATAAAAGAAGGTCATGGGAAATTGCATATGTGATAGCAAGAAGTTTAGAAAGTTAGGTTTTCAAATTGTGTTTGTGTTCTTTTTTTATTTCTGTTTCCTAATGCTGTTGGGTTTCAGATGATTTTGTCTGTGTTTCTTTTGCCTAAGGACATATATGGAAAATCAAAACACGAGTTAAAGTTCTGCAGAGCTTTGGTAGAGATAAGAAACTATGCTTCTGTTCCACATAATAAAGTCAAACCAGTAAGTCAAAAATCTCTTTTTCTAAGTAGATGGTACAAAAAAAATTGTCAGCCATAGAATTGCATACAGTTTATTTCAGATTTGAAAGTGTTACTATACAGTCACATACATTGCATACAAAATCCTCCAACTCTACAAAGTATTTTATATTATTACTATTGGCAAAAAGTCTTGTTTCTGTTCACCAGGCTGCTTAATTATCTGCAACATAGCACTTTTTTCTACTAGTCTATTGCAATAATACACACTTTTAAAAGCACAAAAATTCATGATATGTTCGTGCGTTGGATTGCCATTCATTCGTAATGGCACCCCAAATGCACCTTGCTAGTTATCTGAAACGCAATATGTAAAAAAATGAATGTGTTGTCTTTATGCAATGCATACCATTGCAAACTGCACAGCACTGTTTTAAAAATTGTGTACAGTCATCATGGTAACCAAGCCCAACTGAACTCAACCTCCATACAAAGCTAACTATTCAACTTTAAACTTACAGTGGAGTGGATCAGCAGGTGATGTGGCTCTGGTGCTTCTCAGCCTGCAGGTCTGTAAAGTATTGCATATTTTCCCTATGAGACCTAGTGTAAAAGCCATCTGCAGCTCTGTGCCTATGAACAGGCCAGGTATGCATATTAAACCATACCTAAACTCAGAATTTTCACTTTACATAAAAGGGTAGACAACCCTTTTATGGTTAGTAAAAATTCCTTGTGTTTTTTTTAAAGTGCAACACCCTTTTCTCGATTGCCTAGGTGGTCGAGAATAAATAGGAGCGCAAAGCCTCCCGGGATACCTACGTCAGGCATCCTGGGAGGCTCTTGGCCACTCCTTCTGTGCATGCCGACCATCTCGGGCATGTGCAAAAGGAGCCTTTTTACACAAAAAGAAAAATTTGCCAATCTCTCGCAGTGAGATCGGCAATTTTTTTTTCATTCTACGTCACCCAATCTCGCGTCTGTGTTGGGTGACGTAGGGTGAAGAAGAGGAAGAAGAAAAGAAGATGCCGGTGCCTGGAGCGCCGGCTCCGGGACGGATGCAAGGACTATGCGGGACCTGATGCAGGACACCCCCGGAGCATTTAGTTCCTCTTTAATGTTTGGCACCTCCAGCTAAGAAGAAAATTTAACTGCCCTCTGATACTGACTGCAGGTCCTACACTAGGCAATCTTTAAGTTAAGGTACAGAAAAAAGGTGGAGGAAAGAACAAAAAAAGTAAGCAAATATAAAAAAGAGAAGAAAGGTTATCTATTTTTTTTTAAAGAAAGTGGAGATTAAAATTCTAAACTTTAGTTTCTTCATTAGTCAGTGAACAGCTAACCAGAATCTTTGGATCCCATTGCCATTTGGTTCCAGCCTAGGCATTTGAATTTAAAGCAGCTGGGTGGAAGATTGCTTTTTACTTGACATTCCTATTATTCAATGACACAAATATCAAGGATTTGGAATCTATTTCCCCAAAGCCTTTTCAATGTATCTATTCATTATTGCTGATACATTGCTATGTAGATTTTTTCCAGATGCATCCATACAGCTAATTACACCCTCAAAGCCCTGTGGACAAAATCAAAAAAGTCACATAAGCAATCAGAATGTAGAACAGTCTAACATAATGTAATAGGCCCTTTATTTACATGAAATGCAGATTAAACATAACCCATTGCAATACACATGAGGGCATAGGAATTGGAAAAACCATGCAAATTCAAGACCTGAGTCCTATAGTGGATATTTTGCATATTGTGAAACTCTCTGGGTGGTGCTCGTATAATGTAAAACCAAATATAAAAAGGATTGTGTTTGCTATCTCGAAAGTTACAAATCCCAAGACACAACTATGTAAAGAAATTAACAGAAAATAAGTAAGGAAAAAAGGTTACAAGCTTTTATATCACCATAGGGTTCAATAGCTATGAAACAATTGTATTTTTATTACAAAGCCACAAACACAGTGCTGGGATTCTGCATTGGTCTATGGATAGGGGTTGTATACTGCTTCATACTGGTTAAATCGATAGCTCCATGGCACCCGTATTTGTATATGCGGTCTAACTAGATCTGATATTTTGGTCATACATGGCTGATGGGTAGAATAAATTACAGGCTGTCTTATACGTCTTGTGGACCATAGCCGAAAGCTAGCTACACTAGAATTTCAAGTGTCAATCAACCCCTGTGGCTGGTAAAAAGCCAATTGAGTGCATGCGATTGACTCAATGAATTATAAATAAATACCAGCAAATGTCTGGGAAATACAGTTAAAATAGAGACACCCTTATTATAGGTGTTTGGGAAGTTGCTAAGTCACTAAGTTCTTCATGAATCTTGAGTGCCAAGAGAGAAAACTTTTAAGAAGGGATGGAAGTCTTCACATTTGCCCCTTAAATATTCAGCAATAAAATTACAGAATTTTTTTTCATAGTACATAGTGTATGATCATTCTTTTAATACTAGAAATACATAATCCAGTTTCAGACTAAAGCAGCCGTTGTTTGACTACCCGACCCTCTCCTGCACTGAAGAATTAGGTCTATGACTTGGAGTCAGAAATTGTCTTGTTCCAATGGAGACTTTTTGCAGGGTCTATCTCTTCATGACCAGTTCACTTTAATTGGGTAATGGTCTACAGACTGTTTTACTAGATAGAACTATTAAGGCATATTGATTAACAAATGAAAATTACATGCTTTGTATCCTTAGTCTAGAGTCTTTGCCAAGAGAAATGTGCTAATTACATTTTTGTAGCATGAAATATACCACAACTGAGTGTGAAATGTTTCTGTGTTATCTGTAAATGCTTCCACAGAGCAACGTGAAATCTCAAGAATTCAGAGTATCTTATTAAGAAACTCCAATGCTTGAGAGAACTTTGTAATGTTTATATAGAGTTATCATCATCACTGATAGTATTCCCATTTAATTTAGGACTAAAGAACGTGATCTAATGAGATGTGCTTATCTTTTGCTATATTTATTGAGTGATGAGCATTGTTTCCTTCTCCATTTCATTTTCTAGAGTTTGTAGAAAAAAAGAAGACTACCGATGGGCAACACAGAACTATGCATGAACCAGCAAACTGAAGGTCACCCATTAACAGCCTAATTAATTAATGTACAGCACTGCATAATATGTTGGGGCCATACAAATCCTGTCCAATATTATTAGTAATATGATTAATACTACTAATAATAAATAACTCCTATTAACCTCTGGTGGAACCAAAAGGTTTCACCAGAGAGCATCATATAGACAAGGCTGGTCTACATGACTCTGGATGTTCTCCAGCCAGGAAAAGATGCATGCTCTATCTAAGTTGCTGCAGCTTCTTTTGCATTGTGAAAAAATCAGCGAGTAATAAGGCTAGTTCAGCTTTAAACGCCAGTTGTTACTATTACCTCTTTATATTACTTATTACTTAGATTAAAATTACTGGTATACCTTATTCTAATGTACTGGAGCACATGGTGAGTATTGGCTCTACATAGCAATCCCGTTTGTTGATTTATTACCATCAACTGGATCACTAATGCGCCATATGGAAAAACTACAAAAGTGATTTTGTTCTCTGGATCAGCTGTCGCCAACTTTTCCGACCCACGGACCACTAAATTTACTGGCCCTGGACAATGCATGCGTGGGGAGCTGGGTGTCATTTAGAGGGGACGAAACGTCCCGAGTGACGTCATGATACCAGAACCCGTTCACTCTGAGATTTAAGGTTCCAGAGACACAACCCTCTCACTGCCCCTGCGATCTGTACAGGGGACATGGTCCACGGCTCTGGCCAGTGCATCCTCCCAGCGGGGTCCTTCTCCTGATTCCGCTCGGGGGTGCAACAGCCAGAGCCAAGGACCACCAAAATTTTCTTGTGGACCACCACTGGTCCACTGATCACCGGTTGGCAACCACTGCTGTGGATAAGCAATGGGTTCAGCATGTAAAGGCAGTTCTAAATGTGATTGGTAGCAGAGATATAGTTTGTATCGCCAACCCTTTGGGTATGCTTGGAAATACTTTACCTTCAATCCAACCAGATAAGAAAATGGGCTTTCCCAGACTACTGTTAAAACCTAACTATTTCCACTTTGAAAATGAACAATTATCCTGGCTTCTCCTACAGTTGTCGTGCTTGAATGAACTTGATCATGCCTGGATGGGAATTACACCATTGCAATGCATCAGGAAGATTGGGAGTAGATAGCGGTATCTGCACTGGAGTGAAGATAGGTGAATTCAATTAAAAAATCGCTAACAGGCAGGTAATGCTATATCAGGACTTGCCTGGTTAAAACTGTTTTAGGTTGAAATTTAAATATGCTTTAAAAGTGTGCAACAGCTTTGTATGAATTAAAAAGTTAAAATCCAAACAGGTAGAATTTTTCCTTTTCATGCATTTTAAGGTCTATATTTCCATTTTAATTAAAGTTTTTCTTTAGCATTTCCATTACATACACGAATGTAGGCTGCGGCACTATATGCAAGAACCACTTAATATTTCCAGTCTAACACTGTTATGGGGTTTAAATGTATTTGATAAAGGTCACAGCAACTTTTATACTTTCATTAATCACTAAAAGCACTATAGAAAACGTAAAGAACAAACGTTTCTCTTCCTGCTTTCCTGCCATTGTTTTAGAATCAGACGTCTGCTTCCTTAAAAAACATTTCTTTAATAATGAAATGAGCTATGTAAGGTTAAGTTTAGAGAAACCAGGCAAAATGTATTCAGTTTTATTTTACGAACAAGGTTAAAATTAAATGCAATCATTCAAAACAACCAGTCAAGACTTTGATAATGGTAACCAGTACACACAGATACTAATAATTATTTGTATTTGTCACGTTTGTAGATGTCCTTAAGGTAAAAGCATAGTATTATATATATTTTGTACAAAGGAAAATAAGTTTAAAACAATATCTTCTTTGTTTGGTTGGTAAATCTTAAATATTGCATATTAATACCTATTATTCATACTTCTAGTTAGAATGTGAAGCTCCAATCTTTACCAGGTTAATCATACCAATTTTGCTATAAAATTTGTTATCTGCTTCATGGTTTAAACTGAATATTATAAATACAGTTTTATAGGTCAGTTGGGTACACCCTTCTAAACTCTTATAGACTGAGCAGCATTTTTGTTGCACAGATAGTCCAAAAACAAACATTGTCTGCTAAAATGGATGTTGTTGTTTAGTTTTAGAGGTCCTCAGGGGAGGGTGGGTTTAAAGACATTACCAGGGCCTTTCCCTGTGCCAAAAAATAAAATAAATAGGTCATAACACAATAGTATACACACAATCAGCCAAACCAATAAAAGAACCTAAATAGTATTGAATATCTTGTTGCAATGGCAACTGTCCGTGGTAGGATATATTTGGTAATGAATGAACAGTCAGTTCTTGCAGGTAATGTGTTTGAAAAAGAAAAAATGTGCTAGGAACATCTGAGTGACCTTTAGAAAGAAAGAATTGTGACAGCTAGAAGATTGGGGCATAGCTTCCCCCAAAAAGGGGGTATTTTGTGGTGTTTCCAGTATGCAATGGTTAGCAGCTACTAAATGTGGTCCAAGGAAGGACAACCAAAGAGCAAATGACAGGGTCATGGGTGCTCATGGGTAACTGATGCGGGGTAGGCTAGTCCTTCCTGTCTAATTCCCCTGAAGAGCTACAGCTCAAACTTCTGAAGTTAAAACAGCTTTCCATAAGAGAAATGTATCCTAATACAGAGTGCATCAAAGTTTGCTGTGTATAAAGATGCATACCACAGTTATTTACCAGTTCCTATTCTGACCTGTGTCTACCACCCAAAGTGTCCACAATGGACATAAAAGCATCAGAGTTGGACCACAGAGCAATGAATGAAGGTGGCCTAATCAAATGAATTATGTGTGTTTTGTATTATAGGGATGGCTTGTGTGGCAGGATTCACAATAAGAAGAACACAGAATTGGTGCCCAATACCAAAGGACACCTATAAAAGAGTCCATGGCTTAATGGGTCAAGGCTCATTTGGCAGCATAAACAGGACTAAAATAAGCAGTTTTAATGTGTTTAGTGATCAGTGTTATCAAATGAATGTTACTAAGATGATTCATAGCTGGCAACAAAGTCCATGCCTTAAAAGTGGAAAATTTAGGAAAATGTATATGTAGTCCGTATAAATTTGATCAAGCTAAGAGGCTATAATAAGATTTTGGTTGGGCTTATATTAATATAATAACAGTAAGTTATTTTGGGCAAGGTCCTTTCCGCCTCCTGTGTCACTGTCTGTCAGCTGTACAGGGCTGCATAATATGTTGGCACTATATACATACTGTTTGTTATTATTCATAAAAATAACAATACTAGTAATTTTTGTTTTCTCAAAAAAACACATTTTCTTTTAAAATTAGAAAAGGGGCAGCTAATATTTAGATAAGTATGACTGTTTGCACCTTCAAATAGACAATATCAGTTTTTAAGCCATTCCATCTGACATTGTCTACTTTTTTTAATATTACTATTTTGCACTTGTCTTTTTTTCCAGAGGGAGCCCAGCAGAGCCTTGGAAAGCCCTCTGCCATCCATGTGGTTAGCAGCACTTTATAATTCTGTTAATTGGCAATGACTGGTGTGTTCTGCAGCCTGATTTCATAAATTATGCAGCTTATGTCTATATCTATAGAACGCAGAACAGCGTATAACTAATTGTTCAGCTGTATTCAGAAAGCAGGAGGATTCACACCACATTAAACACTGAATTCTAAAGCAGACTATTATCACAGCATGGCACACAGCTCGCATTACGTTGCATAACCGCTGTCATTTTATTCATATTTAATGGAAAATAAAACACTCAAGCTTATTTTTTTTACCTGTTTTGATCTAAATTGAAAGCTGTGCTCTATATCTGTGCTCTGCTGTATTTAGGAATGCAGGTGTATTTAAGGGCAGAGATCGGCTTTACCTTCAGTAACGCCAATATTTCTTCTACCCCCACTGCCAGCTCACACTAGTTGGACCTGTTGTAATAGACCTGTACTTGTATTTTTTGTATTGCATTCAATACAATAAAGATGGGCTGGGATGCTATTTAAAATGAATGGCACAACAGTGTACTAACACACCACCATGTACTAATACATTACCATGTTTTGCAATAATAGGAATGTTATAAAATACAAATGTGCAAATACATGAATAGGCCCTTAGGCTAATCTGTGCACCTTTCTCCAAGATCTGCCACTGCAAACTCTACCAGCTTTTTCCTGGTATGTATGGCCCCTTTGGAGAGCCCTTCCACCACACACAATAGTTCTTTTTTTCCATTGAAAGCATTTGCATAGTCAAATGGCCCCCATGCCTTTTATTATCAAAATTATAATAACTCTTATCAAAATTTTACAATGACATACCATTATCATAACATCCCAATAAACACAATACAACCAAACCAACATAAACATACCAATATACTAACAGAATTCTACTCAACATCTTCTCAGGTTGCCGTTTCTCGACGGAAAACTTGAAATTTTTGCTCCCAGCTGCATCATTACCCAGTTCGGGAACAATATCAGAAACCACTCGCAGCCTATCCCACACTCAAACATAGTTCACCTTCTTTTTAAACCATTCAGGAGACTCCACACCTGGATGGGTCCCCCACCCTATTTATACTGACACCAAAGAACACTGCCCTCTAGGACCTAAACCGCAGACCCTTACTTAACATTACCTACCTAATGGTATCCCAAGGGAGGGAAGGTGAGGAGCTCGTACTGTGCTTAGCTAAACTTTTTGATGACCTCACCTCTCTATCCCTTCACCTTTAAGATCTCTGTCCCCACCCTTACCTCCACCCCCTGACCAATCCTCAAACTGACCCCTCTATAACCCTAAACAACCATAAACTCTTGTCTGTCTGCTCTGCTGTTCTCCCCATCATGCGGGCCCTCCCCTATGCTGCCCTAAGTCGCTCCAGGCCTGTTTTTATTGCATGTGTCCAAGCTCAGTTCATTGCTTTGTCATTTCATGTAAATGGCACCCTAATGCTCTATACAGTAGAGGCAAACATTATACATGTACATGTACATTATACTTCTGGCCACTGCATTCTATAAGCTCTGTTGCACTAAAACAGTGGTCGCCAACCACTAAACATACGGACTCCAGACCACTCATGCGTGGAGAACCGTGTGTCACTCAAAGAGGAAAAAACTTCCCCCAGAGTGACGTCATACAAGAACTTCTCTCCCATTGCAGGCTCAAATCTGGGTTGTATCCTGAGTGGGCGGGTTGTGTCCTGAGCCTTCGAACCATACGGGGGACATGGTCCACGGCTCTGGCCGGTGTGTGCCCCCAGCGAGGTCCTTCTCCTTACCCCCCTGGGGGAAGCACTGGCCAGAGCCGCAAACCACCAAAATTTTCTTGTGGACCACTGGTTGGCGACCACTGTGCGAGAAGATCAACATTCTGACTATTGCATTCAGACTACGCTATCCTCTAATCACACTGCTAAATAAAATTACTTACCTTAATTTCAATCCAGTGATATTATGTTTTTATCTTCTCTATGTAATAAGGACCAAGCATGGTTAGTGGGGAAGGCCCTCAAGGTGCTCTATATAGCTTCTAAACAGATCCCCGGAAGAGTCGAGGCTGGAGTTCAGTTTTAATTGGATCGGAGTATGGGAGATATAATGGTAAACAGAGGGTATCCTGCCATTATCAGGAAACGGGGCAAAGCTTCTTCAGCAGCATCTTCTTAATGTGGTGCATTGACAGCAATAAGAAACTGATTAGTTGCTTTGGGAAGCAGGAAACTTTTTTGGTAGGACCAAGAGTCAAATTTAACCCAGGAAAAATTTTTTTACCAGTAATTTATTTTTATTGCAGATTTGGCAGCATGTAGAAAACTGGTAGCTTTTGATGACAGTATAATAGGGTGTGTGTTTCTGAATTGTAGATGATTAAAGGTAATTAAGAAGCCGACACTGAAATATTTGCAAGTTCATTTCTCAATGACTGTAATTTTCAAAGCATGCCTTCATAAATAAAGAATGCGGCTAGAAAAATACATTGCTACATTTGTTCAGCAGTGGGGCTCGTCAGCACTTTCGTTTATGCTTTCATCCAGTCCACTTCCTACTTATCCAGAATAACGTAAAATAGGAATAATCTGTTATTTTCATTTAGTTTAAATATTGCTTTTTATGTTATAAAAGGGGAAATGATTTGTAGATGTGCCAGAGCTCTATTTGCTATATGAAAAAAAAATAATGTCAGAATTTATTCAAACAAAACAGCTAAAATGAAATAACTATACAGGTAATCAAAAACCTCTTAACAGAATCAGTGTATGGATGTGGAGTGCACAGTACAGTCTTTGTAAGGTATTCACGTCTCATTTCATTTCCTATCTCAAAAATTATTCCTTGTTTTAGGACTATGTGCCGAATCATGGAAACCATCAGCCAGAGGCACATCCAGAACCACTAGGGCACTGATATTTAAGCAAATATCTTAATAAAGTCAATTTTATTTTATCAGCTTTTATTCAACATGAGTTTACATTCATGTTATGCTTATACAGTTTTGTGGGTAAATACATATGAAAAGAAGCAATACTTTATTTGACATATCAACCCAGCAAAGCTATGAAAACAAAAACTTATCTAGGGCAGAAAAAACTGACGTGCAATGTATAATCTACAGTTACCTCTTAGATTTCAGGTCATATATTCAGGGTATGGGTTGCTGCGACTTTCCCATGACTATGAGTTTCTGCGACATGGACATTCATGGCGCACACCTATCTTTTTCCTAAGACCCTGCAGCAATGACAGGTCCAGAATCTTGAATCACCTGAACCCACCATCTTCAGTGCCTACTCTTCATGAGTTCACCATGATCCTTTTCGGATCATTGGGTGGCCAATAATGATAATAATTTTGTTTGTATGCAGTTACATTGTCCTTGGCTTCTAGATCTACTCTAGTGCTGGGAGCTGGGTTCTTCTCTGCATGGTGTATGTGCCAAACTGTGTAAGCAAATAAGTAACTGGAGCTTGGGAAAAAATCTTTTTAATGCATGCCTCTTCTGCCAAAAAACTCTACCTCATGGCAACTTTTTGTATTTTCAGTTTAGTTTTGCTGTAAGGTTGGAACTTCTTCATATCCAATGAATTGGAAGATGGCCTGCAAGAAGAAGGGTGCCTGATAAGGTGAACATTGCCCAGGAATTAGATGGGTCAGCAGGACCGGATTTTCATCTCAGAAGTCTTTAAGGATAGATAGCATATTACTTTTATCAGTATCCCTCCATTTAATAGGCCACAACCTTAAGCCACTCCTTTTTTTACTTAAAAAGAAGGGCAAAATTATGCAGAAGTTTATGAACATGAACATTAATTTGAAAAAAAAACACAAACTGTTAAAACAAAATTATATCTTACGTAAAAGGTATTTATGATCAAACAAAAAAAAAAAAGCTTATGGGTCTTGTAATGCACAGGAGCCACTGAATGTAAACACATGGAGGAGCTGCGGCAACCAGATCACTGTAAGTGTAAACTTGTGGAGGATCACGATGGGTTAGTATACATCAGAATGGGTAGGGGGATAACTGGATATTTTTTTTGCGTTAGAGAATCATAAATCCTGCTTCCTGATGCCAGTGTGGCACAAAAACAGAACTATTTCAACTTTTTTTACCCACCAGTTACCTGCAATGACAAAAAGTAAGCTAAGAGCAGGGATATAGTCCAACACAATGAGCTAATATATACAGCAAGCAGTGATTACTTGCCAAGTTTGGGCTACAGGGAATCAGGGGGTGCCACGCTGGGACTGAAAATGCACCTATCCAAATCTGGCCCTGGACTCGATACAACTATTTTCACATAACACCCAAAAAATTTGTTGCTGGTTAGCAAAAATGAACTGGTTAGGTGTCAGAAAGTTGAAGTCGATCAGAAATGGCAGATGAAGAATCTACTTGTCCTTGTGCAGTGCAAATTCATGTTGGGACATGACAAAATATCTCTTAGGAATATAAACAATGGTTTTGACACGGCTTTTCACACTGGCAGTGAGGTTGTGTACTACTTTTTTATGCCAGGAAACCGATGCCTCTCGGAAGACGCTATTTGTGGCGTCTACTGGCAGCAGCTCCATAGTGAATGATCAGGGGTAGGAGTGGTAGTAGCACAGCTTATTGCTGCCAGCTTTCAAATGTACAGACACTGGTCTAAACCTGCCCCTAGCACAAAAAAATTATTTTTAAGGATGAGCAAAAGTGAGAACCTAATTTTTTTTAAATTTTGGAGTTTTCTTATTTAGAAGAAGTATCAGAATCAATTGGGAAAGCGAAATAAAAGAGGTTTTTGTGGCTTATAAGCATGCAAGGAAATTTCTCTATACTCTTTGTGCCTATTTGTGTGCCAAAAATAGCCATCTATTAGCTTTATTAGATTATATTATTTACTGAAAGAAAAAAAACTTTAAAGGATCAGGAAACAAATAATATGCACAAATGTGCAGACTATGTGGTCTGACTTTTCTTTTCATTCAAAGTCAATGAGCCTGATTTATTAAACCTCTCCAAGACTGGAGAAGATAGAATAACATGGGAGAACCTGGATGATCTAACAAACCTGGAATGCATTTTGTAAAAGCATATACTATTACAAAACTACAAATGTTTTCAATCCTTGACCAGATTAATTCCAAGTTTACTTGATCATCCAGGTTCTCCCAGTCTTGGGGAGGTTTAATAAATCAGGCCCAATAAGTCATTTTAGGAAAGCAAATCAACTAGTATTTTGGAAGGAGGATAGAAATGAAAATTCAATTACTTGTCTCTGTTCAGATTGCTTGCACTCCAGTTTTTAGTTAGGATGAGGTGAGCACTGTCTTTTTGTACCCTAATGGTTGGCTCTTGAACAGATATCAAGGTAAGCATTAGTTTGACCTGAATGGGTTTGACTTATTCCAGGTTCGCTAAACTTCAAATGTTCACCAAACATTCAACTAATTGAACTTGGGCATATTTGCTCATTACTGGTTATTAGGGTCATTTAGAAAACTATTTTGAATACCAGAAATACTTACCCTAACCTGTTGTTATGTGATGCACCAGGACCTAAGTATTCCATCTCCTTTGTTTCAGTAGAGTAAGGTCCTTCTCCATGTTACTGCCTGGGTGCATTGGCAGGGCTACTAAAGATCACAGCTCATGATGATGTCAGGAAGAGAACAGTCTACTCCAGGATTGGTCGCAGAGCCAGACAGAGCATTGTGAGAGCAAAGTGTGCCAATGCTTGAGGGCCCTGGAAATTCCTCAGCCAGCAGGGGCCCCCACAGCAAATTGGACAGTTCTACATGAGCCTGCAAGCCTGCCCTTCTTCCCCTAGCATCTGACTCATGTGCCCTCAGAACCCTATTTGTGCAGCCCAGCTATCCATGCCTTGGTGCCAGGGCTAGGGAAGCAACGTGCCCAAGTCGCCAGCAAGGGACATTATGAATGGTGATTACCAGAGATGTAAGGGAGGATGGTAGAAAATGTAAAACTCACTTCCCAATGGTACACAAAAACACAAGAACTTTGAGTACAATATTTATTTTCAGCTTGTAGGAATTTAAACAGCAAATAACCTATATACGGTATTCCCTACAATTCGTACATTGCCAATATATTAAACATTTCATCATTTTATTATGCATTAAATTAGAGTACTTTCACTTACTGAACTCCAGTTGGCTTGTGCTCTTACAGTTATCATTGTCCTATTCAATGGAATAATTCTGGCCTAATGAAAATAATTGCTCAACACCGCACTCATTCTCTGCACTTTAACCCTAATTGTGCTCTAACACGCTTCTCAAAGGAACAAGAGGTGAACGCAGAATTTCCTGGTAGCAAAATAGTTTTCTAAGAAAATGAAATTCTTTTATGGCTTGATTAGTCATAAGTTCAATCACCCACGAGAGTTAATTAATTTGTTGAATGATGGATAAAAGCACCATTAAACATACTTGAGATGCTGAGAACGTTAACAACGTGCACAATACCTGTATTTCACCTACTTTAGTAAAACTAGTTACTCTAAAAAGGATGATTGCTTAGCCAAATAATGACCATTGCCATCGACTGGATCCACCCATGGCTGTGTTTTTTTTACAAATGTAGATATTTCAAAGGTGGCTTATGCTCTAAAGAATCAAGAGGTTCAGGGATTCCCATCTTTAAAGCAGTGACGGGAAAAACAAAAGTGAAAGTGAGAAAGATTTAGAACACATGTCATATTTTACTGTTATCTGTGGCTACATGGTTCCTATACAAATTAAATGTATACAAAAATATTTTATTTCTTAATTGGATGCTAGCACCCACCCCAGATTTTTTTTTGTCCATGTCTCTGATGATGATTTTCCCTAACTGCTTTTTAAATTTTTTTTATGAGTGGAACAAGAACAGATTGAAATGGTGCTATGCTATCCATACGTATGCTATCCAAAACTATAAAGTAATGCTTTTGTTGGACCTACATTGTAAGCTGCTGGTCATCAAATCATTGGGTGTGTGCTAAATGTGGTTTTAGAGCACAAGTACATAAATGTGGTTTTAGAGTTCTACATACTATTGCCCAGTTGATTTATTGTTGGATCTGTTGTCTGTCTAATAATTCCTCCTGCTAGTGAGCACTACTTTGGAGCTCCCTGTAGAAAAGCACTATAAACACAATGCACAAAACATTGTTTTTGCAGAGAACACACTGTGATGCCTATTCCTGTCAATCTGGAGTCTTATACTGAGCTGATAGCCAATAACAATCTGTAAAACCTGGATGTCTGGAAGTCATACTAGCTTCTGCTCAAACATGACTTGATCTTACACTAATGTTACATGACCCTTTTCTGGGTAAATCATGATGTAGCATTGCAAAGCAAAAAAAAAAAACATTATTAATGACAGGTTTGCAAAGATGAAACCATTGTGCAGCCCTATGACATGTACTTGAGGTTTTCTGTTGGCCACAAATGTAGTGAAGGGATATGGTTTTCTTATCTTGGAAATTGGGATTTGAATTGTAATTTTTCACTCCTGGCTTTTTTGTGAGTCATTGACCTTAAACAAGTATGCAGACTAGGAATGTCAAAGAAAAACCCCAAAGGCCTTATCTGCACACTTGTTCCAGGTCAGCATCTCAAAGTATTAAAGACAAAGGGTCAACATGATAAAGAGTTCAGAAGGAGAGATAATCAAAGAAAGAAACAATGTTTCATCTATGACAGAGCTTCTTTAAAGACTAAATCCATCTTTCAAAACTTTTGTACAGAATTAACAAAGTTAAAACCTTGTGATGTGCTTACACCCCTTTGGGGGGTTTAAAGCCTGCTTCCTGTTCCTATGTCACCTGAAAATAAAATGTAAGGAAATATTTCTGATAGGTACAAATGCTCAAGAAAATCATGTATTCTGTATATGTTTTCTGTATAGATAGGGGCTGGGACATGTTTAGGATTTTTATTAATCTCTGTTCCATTGACCATTGTGCCCCAAATTTTTCATCCAGGTGTTGTCAAGACAGGAAGCAAGTCTTTTTCAATGGGAACATAGAAAACATTTACATGGAACAGGAACGTAATGCTGCTCTAAGCCCTTTCTGATTCTTGCTTCTGACAAAGTGGGTGTTGGTATGACCCAAAAGGTTTATTTTCACTTAATATACACATATATTAAAAAATCCAAATCCACATGATCATTCAGTGCTCTTTCACTGCTTTATTGATCCAAAAGATGTTAGGACGAAACCCACCAGGAGCCCTCTACGCTGGATGCACTTGGTATGTAGAATTGCTAATTTTGCAAGCAACTCAACCTTGTCAGCAATTCAATCTTGTGTACGCTATTGAAAACTAATGAAAATTCTTGGCTGGAGTTGGCCTTTAACTTACAGCTACTGGCATCTATCGAAGTGAAACATGAGTACAAAGAAAAGATAAAACTTGACTCATGCATGAGTGTAGAATGAACAATTCAGAAGGTAATAGATATAATGGAATAATATATCAACATCAAAACCAGTGCATTGCATAAGGAAGGCAGAACTGCTTGAGGATAGACTGAAGCATATGGAAGTGCAAAACAAATCCAGACTAAGCAATAAATATTTTAATTGGCGTTCCAGATGGGCCAGTCATATTGTATTTACCAGCACATCCCATGTTTGCTGGCTTTCAGTATTTAACAATTTGCTATGTTTTGTACTAAGATACAAACTTTGGAACTTCCAGGGTCAAACCAACTGATGCAATTGATGCTTTAGGAATTTAATTTTTATCCTTACTTCACTACTGAATGACCTAGAGCTGATATGTGCAAATGTATTGTTCCAACAGATAACTGCATTCTTGTCCCAGGTTAAAGTACCTACTTTACCTAATTTGGACCACAGCATTATATCTAAAATTAAATGTGATTTAAATCCTAATGATCATTTGGTTTGATTACATGCCCTGCATTGCTTAATATTCCCACATCTGGGTGTAGATCTGCACTGGCAATTTCTAATTATTTATTCTGACTTTGCAAATGCATTCACTCATTAATGTACCCACCATGCACACCCAGAAAACAAACTATCATGTACTGAAATGTGTCCATGGAGGTTCACCAACTGTCCATTATCACATGCATCTAGGTGGAAATAAGGAGGTACAAAGTGTGCCACTGCTTTAGGACCTCCTCAGCCACCAAGTAAATGTTTGCCACTGACATGCAATGTAAACTGTACATATTGATTGTTTATAATAGCCATGGTCAGTATAAAAGAATTGATTGCTAAGCACATTGACTGTCAATTTCTGTTCACTGTCATTTATCAATGGCAAAAAAAAAAATGCTTTGTGATAAAATCTGTCTTCTTATGTCCAAGAGCTGAGAGTGAATGGTTGTTCTATATCCAAACTACACAGAAAAAAAACAAGGTGTTTGTCATGTTTTATCTAATTGGTTTGTAGAATTTGTATCTCATTTGAATCGGGCTTGAAAAATCAGCACAGTCCATCTACATGTTTGATGAAAACACTAAACAAATAAAAAAATCTTGTTTTCTCTATTTTCCTTGGAAATTACCCTTTCTATAAGCCCAGGCTGTCACAAACACAACTCTTGAGTGTGTTTCAATGCAATGGCCAGGGCTCAAAGTGCTGCAGCTCTGGTTGGCAGCAATTATCAGGTGAGCGCCATTATGTATTATTAGTAAAGGAAAGACCCTGGATGTCATTAGACTGGCAAGAAGATTGAATTTTGCAATGTATGTAGGCACACCAGGTAATTCTCCTTCCCAATGGCTAAAATTCTGGCATTACAAATGTCAAGTTTTTTCTATAGGGGCCGGGTACAGAAGTACCCCTTGCCCCCCACCACTGGTGGCAGCCCTCTATGTAGTGAAAACAGTCATGAAGAAGGGCGTTAGGACTGGGGGTTGTGAGCTGGTTATTTGCAATGAGCTTCAATTGTAATACTGAACTTCTATGGTGTATCAGGGCACTTTGTAGCTTCTACCTGAAATCACTCATCAAACATTGCCTAAAATCTTGTTGCTCATGAATGAGTTCAGGAGTGGTCACCAAAATATCTGTCAATTATCCTTAGTCCTCTATCAACATCTTTATATTGTTGTTTTTATATTTCATTATTAGAGAACTGATTTCTTATGGGTTTATCAGAAGATCATAACTAAAAATGACCAGACAGTGGTACATTCTCACATTTTTACGCCAGATACATTGTTATCTCTTAAATATCTGAAGACCTCAGCATAACAAACCTCATTCCAGGACCTGCTAATCCCATCCCAATGAAAACAGAAGATTTACCATTGCCAGCTACACGTCATGCACTATAAACTTCATCTTATTTTTCCATTGTTCAGGCCTAATATTTATAAGGACCTGGCAACATCTGTAGACTGTAATAAAAGCTTTTTGATTCGTGTTTGCTATGTTCTGCCAGATAAACGAGTGTTGAAACGATAGAGTTCACCGCCTTCCTGTAAATAGGTGAAAAAGTTTGTTTTTTAACATTTGAGTGTAAGATGATTCCTTATGGGAGATTATGTGACTGTTCTATTTTTCTGATTGCCCTACAGCTAATTGGCCCAAAAATCTAATATAATAGCCATGATAGGTTGTATCTCTAACAAACCGGAGAATTGATTTTTTTTTGTGGCTTAGGGAGAGCAAATAAAAGAACAATAATTTCTAATTGTTTGCCAGGGTTTACTGAACACTTTATCAGAAAAGCAAATGTTAAATAAAATACATGACCTGGAAATGTTTAACTATTTTTAGGCTAACCTTTTTACCAAAGGTATCAATGTATAGACTGCATTTTTAAAATCTTATGGGTGATGTTGGTCTAGTTCTACAGTGTAGTCACCAGTAACCGATTTAGAGTCAAAGCAATGAAAATCCCTTCTCATCCCAAAAATTCCAAACTACTAAACAAATAACTAAAAGCCCGAAATAGTCATCCGAAACTGTAATAAATTGGAAGATTGAATCTCAATTTTTCTTTATTTGTTCTCTAGTGAGGAAGAGTCCAGTTGATGTGACTGACCTCAAGATAAAGACAAATTGCTAAATTTCAGTGAAGATCTTTTGTGTGTTAATAACTTCGTTAGGAAATGTACTGTCAGCTAGCATATTAATTGTAGGAAGTCCTGGTTTTAGCGTGGTGGTAAACATTAGTGTTGGTCGAATAGCTCACTATTCGATTTGGCAGCTATTCGCTCGAATAGAGCAAAAAAATTCGGGTGGTCGAATTTCAAAGTCGAACACCATTAAAGTCAATGGGAGGAAAAATTCGGGTTTTTTTCAGCACTGTGTAGAGCTTCTACAGCCTCCAAACAGATGTAAAAAGATACATTAGAAAAGGATACATAAAAAGATACATTGTAGAGAGATACATTGTAAAAAGATACATAACACTATTACATACCCCTGTACTTCACATGAAGATTAAAGAGCACCTGTCAAATCAATTTTAGGCTAAAGCTAGGTACACACTTGCAATAATTATTGTTAGAAAATGAACGATTACGACGGATCAACGATTATGCACGATTATACTTGAACGATCATATTGTGCACAATTCTGTACATGCTGTAACAATATGATTGTTCATGTATAATCCACCAACAGTGTCCACACGCTAGATACAATCGTTTGAATGATGCAGGGAGGGACATGTAAAGGAGAAAGTGTACCGCAGAAACATGCACAATCACTGAAGGACACGATACTGTACACACGATAGATAGTAAAAGATCGTCGGCCAATCAGATCCACCGTGGGGGTTGTTCATTTCCAACGACAATCCTCGTTCGTCGGCATCCTTGGTCACTTTTTTTGGGCCAATCGGTTGTTCATCGGTCGTTCGTCGGTCGTTTCTAACGATAATTATTGGACGTGTGTATGCAGCTTTAGTCTACACAGACGGTTTCCCCAGCATTTAACCTGAGGTTTTTTAAAGACCATGTTTGAAGTCCCCATGCATTCCCATGGGCTAATCTACACCAGGACGTTTCCTTCAGGCACGTTTTTGAGCGTTATCTTAAACGTTGCTTGCAACATTTAAAAAATTAAAATGCTGGATAAACGCAGGAAAACGCTTCCATTGAACTCAACTGAGGCTTTTTCAAGTGTTTTTAAGCTTTTATGAAAGCTTCCATTGAAAACAATGGGGGCTTTTATAAACATTTTTAGCAGGACTTTGGAATCTGGAAGCCCCCTTTAATAAGGAGACTCCCAGATCTCCACTGCCCCACCCTGGGGAATGAGTACAGAGGTACCTAAATCCCCTTACTCATTCCCTGAAAGGGTTAAAATATAAGTAAAAAATAGGACAAGGGTTTAATGTTAAATTATTTTATTAATGTGTGATTTACGGGGTTGCAATGAACACAGCCCTGGAAATCCTCCTGACAGAGAGGAAATGCAGGGCACTAGGGGTTAAATGAGGACAAGCCTCTCCATTCACCCCTAGTGCTCTGGCTGAGGTTTTACATTTCTCAGCCATTCAGCACTAGAGATGAATGGGGAGACTTGTGCCCATTCATCTCTAGTGCTCTGTGATTGGCTGAGAAATAGGAAATCCTGATGACAGCTCAAGCATTCAAGCGCAAGTCATCAGGGTTTTCTATTCCCCACCCAATCACAGAGCAGAAGAGGTAATGAATGGAGATAGTATCTCCATTCAACCTCTATTGCCCTCGTATTGCCTGCGGTTCCAGCTAATTGAAGGCACCTGCTTTCAATTAGCTGTGACCGCAAAGCTCCCACGGTCCGGGAATCCCACAATGACATTATGATTCATAATGTCATTGTCGGATAACCTGTAAAAAATAAAAAAAGAACAAGTTAAAATAAAAACACATACAAATAAATTAATTTAAGAAAATTTTTTTTTTTTTTTTTTCCCCTGTTTTTTTGCTGTCGAATCCCGTGTTTTTTTGTGTCGAGTCTATCCGAATTCAAACAGCCATATTCGGGTCGAATATAGGGACAACCCGAATTCGAACACCAACACTAGTAAACATTACCTTACACCTCTTCCTGATGACAATTCTGTGTCTTAACTCTAAGGGTAGGTTTGGACCCACTGTGGGAACAAGTAATCCTGCCCAGCTCCCGATGGCAGGCACATTTCCACCTGTTAGAATGTCCGCATTGGTTCTTAAAGTATTTGCCAGTATTTGCAGTTTTGACCGCACCTGAGCTAACCTTATGGTGATAACAGTGAACCATGCCTGTGCAATATCAAATAAAAAAGTCACTTGCAGTCTCCATTGGAAAACAGGGACATGGTGCTGCCATGTTATATCACGAGGAGTCTGAAAAAGTCACTCTTTAGTAGGATCACCATGTATTGTTTTTTTAAAAGCTGCAAATTAAAAAGAAATTATTTTGAAATTTCAACAACACATTGAAGCATATATGTGATTTTAGTGATTGGGCTATTTCATTATATTTTATATTTAATTGCTGAACAATTATACAAAGCTGGACTGCCAATTGCATCCTAAATTTCAGTATCCAATACCAGTATAATATAAAATGCATTCCTATGGTTAAATATCTCCCTTGGTGCTTATTGCTTTACTCATCGCAGCATCCAGTTATCTGTAGTCATCATTCTATAAACTGAGTTTTATGTGAGCTGTGAGGATGAGTCTGTGAGCCGGTTATCTCTGTCACCATGCTGAGATACAAATGGATGAAATAAACACAATATGTTTTGATTTGAGTGATTTTCTACATGACACGTCTATTCAGACTCCTACGTTTATCCCCTTGGCCGCTTATGAATTTGTTTGCTTCTGTATATATAAGATGTTTTAGCTTTTCTTTACTACTTAATATAATGTATTGTCATGTCTTTATCAACTTTTCTGACCTTGTTCCAAACTTTTCAATGTTTTCTTTGGTGCTGTGATATACCCATCAGCAGTGTTAGCTTACATTACATGTATCATGAAACAGGGATAAATGACAAGGACTCTCTCATCTGCCAAAATTCACATTATTTTTTTTAGGTAATTTTGCAATTTAGACCCCCCTTGTTTTTGAATATCAATGTCAGTGACCCAACTTTTCTCCATTGCTGTTCAATCTAAATTCCAGATTAAGAAAGATTAAAAGAGTTCAATGCTTATTATGTCTAACATTTAAATAATAATTGAGGTGTATTTATTCAAAAGAGGACAATTGGGAATGAGGGACAGAGGGACGTGGATTTGATAGACATACAGCACCTCCAGATCTGGGACAGGTACAAAAACTAAAACTAAAGACTGCATTGGGGTTTGTATTTATTTTAGTAAATTATGCTAAAAATAAAGTTTGTGGATACATTTTTATTTTAACAAGGATATGCCAATTTCACATAAGAAAATGTTGAAATGTGTGCAAATAATGATATCACTTCTCTTTGTAGGTCAGTGATAACTAAGCTGTAAGCCGGAAGATCTGTAAAAGGCTGTGTTTAATAATCTTGTCTCTTATTTCAGCCTTGACAGTCAGGTTTGAAGTGATGTTATGTAAAACTTGTCTGCCTGAAAGTCTAGTCTTGTCTTTTAAAACACTTGAAAGACATTTGATTTCTTTTAACAATTTTATTGCTGAAAAAATATTGACTGCCTTCATCAACTTGTGGTTACTAAGTACCTAATTTTCAGAAGTACAAAGTAAAGGAAGTATCTTGAATATGGTTTTTATTTGGTATATTAAAGAATCCTATTTACTAAGAGAAACTCCTTACGCCATTCTTTATCTTTAAATTCCACCTATAGGACCATTCTCATATCCTCATAATAATAATATTAGGCATACCACATGTTGAACGATTGAAAAAATAGTTTCAGAATAAAACAAGCCAGGAGGTCAACAAACATCTACTAAGTTCTAAACAGAACTTTGTCATGGACAACAGCAACTAATAATACTCAGGCTAACTTCCCACTAGTGCATTACAATAATACATTTTCTAACAAAAAATCCTTCTGTTAAAAAAGCATGTGCTGGGTTGATATTCATTGGTAATGGCACCCCAAATGCATCTTTACAGTGCACAGCAGCCCTTTAGAAAACACAGCATGCCTAACATTCTTGTGGTGCAACACAATGCATGTAATGGACATAGCCCTCTTTGTATGTAAGCCCACTTTTTTAGCTTAGACCAGTGTTTCCCAACATTTTTAACATGGGAGGACTCATTGAAATAACATTTAGGTCTTTGGAGAACCCCTGCTATAAATAAAATATTCACAGCTCACAGTACATTAGTGTTGGGGTCAGTGGGAAGAATGCCTCTTACATTGCTGGTCATTGGAAAAGCTGCCTCTCTTACAGATAGCTAAAAAGATCATTGGAGTCAGTTAAACTGACCTGAGAGTCACAAACTGTTCATTGCTCAAGGAACCTGCAGCAACTTCTGGCTAAACTCTAAGGTTCCATAGACCCCTGGTGTAGAAACACCGGCTTAGACACACTACTCCACCATGTTTGCTACCATGACTAACACATCAAGGCTTACATATTTCTCTTATTTCTATCCCACTCTCATCCTGGAATTGCACAAAAATTAGCCAGTGATTTAGAAACTAGCCCTCAATCCCGTAGACATCAGCTGACCTTCATCTACTGGTTGGAGCATCAGCCTAGGACAGCCATTTCCTCACCTTCTGCCAAAAGTCATCCTGACATTACTTAACACATAGGTATCTATTTCTTTATGCTGTACTCATTCATGGGCCAAATATCAGAATTTGCCTGTCCCACATTGTAAATGTCGGTTCTGATACCCATGACTCATTCACTGTGGGATTGTGGGAATACAGGGGACGCACCACTATTTTATGCTTGAGATCTACATTTCATAATCAATGTATTGGGCAAGATGGTTGGTGCCAACTTTGTTATATAGCAACTTTCCTCAAAAGGGCTTCTTACAATGGGCCTTATTTAATAAAGCTCTTCAAGTCTGGAAAGGATACACTTTCATTAGTGAAGCTGGGTGATCCAGCAAACCTGCAATGGATTTTTTCAAAGGTATTTGCTATTTGCTAACAAATGTTTTGAATCCTGGATCAGATCCATTCCAGGTTTGCTGGATCACCCAGATTCACTAATGAAATTGTATTCTCTCCAGCCTTGGAGAGCTTTATTAAATCAGGCCCAATCCATTCAAAATCCAGGAATCCCCCAGAAGACACGGTCTTGGACCCATGCTCTCCTTAAGGAAGGAGAATAACATTCACAATACCAGATCTGAAGATCCCTGAACCACACATATATTGCAGTATATATTAAAAACAAATGCCTACTGTGCATTAAAAATCATAGTTTATTTATCTAATATAAAACACTGAATTTACTCTCTTATAAATCTGTTTAGGAAAAACAATTTCAGAATGAGGATATCTATACACAACACCATAGACCTATTTTCCTGCTTCTGGAACAGTGCTGGAATAATTGCTTCTGACAGCGAATGAAACTTTAAACAATTCTAGTCAATCTCACTGTCAGCTGGGGGAGGTTATCTGCAGTTAATTCTATTGCAGTACAGGAATCAAGGCCGTTACAAACTGTTTATTACCTCCGTCCTTCTTTCTGCTCTGCCTTCTTATATGTCTGCATCACGCTGGTTTTCTTCAAATTAATTCCAACTTTAGTTATGGGTAATCAAGAGCTGTCACAAGAGAAAGGTATATTTGAAAAAAGGTTGAATTAGGAGTATAGTAAATCCACTTAGAAATGTTTTATATTAATAGGTATATTATATTGTGTATCATAATGCAATAGCAAAAAGTATTTCCCATATTATACCGTGTCTAACTATATGAAGCCTTTAAAAGATAACTGCACTGTTATCTGCCGTAGAGTGTAAAGTAGCCTCAATCATCCAAGTAAGGGATTTTTTCTGATATCCCAAATAATAGGCTTTTTATTAAAAGCAAAGGTAGTAAATAGTAAAAGACATTTGAAAATACATGTAATGATTCTTTAAAGTTGAACTATATACCATGAAAAAATAATTTCGGCTTACACTCGTGTGTCACATTACACACATGTGTCATGTGAAGTGTGTAACAAAGTCTTGCAGTTGGAGACATACGATATGAGTTTGTTATGGACTTTACAAGAGCACACTACTACTACTAACTACTAACTAACCCAACTACTAGTGACCGACTATAATGACAAAAAAAAAAATAAATAAGTGACCCATGATAACCAATGGAAGAAAACAAAATAGTTTAACCTGTAAAAAGGGGAAAAAAGATAAATAGTCTTATGGAATTGTTTTTCCGTTTTAAATACATGTTTTAAAATATCACATCATGCATCTATTTATGCACATTAATGCTCTTAGTATTACTGTATTAAGTGTAGTGTGACAGTAGTGTGACAGTGTGACAGTTGCATTATGCTCCAGGTTTCTACTTGAGTCAATGTAATGTTCCTGTTTAACATTTACAGATCTTCTTTTATCCCTCCGTCTTTGAATTTGTACATTGCTGGTTGGAAAACAATAAAGCAAACATGTATATTGCTTATGTAGGGCAAAGCAGCTTTTTTAGTTACCTCCACTCCCTAATTTGTACACTCACCTTCCTTTACCTACCTGCTGCCCCATGTACCTGTGTTTACCACACCTGTGTTTCTTCTAATTTGATCTGTCTAAAGTTTCCACGTTATATTTAGAGGAAGAGGAGTGAGTCTGTTAGAATTGCACCCACAGATTGTCTGTTCAGCAACCTGCAGTATCACCTGCCTCCCTTTAGCCATGAAGTTTCCACCTTTCTCTGACTCCCCTGCACAGAAGCTGAGGCTGTGCACAGCTAAAAGAGATTTTGGCATATGTGCAGCCAATGAGCTGATTGTTTAATGAATTCAATCCTGTCCTGCCATTGGCTGCTAACCTCCCTAGTTCCACACTCTTTCTGGAACCTCTGTGTATTTTCTGTTACTCTCACAGCTTGTTCTTAATGTTGCTTTTTTGGTTTTTACCTTGACTCTGCTTGTGATCAACACCTGCCCTGACCTGACGTCAGCCTGTTACCTGACTTGTCTGCCACCTGCCACCTTGGCCTGTTTAACTACTTTGCCTTGACTTGCTGTGTTCCTGCCTGATAGCCATTCCTACACTGAAGTCATCTGATTCCTGCCAATCCCTGGTGGGGATAGCCTGGGGGTCGTGACCTGGTGACCTCTGAGTAGCAAAGTAGTCACCGGCCCAACACTTCTTGTATGGTGCACTGGTGAGGACCAAGGGGTCACAAAGATTCTGCACTTCAGATAATCCTGGTTCACCTGCCAGGTGGAAGTGATCTGGAACTGGTGTCTTACTTTATTCCTATGATGTGAACAGATTAGCAGAGGAATGAATAGAAGGTATGTATAGGCAGGTGAGGAGGTGGGGGGTAGGTGATTAAAGCCAACATTTTTAGGTAGAATCTGTTGTTTCTGTGCCCCAACAGTATGCCGCAGGGACAGACCCTTGCTCTTGTGTGAAATCCATGGGTATAACTACAGCATGAGCCTGTCATGATGCCCCTTAGCAAAGTTTTAATGGGGCCCCTTGTGATCTCTGTCTATGTCACCTGACAGTATAAACTGTGACAATACCCTCACTATTGTAATATATTATGAAAGAGTAGCAAAAAATCTAGTAATAAAAAGTTTTTGCCTATAACGGAAGCATTAACTTGTAAATGGGCTTTAACAGCTGTTATCCCCAGCAGTTTCACATAATATAGCCATTGTCTCTGATACTCTGCTGAAGCATGTCCCAAAGCTCCAACATATTCACACTCACTAACCATCTTCTATAGCATGTCTACTGTCTCTGACAGCTTTCTGTAGTATTGCATTTACTAAATATTATGTGCAGTCACACACTTACAGATTCCCTATATCCAGTAAGTTAACCTCTACTGATTTACAGTGTCAGAACAGATATGGAAAATCACACATTACAGAGTTGGTAATAATGTGTTAAAGTAAGTGTGAAGAAAATTCCTATGAAGGGTAATGGACATCTGTACTCGTGCCTCTGATGTGTGATCTGTGCCGTCAGATGGGATTTATCACAGAAATGTTATAGGTTTATATGAGCAAAAAGGAAAGGGGTGAGAGAGTGGGGTAAAGGGGAAACTCGAGTAAAAGAGATAGGGATAGAAATGAGGACAGAAGGTATAGGAAGTGAAGGAGGATTTGGTAAGGGGAGTGGTGACCAGATGTGTCCCCTCGCTATGGTTAGTTTTGGAAGAGGGGTTAAAAAATTAGCTGGTTTTCCTTCCAAAAACCAAATGTGTCTAGAATTGGCTAGATATTACATAGTTACATAGTAGGTTAGGTTAAAAAAGTCCATCAAGATCAACCACTATATATATATATATATTTGTATATATATATATATATATATATATATATATATATATATATATATATATATATATATTAGTACATATAGAGTATGTAAAAGAATTAAATATTACCCTTGTTGTTTCATGTAACTACTCTATCCTCAATAGCTTCCTAATGTTTTTTCAACACACCATATTTCATACTTTATATGGTTCCAAAATTGAAAGTGCTCCTGCAATCAATTACACCAAAGACCTGATGCAAACTTCTGTAAACTCTGGCTTAATTTTGAAAAAAAAAAAATAAACTGCAGTTCAGCCTTCTAAACTTTTTAGCCCTAAGGCTTTCAGATGTCGTGAACCCCCTGGTAAAATCAATTAATGGGGAAAATTCTATTTGGAGTGGTTTCAAGTGGGAAGACTGTCTCTCATACATTATTGGTTATAATGCCACCTTTACAGACAGCTAAAAAGATTGTTTGTTTCATGCAGCTGGCTCTAAAAAGTGGTGATGACCCTGGAACTATGCAGACATCGGATGGGAGATCAATGAACCAAAGCTCAAGGAACCCCAGGCAACTTCTGGAGGAACCCTAAGTTTGCAAGTTTGGATCCATAGTTAGGAATAGTTGCTGTAGCTGCCTTATAAAGTCGTGTTTGCATTCCAGTCTTAGTTTGTAGGTATGCTACAAGAACTGTCAGGGCAAAAAGTTACCTAACTTTCCCATGATCACATTTTATGTGACTCATGTGATAAGGGGCATTCACATGTCCCACTCTGGTGCCATTACCAGCTAATACACCTTGTCTTCCTGAAAGAAGAGAGTCCTTTAGGAATAGGAGGCAATTTATGTCTTGTAATCCTAAGGGTCCTGTTGAAAGCAGATCCCAGAAATTCCTGTTCTTGGTAGCTGTATGTTGCTCTACAAGGAGAGACACCAGCTCACTTACACTTTTAAGGTCTGTTGGTTGTGTCCTCACAATGGGCCTGATTTATTAAAACTGGAAAGGTTACACTTTCATTGATGAAGCTGGGTGATCCAACAAACCTGGAATGGTTTTCTTAAAAAGCTATTTGTTATATATAGTTCTGGACCAGATCCATTCCAGGTTTGCTATGTCATCCAACTTCACTGATGAAAGTGTATCCTCTTTAATAAATCAGGCCCCTCATATATATGACATAAAAAATGTCAAAATATACAAGAGATACTATCATTTCTAATTCAACATTATCAGGTAATTTATCAGAACAGACTGCCGAAGGATTTCCGACAGCAGTACTGATCAGCAGCCATTAGTACAGTATGTAATTCCCTGGAGCTGACAAAATAATTACCCAGCTAATGGCCACATTGAATGCAATTTTAGCAACCTGGCAGTGACATGAAGTGTAATTTGAAATAAAAAGCAGAAATTGACTAAGGATCACATTCAATGAACTCTAAGCTCTTTTCTATTCAGTTCACACTGACTTTACTGTGATCAGTGTAAAAAGTAAAAGTAAAAAAAAAAAAAAATTAAAGCTGCAATGTTCCACAGCTTCTGCAATATAAGACTAGCCGTTAAACATTTCTTGCCTTGAAGTTCTACCACATTACTAGCCTGTCAAAAACTGTTTAAGCGAGTTCTTGCCTCCTGAAGTGAACATATATTTACCTTTCACACATGATTCAGTAGGCTACATTCTAGCATTACCCAATCACATTATTACTCTGAATAACTCTTGTTTGTTATTGTTAAAAATACTTCCCAAACTACCATACTATGCAACCTGGATTACATGTTCTCAAGTTATCTAGTTTACAATTTTTTTCTATGCCATCCCTAAAAGCAAAACCATCACATTTTTAGAAAAACTTACTCAATTTTGGGGTGAAATGATTTACACTGTTGTTTTTTGAACACAAATTTGACAGTGGAATCATCAGTAGCACAATATTATGCTACCAAAAAACTCCCTGTGTTATATCTCTTATTTCTCCTAAACTGCGTGTTATACGGACCTGACATTTTCAAGATATACAGAGATTCCTTTTGGATATTGGCACCTAATTTCACCCCTCTAGCTGGATTTTAAGGGCTCTTTTAAGTGTGCAGAAAGTAGGGGCAAGCCTAAAAGGATGCAGAAGAGAATTCCAGAGAGTTGGGTTGGCCCTCGAAAAATCCTGCATGTGATGAGGTTATGAGTGAGGAAGTCATTAGTAGGTCATTGGAGGAGCGGAGAGAGTGGCTGGGGGAGTATTTTTCTATCAGGTTAGCAAGGTAAGTAGGGCAAGAACTATGGAGGGATTTAGAGGATTTAAAGTACAGGAGCTTGAATTTATTTCCCATGTGAAATGGAAGGCAATGAAGAGAACTACAAAGAGATGCAGCAGAAGAAGAGCGGAGAGAAAGATGGATAAGTCTGGCTGCAGCATTCATAATAGATTGTAGAAGAGAGAGTCGGGTTAGTGGAATACCAGAGAGGAGGATGTTACAGTAGTCCAGACGAGAAATGATAAGAACATGTATAAATAAAATAAAAATATTGTGTCTCAACAATTTTAAATTAGAAATGGGATGTTTTATTTTTACAGAAAGTATATGTACCTAATAATTAAAAAAATCATGTGAGTCAATGGGCCTGATTTACTAAAACTATCCGAGACTGCAGAAGATAGACTATCGTAGGTGAACTCTGTTGATCAAACAAATTTGTAATGGACTTCTTAAGAATCATTTGCTATTAGTTGGCAAACATTTTCAATCCTGGACCATATCCATTCCAGATTTGCTAGATCACCCATTTACACCCATAGTAGTCTATCTTCTCAAGTCTTGGATAGCTTTAATTAATCAGGCCCAACATGTTAAATCATTTTAACAGTAATTAACTGTTTTTAAATCTGGAGCTTTTGTTAAATTGTAAATAATTCATCCTGCCATAAAGTCCATGTTCAGACATGTTATAAAGTGATAATGCTTTGGCCATCATTTGTGCTCTGTATTCTCCCAATGGATAATGGCTGTTTTACCACTCATTAAGCCTTCAGAAATCCCAATGACAGGAACTAGTTACAAGGTGCCTGCAGTAAATCAGCTATTTACATATACGGTATAACTTAGTATATACTAATATACAGTGCTTCACAAAAAGGATTAAAAAAAAAACAAATGAAAGACATTTTTTGGATGCAATTGTTTGAAAAAAAAAAAAAAAACAGGATCTATTCATGAGGTAGAGAATCTGACATTCAGTAAACATTTTCTCCATGTAAATCCTGGTGAATGTGTTTTAAATAATACGGTAGGGATTTATTTCACCACTAGATAATAATTGCTGAATGCTCTGTAAATAAACCCCAAAGGGTCATCCAGTTCGGATTTGCTTTTACTGAAGCTACTATTATACAGTATATCAAAACATATTTTATATAATATTTATAATAAATATATTTAAATAATTACATTTTCTTTCAGCTGAGTTGTTTTAAATAGGCTTTGTAAAGCTGTAAAGCAATCCGCTTTTTTATTTTTTTACTTCCAAGCTGTAACTACTAGTGAATACAACCAATGCCTATATCTGTTGGTAGGAATGACATTAAAAATAATGTGTTGTATGTTTGTGTGCGTGGATCTATGAAAACTGCAGGCTGTCAAACCCAGCAGAGCGGACCATCTAAGATCAGATAATTCTCTGTCCTTTATGTGTGTGGAATTTATTTGATATCCATATTTTTCAGACAGCATGAATCTCCTGCAGGCTGACTGTGTTGTTGTCTGTGTCTATTTGTAAACTTGTGTGAATATATGGAGTGCATAGTGATAATTTTTGGAAATTCATATATAGAATCCTTTTATTCAAGCTAGTAGTATAGGAAAACTATATTTTTTTTCAGGCCTTTTTAGGTTAACAGCACAGTGTAGTGTTTTGTACACTAAAGCACAGCAATCACATTACTTCAGTTATTAAAGCTGATCTTCACACCCTGCCAACCTCTTCTAACTAATAGCTATCAAATAAATATTTTACTTACTTAACCCTGCCGTCATGTGACATTCAGCACTAGGGAGGTGCTTCTTTCTATTGGCTGTGAAGTTCTGGGGACCAGCCTCCCAGGATCCGGAATAGTGTTTGCAGATGACACAAGCGAGTCCTTTGGGGACAAATCTGGAGCAGACATGTCTTCAGTACTGGATTACTGGTTCCCCTTAAAATGAAGCTAAACATGGTATTATAAAAATGGTAAGCAGGCAAGGTTTTTATTGCAGAAGGGGCAGGTGATTTAATAAACCAAACTTACCTGTGCACATTCTTCTTTGTAAAGTACACTGAACTGCATATGCACAGCTCATGTTAGTTATCCCAGCACCCACCCTGGCTGCTGAAATTAATAAACTCCCAGGCAGGATGTTTGTTAGTCCAAGCTGGCCCAAGATCAGTAACCATCAGAGAACCGGTGTAGATAGTGGCACCCATAACAGAGCAAGGACAAGTAAGTTTATTTTAAAAAATGTGACCAGGCAGGTCTTTTATTACAGAAAGGACAGGTGATGTCCCTTCTACAAAAAAGAACCTGCCTTGCCTCCTTCTTAATGTAAACTTCAATTTTGCTTTAACAGAAACAGCGTGGGTCATGGTGTTCTTAGGTGAGCATAAAATGTTTATATAAAAACCAAAGCCTAATGGGTGTGGGAGAAGGAAAAGGGGAATAAATTCTGATTAGAGATAGACATTATTTTACTAAACCAACATCTATTTACATTTAAGTCATAAAAGTTTGCACACCATCATAAATCTCTGTTTTATTGTCGTAACATATTCTGATGTGTTGTGGTGCCACTCTTTTTAAATGTCACACCAATGAACCCTGCCTGCACACCACAACACGTGACAGTACGCAAGTATGTCAGTATGAACCATCTGCACTTTACAGTATATATATATACAGTTACATTTTTACACAGTTCATTCAATCTAAGCAGTCCAGCGTTGATCCTTATACAGCAGATCACTACACTGGACACTGCAAATGTTTATTTTTGATATGGGGTATATATATATATATAAAACATTTTAGATTTATGCTTAGCAGACTTTTATTTTACGAGTATAAGTACAGTTATGTTACAGGTTACATTTAAAAAAGGTTTAGAAATGACCGTATTTAACATTATTATAAGTATGATAGAGAAGTCACTTTTTGTACCATGAGAAGCCGACCTGATGTTTTAGTTTGTTTTTTAGCCTTTGCAGTGAGAACTTAAATGAAGCAGAGCGCAGACTGATAATAACTTCCTAATGATCTCCCTCTGGCACCAGACTGTGTGATATTAAACGCTTTGCTAATCACTGATGCTTTTTCAGCACATAGAGGATTCTAAAACCTGTTGGAGATATAAAACTCTTCAAGTTTTTGGAATATTTATACAGATCATCTCATACATGTTGAATCATAAGGCAGATGGAAACAGTTCTTGTTTATATATCTATTACAATATGAATATTTGTAAGCAGTAGAAAAAAAGTGCAAATATAAGGTGAAAAATGTTGTGGACACCTGACCAATACAATATGAGCTTGTTGGACTTTCTATCCTAAAATCACGGGAATTATTATAGAATGCCCCCAACCACCATCTTTGTAACATCTAAAGAGCTTCCATTTTTCTATGAATGCATTTTAAAGAGTTAAAAGTGTGTGGAATTTGGTGTTGAAGTCATGGCTTTGTGAAGGCCACTTATCCTCCTCTACACCAAACTCACCAAACCATGTCTTCATTGAGTTGTCTTTGTGCACCCGGCACAGTCATTCTGGAAGATAGGATGGCCTAGTACAAATAGTTACTACAACTTTGAAAGTGTGGAATTGTCTACAATGTTTTTGTAAGCCCTAGTGTTAACAATAACTGTAAGGTACTTACCTGGCCAGGGAGCCCGCAGTGTCCTCCGGGAATCGTGGGTGGCATGGGAGAGCGCTGCAGCCTGCGGCGTTGCCGAGGCCGCCGCTGTCCTGCTTGCAGAGCGTCTCCCTGCTCCAGCGAAGGGATCTGTTCTGGCCCAACTACTGTTCAGCCAAACAGCATTCCCAGCATCCCTGTAGACGTAGACAGTGCTGCTCACGCCCTCAGCAATCCTGCGGGCATGCACAGCACAGCACGTCCCAGGGGTCCTGTTGGAAGAGGTGTGTGCCTCTTGTACCCCCCGGGGGTGAGGCAGTCGGCTGCCTCGCCGTGGGATGGGTCATGTTTAGTTTGAATTCCCTGAGGCCGATTCAGTGTAGTTGTTTCCCCAATCAAATTGCGCCAGGTGGAGCAAGGTTATTGGGTGCTCTGCCCATTTAATGAGACCCTGCCCATTGCCCATTGTAGCCTCTGTGTAACAGTGTGCTTGGGTGCGTTGTCCTTCAATATTGGTTTTTAGTTGAGCTTTGCCTAGTGTTCTTTTGAGCGGCAGTCTTGGTCATTATTAACTTTCGGGTGCTACTTCAAAGTCCCACCACTGAATACTTCAGGTCTTTACTTTTGAATGGTGATGGCAACATTGACATAAAATATTAGAAGGTGTCAGTTACTAGGCTGCATACGAGCTAAATTTATATATTGCAGTGAATCCAATAAAGTATTTTTATTTATTATAGTTTTAAAATTTAAATCAGTATTGCAGATTTTAAATTTTTTTTAAGTTTTCTATTAAAAGAATGGATATTATTTATTTAAGACATCTCTCCGCACTTCCAACTCTAAGCTATTTCCCTTTAATATCCCCTATTCATAGTTAATTATTTATTATGTATTGTGTAATAATATGTATGTATGTATTAATATGTAATACAAAACTTTGCTAACTCCTGTTGTTGGAAACTAATTATTTACCATACTCACACCCCTGGATATATTAATTGGATTATTTGAGCTTCAAAGAAGACGTTTATATCAGTTATATAAATTTTATTATAACATATTTTATTGATTTCTGAAAATAATTAATAAAAAATAATTTTAAAAACCACTTATCCACTATAAATTTGCTTTGTTAATAAGTATGCATATCTCAAATATTATTGCTACCACTATATATCACAATATAAATTATTACTGATTACATCAAAATAAGGCCATAGGTGTTCTTAAGTTGTTATATATAGATAAGGTGGTAGATCAGTTTTAGTACTTTACATGTTTCACAGTACTAACTGCTTTTGCAGAAGAAAATAGATTTTTTATTCTTAAAAAGTAGGAATAAAATGTTGCCTGAGGTCACCCAGTCAGGGTGGTATGTGTCCACATAGGGGGCACAAAGAGACTTCAGAGGGCTGCAAATAGTGCCGGAGAGAAAAACACACATACTAATTATTCATATTTTCTTTTTTATTCAATGCCTGGTACAGGATACATGGATAATTGCCTCCAAGGATAGTGATCTCCCATGGCTTTGGGGACTGCAACTGGTGCTATAGCAGATGGCACTATATATGATCACAACTGGAATTCAGCTTTAAGATGTTGGAAGCAGCCATAAAAGAGATTCAACTTCTTTTGTTCTTGACAATTCTTTACATTTTTATAGCCAATAGAGTGTTAAGTAATTGCAATATATATATATATATATATATATATATATATATATGTGTGTGTGTGTGTGTGTGTGTATTATTATATATACCAACTTTTATTTTATTATTACAGTACCCTTATTTTATTTTGTATATATTTTTTATATGATCTTTCATTTAGTTTCTTGGTAGAAATATTTGAATATTACTTTCTAAAAATTGGGACATACCCAAGCTCAAAACACAGACATAATGCACATAAAATGGCTTTTTAAATTATTGTGTTAATATCATGCTTTTAATGCTTTGGAATAACACAAGTAATTTAATGTTGACTGCAAAGTGGAAATGGTTTAGTAAAAAAGGAAATCTGTGCAAATAACTTCTCCTTACAGCACACACAAAAGGAAAAACATTAAATTGCATGTTGCAAGTATTGAATTTCTGCACGTAATTGCCAACAATAACCAATAAAAACAAATCTAACTCAATCATTAAACAAAGTTCAAGGGCACTGTTGAAGTACTTTAAGTCTTTAAAAACTGCATTTTACAACCTTTATAAAATAGCTTTATATAATTCTCTTTATAAAACAATTTCTTACTTGCTGACACAAAGGTGTTTAAATAAACTTAGAAAGCTTGTGTTTGGATTGTGCCGGATCAACACACCCAGCTTTGCCAATGCAGGACAAAGCAACAGCTTCCCTTTGGTGGTAGACCTTGCACATACTCTTATTCTGACAATCCACTCCTTCCACTTCTATTTCAGGATTTCAAGTATAGGAAAGCATGTGACTCATTTCCCTTCTTCACATCTGCCAGTCCTAGTGCTTGGCAATTTGCTACTCAAGTGTCATCACATGTGGGCAGAGAAAAATTTATCAGTCCTGCATAAGCAATGACTAAGATCATCTTAGGATATTACCTACAATTGTTAGCCCTCTAACTGCTGCACACCCCACCCTGACATTTTCAGAAGTAAATTTCTATTTATATACATAAAACCGCCTGTTGAGGTATTTTTTATTATTTACCACAGAGAGCAGCACTAGATTGTTGCAAATACTTTATTGGTACCCAGCCTGCAGCTCCTGTTCTGAGGCTATTAACCTCCTTTTTACAGCTCTCAGATAAGGTAAAAAGACCTTATCTAAAAAAAAGACCAATGCCCACCCCTCAAGAGCATAGTCTATAAATACTTTTAACCTGTGATGTTATAACTCCCAGACTATTTCTTTGGAAAGCCCTGGGGTAGAGGAGGGACCTGTAAGGATGTTTGGTAAATGTGGGAATGGTGACAAGGGAGTTTTCAACTCCTTTGTCACTGCCTTGTAGTTGCAAATCTGATTTTGCTCTGCCACTACCCCTACAACTGCAAGCTTTTCTGCAACATCTGGCATTGCCCACATATCTACACAACTAGATCTAAAAAAAACTGATAGTGGTTATTCTCCTTGCCCACTCTAACTTTCTGACCTGATAGAAAAATACATCCCTAAGTGCTCCCTTTGCTATTCCAATGACCTACTAATGACTTCCTGACTCATAACCTCACCACATGCATGGCTCCAAGACTTTTCTAGGGCTGCCCCGACTCTTTGGAATGGTATTCCTTGTCTTCTTGGCCTTGCTTCTATTTTCCACACATTCCCCAACCTTTTAGATTGTAAGAACTTTGGGGCAGGGTCCTGTCTTCCTCCAGTGTCGTTGTTTGTGTCTGTCATTTGCAATCCCTATTTATTGTACATAACTGCATATTATGTGGGTACTATATCAATATAAAATAATAATAAAAATAATTATATTAATTTAAAAATCAGCAAACAGCCAACAGAAATAAGTTTTGCCGGATGTTTCTGTTGACATGACAGCTACCCCGTCAGTGAGGTTCTCTCACTAGGCAGACATCTCCGTAGTTTAGGTTGTATATGCTGGGGACAGAAAATAATTGAATTGCAGCTCACATCCTTGCCACTACTGTATGCCATTCATTGGGCTGCCTTGTTTATAAAAATTGCTGTAGGACAGAGAAGGTGACATGAGGATAGGACCAGCCAGATCTTCCCTGACATGGCAGACAAAAATAACAAATAAGAACCTGGTGTTTATCTTCTATCTTGTTACTGCTTCATGTAGTAAAGGAAACACATTACAATGCCATAGCTCTGCCACATTTATATTACTGGTATAAGCCATAGCTTCCTTTTTTGGTGCAAGAGTGTGCTTCCAGATGATATGAAAACATATAATAGTTTGAATCTCTGAAATGTGGTTAAACTGAAAATAATAATGTTGTTTCTGCAAAGCCCAAATTGCATGGGTGTTTGGGAACATTTATATTTATTATACGCTTCAGCAGAGTGGAGAGAAACACATTTATCATGTCTATGCTTTGAATTTAAACCACCTGATCCGCGGCCCGTCGCTCCATTCTTATTGGAAAAACAAAGCCGAGTGTCTCTACACCATGACAAAACTTCTATCTAGGTGTAGCTGTTAAAGGGAAAGTTTATATTTTTTTGAGGTGTGCTAACTCTTCTATTTTACTATTTTATGCTTTTTTGTTAATGGTGGCTTGAGTTGTTCTTTATGGATTGGCCCTCCCTACTTGTTTTAGAGACAACATTGTGGGCACAAATCTCTGGAACAAGAACATGGTTGACCATATAATTATGAAATCATGCTAGAGATCTAGGGTCTGATTTATTAAAGCTCTCCAAGGCTGGAGAGAATACTTTTTCATCAGTGAAGCTGGGTAATCCAGAAAATCTGTAATGGATTTCTTTAAAGTCATTTGCTATTTGCTAATAAATGTTTTTAATCCTGGACCAGATCCATTCCAGGTTTGCTGGATCACCCAGCTTTACTGATGAAAGTGTATTCTCTCCAGCCTTGGAGAGCTTTAATAAATCAAGTCCCTATTCTTTATTATTTATGAATGCATTGGGGTTAGGTGAGTGAAAGGATCCACCCAATTAGGTGCAGCTTTGTGAGCTGAGTCTGCCCTTCCTTTCCATTATATGTCTCTCACTCTCATTCATTTATATGAGGATTTTTCATCCAGAGTCTATTCATTTTACACACTGACTGGTGACACATTTAGCACAGTAATTATTGCTGCAAACATTCCAGTAATTGTGGAACTTTGGTAATTCACTTCTGTGAATGCTGATGAGAAAGACGTTTCCAAGCCTTTAGCAAGTAGACTAAACACTGTCATCACCGGGGCTTAGGCCTGCCACATCCAAAAATATCATATACAATGCACAAGTGCAAAAAAGAAAAACATATCACTTCTTTTTATAGTTCGTTCTTAATTAGAAAAAGACAGCCATTGGCATTTTTATCAATAGTAAAATGGAACCTAAAGAGTACCCAAACTCAGAAAATTCACTTTATATAAAATGGTAGACAACCCTTTTATGTAAAATAAAAATTCTGTTTTTTTCACCCCCTAATTCTTGATTGCCTAGGCCCTCCCGGGAGGCTCTTGGATGTTCCTTCTGCACATGCCTGAGCATCTCGGGCCTGCGCAGAAGGAGTCTTTTCGCACAAATAAAAAAACTTACCGATTTCTCGCATGTGCAGTGAAATCGGCAAGTTTTTTTCATCCTACGTCAGGTGATGTGGGATGAAAAACCCAGAAGAAAAGACGATAATGGCGGCGCCTGGAGTGCTGGCTCCGGGACGACACGGGACCCAATGCAGGACACCCCCGGATGGACTGCCCTGCGGGATTAAAGGAAAGTGTATTTTTTTCGCACTTTTCAGTTTATTTCTTCTTTAACTGGGAAAACAAACACTTGTAAGCAGGCAGCTCTTTATTGCAACAGAGACAGGCTATGACATATTTACCCGCCTTTTTGCAATCTTTTTTTGAATGTACACTGAGCTGTGCAGACAAGGCATACCCGAGTGCCAGGAATGAATGTAGAAGTTAGGACATTTCAGTCTGGTCAATCAAGCTGCCCAAAGCCCCAAACCTGAAAGAAAATTAGGTGGAGGGGTCAGCACCTGCAATGGAGCATAAAAAGATGAGCTAAGATAGAAATGAGAAAAGTTCCACTTTAAATAATAAGAAATTGCTGGATATGAGCTATCATTTAGATCAGTGTTTCTCAAGCTTTTTAACTTGAAACAACCCCTTGAAATAACTTTCAGGTCCTCAGGGAACCCCTACTATGTCTATATTCACAGCTCACAGTGAGGTGGTCAGTAGAAAGAATGACTTTTTACTGACTAGTGGGAAGAATGTCACCCTTACATATCAGTTTTACTGACCCTGGAAGTCCAAATTGCTCATTACTCAAGGAACCCCTAGCAACCTCTGGAGGAACTCTGGTTGAGGTTTGAATAGTTTAAGTGTTATGCATGTTTAAATATGGTATTGTTCAACATTTAGCAAAGTGAATTACAGAAAATATTGAACTCCTCAATTCACTCATAAATAACAATTAGACTGTACCTCAACGTAATATGTATCCAAAAGTGATGTTTGGTGATGCATGGAGGGCTTATCCAGAACCCTACATTCCTGTATGTTTTGTATACATCAACAGGGAGATCTATGTGCTTTAAATCTGGATATTGTTTTATGAGAGTTTTGATCATTCCCATACCTCTCTCAGTTTTTGCATAGTTTGCTGCACTGTACCTCCTTTCTTACCCATTCTTCCTAATTTATAATCTCATTATTCTTATCCTGTCTTTTCCCTCTTCTGGATTTTTTCTCTCTCTCTCCATGCAGATGGAACCTCTCCTAATGATTAAGGTTCATGTGCAGACCAAGGAATCTGAACACATGAGGCATCACCAATAGAGTCCTCAAAAATACTGCGTCAGGTGGTGTGAATTTCTGCCAAAAACTGAAATATTTGTATTAAATTAACTGACTTTTTAATAAACATGCAGTTTCAACAAATTATTTGTCTTTCTAAAAAATGTGAAATTTGAATAACATGATTCCTTGCAACAGATGTTGCCTGAAGGAAGTCCAACAACTTCCAAGCAGCGTTGTCCTACTGATCGATATTTAGCTTTCAGTTGCCTTTTATTAATAAATGATTGCAAAGTTAGCAGTCAGCAGGCCAATTAAAAACTATAATGAAGCCAAATAAGGCAGAAAGGCATCACTTCCAGTGAGAGTTTTCTGCATATGGTCTAGTGTTTATTATGGATATTAGCACTTTGGCACATGTGTTATTTTTCATTACATTCTCCGCCCATGTACTTCCCAGTGGTGTCTATCTGGCAACAACTCAATCTTTTCTTAAGAAAATGTTCTAAACCTGGTGTCATTGAGTCATTGCTAACATCCAGCTGTCAGAGATTTTCCCTGGATTTTGTACAAAAATAGGCCTTCTTTTTGTTGCTAATTTCTATAAAATAGATATGTGGGTGAACTTTCAGCTAAACTGGTGCCTAAAAAGAAAAATGTAGTGAACAACGTCTTATAACTTGGGGGTTGATGTTTACTGTGACATCAGTTTTTTTCCACCAGGGTTCCTGCAGAAGTAACTAGGGGTTAATTGATCAATTAGCAATCTGTGCCTCTCAGGTCAGTTTAGCTGATTCCAATTATCTTTTTGGGTGTCTCTACCTGTAAGAATGCCAATCTTCCCATTGGCTAAGCAATATAAGAGGCATTCTTTCCATTGTCCACCATGCTAATGTACTGTGTTCTGTGGATATAGTAGTTATAGCAAGGGTTCCCTGCAGACCTCAAAATTATTTCAAGGGTCCCTCCCATGTTAAAAACAATGTGATAGGTTGCTCTAGAACAGGGGTTGGCAAACTTTTTTGGCCACTAGGCCATTTCAGGGGTGGGCGGGAGCACACTAGGCCAGACTCCCACTCTAATGGTTCCACCCACCACCAGGGAATGCCCCCTGAAGTGAAATCCCTTCCCTCCGTATGCATTGCGTAATTCTCTATTTACCGCAGCAGGGGAAGTATCAATGCCGGCCATGATAAATAGGGGAGCCACAGCAAGGAGGCGACAGCAGAGCTCCGGCAGCTTTGGTAGTTCCTAACGCCCCTTGGCCGATCTGCCAGCAACCCGCAGCTCCGGAGTTGTGGGTCGTCGGCTGGCATTAGGCCGGCTTGGTCGGGGGCCTAAGGCCCGAATGAACTACCAGCTAGGCCGTATCTGGCCCAAAGGCCGGAGTTTGCCCACCCCTGCTCTAGAATAACCATTGCAGTTGGAGGAGGAACTGGCAAGGGTAAAAAAGAATTGAGCAGCACCTTGATTTCAGTTTTAGTGGTGCAATGGTCTTTACCAATGGTTCCCTTAAGTTAGGATAAAGTTAAAAAAAAAATCACAAAAAAAAAACAATCCCACAGATCCCTTGATGGCGCTGGTCCTTCTTATGATCGGGTCCTGCGTTGTACTGGGATTCCTCTTTGTCCCGGCACTTCCTCCTCCATTTTTTGCCTTCTCTTCTGGTGCTCTGTCACCCAATCCCACACTGCACAGGTATAAAATTGGGTGTCGTAGCTGCTGGGAAAAGGAACAAAAAACAAAGAGAGTCGATCTCAGTGGGCATGCATTAGATCAGCATGACTTTTCCCTTGGAGGAAAAGATGCCCCTTCTGCGCATGCCGTGAAGAGAAGCCAGAGCCTTCCGAGATTCATGACATAGATATCCCAGGGGGCTCTGTGCTCCCATTAAGCCTTGATCGCTGCGGCGTTGCCTGTAAATAGATGGGTTGTCTAGGGTAGTGAAAGCTTATTTAAATGATTCTGGATCTGTTTTTTTTTAAATTTTTTTAACTTTAGGAATAAAACACAAAAGAGAATAAACAAATTATTCAATAAAAAAAGTGATAGCAGCATGGGACTACTTTGGATCTAGTGAAAAAAAGGCACATTGCTGCTGATGTTAGAAAGCTGGAAAGGATGAAATAACCCGACTTCTAACATATACAAATAATTTCATATTTAAAAAAAAGCACCCAAATCTTTGCTGGTTGACCAAAATATATTTGAAATAGTTTATAAATAGAGAAAAAGTAATAGTTATAATTATCTGATCTTGATCTTACGTTCAGCTTTGTTTGCACCTTTGAATAAAGTTGTTACTTGCTTGTTGCCATGACTAATTTATCATGGTGTGATGTATTTAGCTGGAACAGTATGTATAGATTTCACAGGTGCCTCCGCAACCCAGTAGAGATTATTTGTATGTGGCAAGATCTCTGAATAACTTTTTATAGGAGAAACACACGGGCCAGCAGGAAAGAACAGGTGTGTTGCGAAGAATTGTTTCTCAACCAGAGAGGTTGCAGGGGTTCCTTGAGCAATGAGCAATTTGTGTCTCTCAGGTCAGTTTAACTGATTCCAATGATCTTTTTGGCTATCTGTAAGGGTGATATGCATCTCACTGGTCAGCATTACAGGAGGCATTCTTCCTAATGACCAACACACCAATGTACTGTGAAATGTGGATATAGTAATTATAGCCGGGCTTCCCAGGAAGACCTGAATTTTTTTTCAAGAGTTCTCCCATGTTAAAAAGTTTCTGGCAGAAAACAAGCGAGGGAACAAGAGTGGAGGAGAGAGCCAAGAGAACATCAAAAGAGCTAATCAGTCTGCTGCTGCTTTTACTTTGTCATTCAGTTTTTATGTTTTAAGTTTGTGATATTTGATGGCCTCATTGCAATTGTTGTTATTTTTTTTTTGCCCAGTCACAGGCTGAGGGCAAGGAGGTGAGAAAATTGTATTGCTCATCTGCAGTAGAGAAATGTCAGGTCACCAACTTTCTTGTGTAAAGAACATGATAAAAAGAATACACATTTACTGGCAGGTAAAACAGCTTCCATAATATAGATTACATTTGGTTCCCGCTCTAGTCCCACATTCATCTGCTCTGTCTGTCAAGTAAAATCATACTTTACATAATAATACACACATATAATAATATAAAAAATACATCATTTTTCACAGTGGTATAGCCACACAATAATCATGGACATTCCCAACTATTTGTACATTTTAGTTCCTTTAAGTTTGAAACACAAAATCATTTAAAAACAATACTCCCAAAATTCCCCCGGTGACTCATCGGATGCAGAAACAGGAAGAAGAAAGAAGACGGAGATGGTGGTGCTGGATGGCGCGGGACCCCGGCGGATCAGGTAAGCGCTCTTTTTACTAACCTTCCCTAGGTGTTCCAACCCCGAGAGTGACTCGGGGTTACCACTTGTAGCAACTTTTTTCTACCCCGGGTCACTCTTGGGGTTACCGCTAGGGAGGTTAATTCTTCTTTTATCAGCTGTCTTTTGAATTTAATGGTTGGCAGTGGTTTTGCAGTACATATGCTGAAATAACCATGATCTCACTTTACAAAGGGTAATTATACATAAAATAAAGGTGCGGATTATGTGAACATTGTTAAAAACACATTAGTAATAGATAATATTGCAAAAGTACATAGCCCACCCATGAATTTGTAGACAGTAGATTCTTAATTTAAACACAGATCATTGACTTTACGTTCTCCAGAATCCTGGTTCTGCGTACACACATTCCTACTGTGGCATTTGTTTGTAAAAGTAAAAGTCATTGCATGGTGGGTGTATAAAAAAGAATATAACAGTTTCAGAGTTCCTCTAAACGAAAGCACAGACAGGAGCCTTTAATCCATTAATGTATTACTCTATAAATGTTTTTCATTAGCATGTCAGTAGGCTATGTCTAGAGAGATTAATGGGAGATTTCACTGGATGTTTCCTAAATGGAAATGGAAACTGGACAAGACAGCGGCTTTTAGTGTATTGTTTTATGATTGTGTATTTCTAAGGTGAAATACATGGTCCTGATTCACTTAAAGAGAAACTCATTCATCTGTTTTCTTCTGGTACCAGATAGGAATAAAAATCATGGCCAATATGACCATTTGTAACGACCCAATGACATGAAAAAAGTGCCTCTGCCATATTGGATTTGTTTAGGTTTGACTGTAGCCAATAATATAGTGTTTTGTTAAAGAATTTGTGTAGGTTCAATTGCAGGTAGAGAATTAGACAAGATCTGTGGTACTAAAGAAAAGGGGAAGATTTACATAGACCTGAACTCAAAAAGTTTGCTAACTTATAGTCCACCTCCAGACTGGCTAAAAAATAAGTAGTTACAGAATAACCCCCCCTACTAATGAATATACAAAAAAACTATATGATTTCACTGTGGAAAATTTTTTAAGTACAAATACTTACCCTATACCTTGGTTTTGTATTTTTCTCTCTCCATGAGTTTAGAGAAGCCTCTACAATCCCCGCGGGTACCAAGACTGGAGGTTTGTTCTGGGTTCTCCCAATTCCCCACCAAGCATCTTTGAAAAGAGTGCCAAACCTCACACTATGGATCCACCTAATATATTTAAACTTCCTTGGTTTTACATTGTCATGCTTGGGGAGACATGGCCACTAGGGGAAGCAACAGCCTGCACAGAAATGGTGTGAGCCCTGAGAAGGGCCAAAGCCCAGAGTCTAAGCAGTAACCAGGTCTTCTCCAGAGCCTCTAGTGGTGAGGATGTTACGCTGCTGGTTACTGCCAGATTGTGGTCCTTGGGCACACCAGGGTGGGCAGGATGATGATTTTTTTACTTAAATTCTGTATTTTCCCTACTGATACTTCTACTACTTCTTAGTTACAAATAACATTCCACTTCAAGGAATGGGGTGTTTCTATGGAGAATGTTCTCTCATAGAACCATGGACAACAAACTGCACTCTTCCAGGTGGGATGGGGATCCTGAAAATCCTTCACATGGTATTTGATCTTTCTTTGTCCATAGCAAAACCCAAGATTTATGAACGTAGTCTGACATCACTTCCTTTTCTATGCCTCCAAGATGATGTCACATCCTGTTAAGGAGCCAACCAATGGAAGACAAACAGAAAAGATGGGAACTTTATCTGTAAAATAACACTACGTTACAAGCCTTTCCCCTGAAATTGTTTTACTTGGGGCAGGACCTATGTGATAATCTTTGCCAGCAGTAAATTATAACCGTATATTTATATTTATAAGAGCTTAAAAAAGAATTGGTATTTTCTATTGGTGATTTAGGTTTTCTTTTGTTTTTGTTTCAACAGAGATTTCTTGATTCCAAGATTTACATCCACTAAAAAAAAATTATCAAATGAAAAAACAAATATTTAATAAAAAAAAATGCAAGTCCAAGTGCAACTTTGTTTTTGTACACTCCTAGGTGCATTGACCTTTTCTAAAATAATTAGAATTATGAGCTGAAATAATTATTAATAAAATAATTTGAATTATGAGCTGTTTATCACATTATTGGCATTTTGTTCTATTGAACCACAACAACTGATTTAGACCGTTTTACAGTATAGAAACCCATAAGACACAAATGATTCACACATATGTATTACAGTGATCATGATAAATGTGCATTAGTATAATCAGGATTAGTTTTACCTGTACGTTTCTATGAATGGATGTAGGACATGGAAAATGTGTATATTTCTGCATGTTTTCACAACACAATATTCTGAATAGGTCCATTAAAAAATCACTGCACTTTTCAGACCCAGCACTTACTTCACTGGTACAAAGACCCTTTCATTAGCCACAATTAGGTGTTGCTGTTCTGATTGAATTCCCTATTATGCTTTATCTATGTCTAGCTGTTGGAAGGCTACTCATGGTATCCTTGCCTTCCACTCTGGTACACCTCAACATATCCCTAGCCTTTTGCTGTGCCTCCTGCTATGAATGTGTCCTTGAATTTTGCTTTGCATTTATATTTAAATGGCTAATTGTGCCCTACATGTATCATCTGCCTGTTATATTCTTTCATGTTCATGCCTAATATTTTTTTCTAGTGTTTATTCTTCATTGACTGTTATTTATGCCCTACCTGGTTGACTTTTACCTTATGTCATTTGCTTGTTATCAGGTGTGTTCTGTCTGGTTCTAACTTATTTCTATACTTTCATAAGTTTATTATACCAGATTGCTTATATATGCATGTAGTCCTAAATCCTTCACCCTATTGCATGGTGAGCAGACTTACAGTCCTGTGCTCTGCATTTATGCAGTTACCATGATTTTGGTCCTTGAACTTCCACCTGCATCAAGTTTCCTTTTTCTTTTTTTGGTTGTACTAATGAGTAGTAAGAGTGAAGTTAGAATCTTTGTCTGTACCTCTTAGTATACTTTTGTGCCAATATTGAAAACCTAACCAGCCTTAAATAAAACCATAAAAAGATATAAATTTTTTTAAGTATACTAGTATTTTACTGCTGGTATTTTGTCCACTAACAGAAGTAAAGAAAATATGGGGAAATCCCCACAAAATAGTCCAAAAAGTTTTCAATTTTTTCCCGTGGGTTTTATTTTTATTACAATGCTGTATTATGAAATTTTAAAAAATATTTGGTGATGCAATGAATTAACCTCCCTGGCGTTCTAATTATGTCTGTATTTTTATGCCAAAAGCAGTACATTGTTTTGCATGGAAATTTATTTTACATTGTAAGCCTAAAATTTTTAGGCATAATTAACTGAAATATGTCCAATATTTAATACATTTAATAAATGTAATAATAAACTTTAAATAAAAAAAATCTGTTAACACAAGGGTGCATAAAAATAGTGAAACCTGTAATTTAACTGTACAGTATCATATATTATAAATAACTAATAAAATCCATATATATAAAATCGGATGTATGTATGTACTTGTGTATGTTGCACCATCACCATCACGCATTACCAAACTTGCTAGACTTATGACTGAGACTAAGTGAGTGCACCGCTGATCTTTGTACCGTGCTGTGCTATATGTCAGAGCTATATTTAGATGTATGTATATTTCACCATCATTAGGAAACGCATGGAGACCTTTCAACCACACTTGCTATACATATGATTGAGACTCATGTGAGTGCACCAGACATCTTTGTACAGCGCTCTGCTATATGTCAGAGCTATATTTGGATGTGTGTATGTATGTATGTTTCACCATCACTCAGAATTGCATGGAGACATTTCAGCCAAACTTGCTAGACATATGACTGAGACTCATGTGAGTGCACCGCTGATCTTTGTACAGCGCTGTGGTATATGTCGGAGGTATATTTGCTCAGAACAGTGTGCCTTTTGCTTATATTTTTCCATACTTTTTTTGGACTATAATTAAAGATTGCAATAAATAAATACCCGGGCAACGCCAGGTAATTAGCTAGTTGGGGACCAGTGGGGACCAGTGATTTGGTGTTGCCCCAATTACGGTGGACTCAGTGGATGCCCAAAGTAATACCCTCCTACTCTGTAGCCAAGAAGATAATATTCTCATGGGCATCATTTGTTCCCAATACCCTTTCTGCTGGAGGGTACTAATGATTTATGCTGCACTTACCACAGTAAAAAACCCCAGAAGAAGGGCCCTCCTAAGGCCTTTGTAGCAAGGAAGACAGAATGCTCAAACTGTGTGACCATAGACGTAGGTACGTAAAATCAGTTTATAGTTAAGACAGGTGGCTGGTATTGTCTGTGAATGGGAGGGAGAAGAACCCTGACCAGAGCAGTGCTTTATTACCTAGGAATTCTTATCCTCTCTACGGGTTTTTGCCAATTTTTATTGCACAATTTGGTTTAATATACTGTTCATATTTTCCTCAACCTGAAGTGAATCATGATGGGGGGGTTGTGCAGGTGAATTTACAAAGTTATACAGTATGTTACCATTGTTGTGAAGTGTATTAGGTTAAAAAAAGCCCAGCTCTGTCATCTCTGCCCATACTGAAAATTACCAATTATATTGTTATTAACTAGTATTTATATTGCACAGACATATTATACAGCACTTTACAAAGTCCGTAGTTATGCCACTAACTGTCCCTTTAAAGGGGCTCACAATCTAATATTCCTACCATAGTCCTATAGCTTTCATACAGTCTAAAATTAATTTTTTTTGTTTGTTTGAAGTGCCCGGAGGAACAGACTCAAACGCGAGGAGAACATGCAAACACTATGCTGCATAACTTCAGAATCATGCCCTTCCAATGGATTATAGGAAAGGAGATACACTGTAGTCCTATCTCGTTTCTGCTCTCTTAATACAGAAAGGCAAAGGAGTCTTGTCACAGGAAGGACAGGAAGCACATGCCTAAAAAAAACATCCGATGGAAATGAAAGAAGCCTGAAAAAAAACCAATGTAGCTACCACCTCTAAAAACTGGTAGATAGTAATATATTAGAGTTTTGCTTTTAGGTATAGATAAAGTTTAAGGTGTCTGTATACAGCACATTTATTGCCAGTATTTATGCCTTAATGAAATTACAGAACATCTAGTAATCCAGAGTAAGAAATGACAGGTATTGTGAACATAACCTTGGAATGCTTTTCTTGCCATGTAAGGAGTCAACGCTGGATGAACACGCATCAGTTCTGTCGTCATACCATCACCTAAGTTCCTCTAGAAGCTTGAAATCTTTTTTTCATATATCACATAACTGTGTTTCTTTTTCCCCTCTGTGTCTGGCTAGTTGTATATATAATTATTTTAAGAGACAGGATGTTTGAACTGTGCGAAGCAATAATATATCTTCATTTCTGGGATACAGCATGATTATAAAAGACTTGCCTAAAGATAGCCTTAATATGCAATATTAAAGACAAATGCATTTATTTAGTACTAAAAAATAGAAAAATATAAAACCTTTACACATTCCCTTTAAACAAGCTTTTGGATGCCTTTAAGCCTTCTAAAGCGTGCTGAAAATTTCATGGCAGCTTGGCAATTATTTCAAATGCATGCTGCCAACCTTTGTAATGGGTATAGCATAGCTTATAGATATCAATTTTGACAGCATGGCTCTTTACTGCTGCAGAATGCTTTTTCACGGGAAGCACATCAGGTGATGATACACATATAGCTCTGGTGCCAGACTCCATTACAACAGTTTTAAAACTTGCAGTAAAAAAAACCTCACCTGCCTGATCGCTGTCTTCTTCTAAAAAAACTGCTGAGCTGTGCATGTACAGTGTTGGATGGTGGGAAGTGATACACTTGACTGTTTTGTAATTTGCAATCACTGTTTTAAAATGTTTATAAATATGCTTACCTATATGAATTTTGTTTCAGGTGCCGCCATCTTCTTTTTTTTTCTCTTTCTGGTTTTGATTTTTACCCTCTTTTATTGGCCAAGCTGCTCCTAGGTCTGCAGGATTTCTGCAGTCCCAACGGCTGCAGTGGAAGGCCAAATATTCTGGGAATTCCGGGATCCTAAACTGAGCTTAATTCACAGCTCTGTGATTTTTGACAGAGAAAGACATCGATCAGGCAGGTAAGTATGTTTTATTGCAGGAAATCTGAATTTGACTTTGCATTATCTTGTGTTGCTTCCTTGTTTGACATTTAGTTCTTTTGGTCATGCGGGCTTTTTTTCAGAATGCTAGTCAGAATTCACAGAGAAGTACAAAGACCTTGGGGCTATTATAAAGAATTGATGATTAGATAACACTTTTTTTTTATTTTTAATAATGTCAGAATTATAAAAGTGAGATAAGTTCTTGTAAAGTCGCTGATTAACCACTGTGCGGTAATAAACCTAAAGGCTTATTCATGTCAATGAAGTAGCTGATTGGCATGTTGTCTAGCTATTATTATTATTATTATTATTAATAATAATAAACAGGATTTATATAGCGCCAACATATTACGCAGCGCTGTGTGTTAAATAGGGGTTGCAAATGACAGACTAATACAGACAGTGATACAGGTGGAGAAGACCCTGCCACGAACAGCTATGATCATCACTTTTAAAATTTGTGGTCAGTGGCCAAAGATGTACATCAGAAAATGCAGAACAAGTTCCCAACAAACACCAATCATCTACATTGTGGCCTATGAGGTTCCCCACTGGTATTTGTATGTAATAAATGTCATTTTTCTGGCAAACAGCCTGTTCATACCTTCAAACAGCCCCTTTGGTGATGATATCACCGGGTCTCTGTTAAGGTAAGCAATGAAAACAGAGTTTTTTTTTATGAATAGGTTTACAATGAGAGAAGCAGGAATAGGAAAGGTAAAATGTAAGCAAATTCAACTTCAGCTTTGAGTGTTTAGATAAGTAAAAATCTGTATAACATTGAAAAGACTGTCAAAATTTTGGCTGTAGACAATACAGGAATAGAATATTTAGGAATGTGTCATAACAATACTTTTTACTGCCAGTTTATAGTTCCGTTATACCGGGCCTAACATAAAAAATCCACAAAAACTGTAACATAGTAAAAAATGACCTAAAACTAAACATGACAAGGCCAAGTAATGAGTGTGTTTACACTTGGGGCTGCTAACAGATATTTCCTGAAAGATTTTAGTTAACAATAGTTCCTAAAGTGCACCTGTCACACAGACAATTGCTGTGGTTCATTTCTGCGGTATTAAGCACCTCTTACACCAATTACTTAAAGTGGATATAAAAAAAAAAAAAAATCACTAAAATCTTATCTAAACTTTGACATGTTAATGTAAGTCTAAAAGCTGCTTTCAATTTTTTTTTTGTTTTTCTGAGGCATTTATTAAAAGAAAACCTAGTGATCCAGCCAAGAAAATCTTTGTTTAGGAAATGTGATGCAAGTAAGAGTGACAATAGCGTTGGCTGCTAGGCTTTAAAAGGTGAATATAGATTATTGTTCCCTCGCATGGGTGAATCATGCAAAACAATTAGCTGAATGCAGTAAGAGGCCAGGAATACAAATATATTACACTGGGGAATGCATTTTTTGTTGAGTTAGATCTTACACTTGTTTTTTACTAATTTTTGGGTGGTGAATCCAGAAATGACCGCAGTTTTTACAATACAGGGTCCCTCCATTTTTGTAAAAAAAAATACAAATTTTACATACAATGAAAAAATAATGAAATAATAACTTGAATTATTTATTTTCTTTTGCTTATACAAAGGAAATATTGTTACTCTATGACATTTTTCTTACAGTAAAAAAACATTTGAAAATTAATCAGGTTAGCAGTTAAGGTAAACATTTATGCTTATAGCTTTTCCTGGAGTGTTCAGTGTTAGGACAATCCCGCCGGATGCTCCAACAATAGTCAGCCATCATATGTACGTTCCATCTACCCTGATACCATCCTTCCATGACCTTCAAGTTAGAAAGAAGTTAGAAAGATGGCTATGCAGAAAATGCACCTTGATGCTCATATTGCAACCAAGCATTTTGTAGCTCTCCAAGAGTTTCTTGACAATTACTGTGTAATTATTTGCTTGTGTGTTTCCAAGAAAGTTATTGACAGTGGCTTTAAATGATAACCAAGCACCCTTTTCTACTTCTGACATTGTCCCGATGAAATGTTCATCTTTGATGAGCTGCTGAACCTGTGGATCATCAAAAACACCGGACTTTTTTTTTTTTTTCAAATGACAGGCTAGGAAATCCCAAAATGTGGTACTTGAAACAGTCTCCTTCAGTTGGCAAAGCTTTAATGAATTGCTTCATCAGACCCAGTTTCATGTGCAGAGGCGGAAATATAATATTCTTTCTATCAACAAGTGGCTCATGTAGAATGTTTGGATCACCTGGTTTTGGGGCAGATCTTGGAGGCCAATTCCTTTCCACCCAATGCCTCTCACAAGCTCTGCTGTTTCACATGCACAGATAACAGGGATACTTGGTGTATCCGCGTTGCTGATCAAGAAGGAAGCATACCATTTTAAGGTCAACACAGATGACCCAATTGTGTTGGTGATATTGCAACAACTCAATGACGCTTTATGTCTGCATATTCTTCACAAAAAGAAACTGAATGGCCAATTGGGACTGACCCAAACATATTGCCATTGTGAAGGAGGACACACTTTAAGCTCCTCTTTGAGCTTTCGATGGATAGTTGCCATTCAGTTGAGTTATAGATTGAAGTTCCCAATTCCTCCATTAAACCAGGTATGTTATGGCAATACACAAAGCCACTGTCAGTTCTAAAGTACTGCAGAAATGCAATTTCTCTGGTTTGAAAGTACGATACCTTTGTTCCTTTTTCAAGTAAGTTTTTCTCACACAGTCTTGATACTAGGAGTTCTGAATCCTTCTTCGATAGTCCCAAATCACGTGCCCAATCACTCAACTCATGCTGATCAAATCCCTTACGAACAGAGTCCTCTTCAATTTCAAACTCTTTATCATTGTTGTCACCTAGTTCATCACCTCAATCATGTTCTTCAAGAGAGGGTAGTGTAACTTTGAATGGGAACGGTGAATTTGCCACAGATATACCAAAATGAATCAGGGTTGTTTAGGCACTTACGATGAGAACACCAGAGCCAGACATGATCTGAAAGAAAGGGATATGTGTGTAAGTAGAAAAATAAATTTTGCCTATTCACTATGTAGAGCGGTGCACAACCTCTGACCACACTGTCTTGCCTGTAAATGAAAAGCCTAAACAAACCCACGCTACAGCTATCACAATAATATAATCGGTAGAGAAAAAAAACTGATGTGATAGAAGAAAACTAACTGCCCTTTAGGAAAATCAGCATACCTGTTTTAGTGTAAATAAGCCTTAATATTGAAGTCAAGAAAAATTTGTTCTATATTGTTCCCCAGTGTTATTGATTTGCCTGATGCACCAGTGAAATATTTTTTGGCGGTTGGATCTACAGTGCCCACCTGTGGCCCATAGCCTTTGACCATCCTTTTTTATTTATGTGCCCCAAAAATGGTATAATGAGGCAGTTTGTTTATAGTACCTAGTGATTTTTTTTCGATAATGTTGTGTACAAGAGCATGATGAGTTTACATAATGCGAAAGAATAATTTGAAGTGACATTATATGAAGCACATTAGCTTGATGAGAATATGTTGAAATGTGGCCTGTAATCTGCCTGCCTGTAACTCCTGCAATCAGGGTACGTGATATACATTTTTTTTTTGATTGCGTAAATAGTACTTGCTGTTTAACTCCTCAAAGACAGCAAGACAGGATTTGTTTATGGGAAAATCAGTTGAAGACCTGAGCTTCTACTAGTGGCATATATTGGATTATGTGAAGCTGGACTTAAACCTACATAATCCTTTCAGAAGACCCAATTTTGGAGGCCAACTTTGACAGCACATAAAATGTCATAGGAATGCTACTACATTTTATGTATACTCTCTCTCCCTCTGTTACGCCAATGGACAGTAGCACCGAAAGTCCACATGTTGGATGAAATTATTCACTGGTAACTACTACCATGCTCATCAGCATAAGCAATCTGGTCTCGTATCTGATTGTGCTGCTTGTTGGATATCCTTTACGGTGGGCAGATGCAGTGACTTCATCAATCAGCCATGTCTGCTCATGCTACCCATCGTATTTGTGCTACTCTTCATGATGGACATGTGTAGTGAGGTCATCGGTTAGCTGCTTCTAATCATTCTATTCATCGGATGTGTACTGCCCTTGTTGGTGAGATCTGCAGTGACCTCACTGGTAGCACAATGTGACAGCTGTCTGCTCGCCTTATCATGCTTCTCCCTCTATTGCATCCCTTATATCCCCTAAACCAGGGGTCAGCAACCTTTACTATCAAAAGAGCCATTTTGCCTCCTCTTCCTCTAAAGAAAAATAGTCTGGAGCCGCAAAACATAACACAGTTTATAAACTTTTAAAAGTTTTAATATTTTTTTAATTTTACCTGTTACAACAAGTGTGCATGTGTAGGCCTACTTTGAAATAAATTAAACACTGAACTATGCCCCTAGAAGCCTCCAGCTTCTAACGTATCATCCTGTTACATTAGAAGCTGGAGGCTAGATTTTTTGATGGGCAGAGTTCTTTATGTTCTGACGATGCCTTAGCGATGAAATTTTAAGGGGTGTTAGCCACAGGTGTCCCTCATTTGCAGCTTTCATTTTGTTCACCTGTACCCCCCAATCTTGAGTAATTGGGGTTCAGGTGCTAGAAGCCTCCAGCAATGTGTAACAGGGTAGATTATTTTGATGGGCAGAGTTCTTTATTTTCTGACGATGCCTTAGCGATAGTATTGTAGGTGGTGTTAGCCATAAGTGTCCCCCACTTGCACCTCTATTTTGGTCACCTGTACCGCCTCCCCCCCGTTCCAGAGAAATTGGGGTTCAGATGCTAGATGCTTCCAGCAATGTGTAACAGGGTAGATTATTTTGATGGGCAGAGTTCTTTATTTTCTGATGATGCCTTAGCGATAGTATTGTAGGTGGTGTTAGCCATAAGTGTCCCCCACTTGCACCTCTATTTTGGTCACCTGTACCGCCTCCCCCCCGTTCCAGAGAAATTGGGGTTCAGATGCTAGATGCTTCCAGCAATGTGTAACAGGGTAGATTTTTTTGATAGGCAGAGTTTTAATGAATATTTAGGAGGTGTTAGCCACAGGTGTCCTGTACTTGCACCTCAAATTTTTTTCACCTGTACCCCTGTTTCCAGATAAATTGGGGTTTAGGTGCTAGAAGCCTCCAACAATGTGTAACAGGGTAGGGGTTTTTTGATGGGTGGAGTTTTTAGGAGGTGTTAGCCACAGGTGTCCCCCACTTGCACCTCTAATTTTGTTCACCTGTACCCCCTTCCTGTTCCAGAGAAATTGGGGTTCAGGTGCCTCCAGCAATATGTAACGGTAGATTTTTTTGATGGGCAGAGTTCTTTATGTTCTGATGATAGCCTAACAATTAAATTTTAGGGGGTGTTAGTCACAGGTGTCCCCCACTTGCACCTACATTTTTGGTTTTGTACATCTCCCCATTCCAGAGGAATTGGGGTTCAAAGGAGGGGGATGTCATTGTACACTTGTACACGCCCCGTGGTAGATTTATTTCACTGGTAGATTTTTTTCATTAGAACACCGGATAGGGAATCCCCCTCCTCCGCAGTGTCTTGGGAGGAAGGGGATCCCCCATCAGAGATCTCCCCACGGCAGCCGAAGGGAGCCACAACATAGAGGCTGAAGAGCCGCAGGTTGCAGACCCCTGCCCTAAACCATGTGTTCAAATGACCTGAAGTTTTCAGGGTATACAGAGGACCACTCTAGCTCCTAGCAGGAGCCTACAACATATGTTACCATATGTCAAAAGATCAGGGACACCTTGGACTCAATTTTAGACCCCTGAGAGCCAATGGTCCCGAAATAGCATCCCATAATTGAAACAAGATCCCTCTTTATTTTCACCCCATATCTTGGGACTAATAAAGGTAGCACAAATCCAATGGGTCGCACAACCAAATAGGGCACTGCCACTGCTGATGACTTTGTTAACATATGTCAAAAGATCTCATTTTTGCTACACTAAAGCAAAACACACACACACAAGTAAACCTTTTTTTACTCCCTAGCAACAATGTTTATTTTCTCTTCATCGATGGTCCCCATACAGAATTAAGTTTAGTATGATAAATGAGCAGTAAAGTGAGGTTATTTTGGAATAATTGGTTTGTTGTCTAATGATATCAGAGCCAACCTTACAGGATGTGTAATGTGTTCACTTCTTGTATGCAAAGAAAGTTGTTTTTGCTTGTTAATTGGATTCAAGTATTGTCTGTGTCATACACTGGAAACGTTGGCTTCATTTGTAATATAATACACTGGTAACCTATTGCACTCTGAGCAATTTTTTTCTTATTTAATGGCTGCAAGAGTTCATACTACAGATAGTGAATATAACCCAAATTGTGAGAATTTAGTGTTAGCAGTGATGTATTAATCTGAATACTCCTCGGGGTCTGGACACACACCCATTGTAGCTCAATCCAGTTGTTGAATTATAGATATGTTTTACTCGTCAGACATATTAAAGATTAATGGACCCCTCCATCACCAATAACAACTGCTAGCAAGAGCTGAATGTATGTTCAATGTATTTAGCCGGAGAATGTAATTCTTAATGTGATGTAACTTTCCCTTGGAAGGATCATTAAGAGACAATGATAACTAAACTCAAGAACAAATAGTTGCAGATTTGTCAGGCTAAGAACATTTTTATCAAGTAAGATAAATAAAAAACAAAACATTTTTAAATGCAAAACAAACTTATCTTTGACCTGTAAACTAATAACCTCATCCTCCTTGTATAGCATCTTAATTTGACTGCCCATAAACAGTATTGGAGTGAGTAAGGCAACCCAGGGACAGGACATGTACAAGAAAAATTAGACCCTAATGGAACCCCTAATTCTAGGGACTAGTAGCCCGCAATATTATATTACATTTTAATTTTTTTAGGTTTTTACAATATATACCCAAATATAAACCAGAATATATGTAACCGGAACATAGCAGAAAAAAACGAGATACTTATTTTTGCCTGAGACTTCAAGTAAATATGCATGAATCTGCCAAGATTTTAGCAGAACTGTACTTTATAGCAAGCAAAAACTTATAAAAATGAACTGATACTAATCAGCAAGAACAAAACTGTGTTTTAGATTTTTGTCACAGCTAAAAGATATAAGAGGAAGCATTGTGGAATATGGAGTTAATTCCCCTCTTCCAAGGTTTGCAATGTATTTCAAAGCCTTTAGGCACCTTAAGATAAAGTGGGCTATTATAGAGGGAAATGAGTGGGCTATGGAGAGTGAAATACCTGTAATTACAAATTTGAGTCATCTTTCAGATGTGATTACATTTGCTACGTGACATTTAGCTTGAGGCGTTATCTCATATGTATATATTAGAAATGTCCAATTTTATAATGCATGGTTGGAAATGTAACTTAAAAGATAACATGGGTTGGAAACAGCCAATATTTCCAAGAGTTAGTGTACCTGAAACTCAAATTATAGGTAATGATAAACACTAAACAAATAAACTGAAGGAATTGCATGTTTCCTATTGACCCCAGTAGTAAAAAGTCTGCTCTCCAGTCACCATACTTAAGGACTGTAAAGTTGTAATATACCACCAGCCAAATACCTGCTCTACATGAAGTCACTTTAGGATGGTTTATTGGGTTTTGGAATCGCTGAGCTATATTCAGTGGCAAAATTGTACACTGCCAAAGTACTTCCTTTTTTTGGGGATATCATTCTGAAAAATTAAGGTATGTGTCCAATGGCATTGTTTTCTTATGTGCTAGGTGTATTCACAAGGCATGTTTGGTGTTATCCTCGGACGTTGGCCTTAAGATTCTGGATGAGTAGGCAGCTGTGGAATAACAGGCCAACACTAAAGGTAACATTTTATCTCAACGGTTTAAATCCAAACATTCCAATGCAGATGATTACAAATGATTCTGCATTTCATTTTTCTAATACAGAATGTTTACTTTTATGAAACTAACCTTGGCTGAACCTTTGTTATCTCCAGTCCTACCTACCAATAAGCATAATTCACTTTGAGCTGATCTGGGTAATGTTTCAATTATCCAGACCACACGCTGCAGCATTTTCAGATCTTGTTCATATGGTAGGCAGGCCCTGTACTTTTATTTTCATGGTTTAAAGTGGAACTAAACCTTACAAATAAAAAACAGGGAGCAGTCAGGTTCTTTATTGCAGAAGGTACATGCTATGTCCCTCCACTGCTGGTGCACAGGGTTTTACTATAATGTGCAAATATACACATGGTGGACTTAACTACTAAAGCACCCATATCAGCCCTGCAATTGCCACGATGTTCCTCTTTGCTCAGTTGCTGCTGCTGACATCTTTTCCCAGTCTTCTTCTAGAATTGGAGTCTTTGTTCATGTCTGTTTGCCAGAGAGGATGATGTACCTTTGTCCAGGAACTAAACCATGCCGACAATGAGCTGGACATGCATTGCTTATTCTACGCTGCAGAGTGAGTAAAGAGTAAAAAAGAGTAAGAGAAAAAGCTCTTCAAGACAGTCAGTTCTGTCTAGAAAAAAAAATCTGCCTTTCAGCCCTATTTATAGAGTGGACCTTACTGGTTTTAACAACAACTCTTTTTTCCTACACTTTCCATCAAACCACCATATTGAATCTGCAGTAAGTCAGCTAAAGACGTTCTTATTTTCTGGGTGATAGACGTCAAGCACCATCTTACAATTTGCAAGCACAGCATTACCATCTCATACCAAACGCTTTCCATTCCTATTTCTGTTCTTTCATTCTGACCCAGAATCACATATGGACCATTACCACAGCATTTCTGACGACTATGTATGGCACTCATGCTATGTGTAAACTACGCACTACATTCCAAAAATATGCAGTTAGTTTAATTGGCTACCCCCCAAAAAATTAACATTTCACTATGATAGGGACATTAGATTGTGAGCTACTTTGAGAGACAGCTAGTGACAAGACTATGGACTTCAGCGCTGCATAATATATCAGTGCTATATAAAAACTGAGTAATAATAATAATTTGTAAAATATGTAAATGTAAATACATAAAAATTGTAAACAAATCATTTTATAGTACATTTTGGTACAATCTGGTCAGCCTACAAAAATAAAATTAAAAATACAGTTTTAGTATGCAGAATTGCTATTGGATTTGTCTAGTTATGTTGCCAAGTTAACTTCTGCATAGATGCACAGGCTAAATATAGCAGAATATACACAATTCTACTTCTGGTCACAAAAGGGTCACAAGAAATGACAGGGTTCCTTCTGTATTATAAAGTGTAACTTTAACTGACACATTACATTTTATTACATATAAAGACTGGAAATCTGTCCTCCACAGTTTGTAAGTGTAACAAACGGAACAATTCCAGCTGGATCTCCAACACCAATTGCGAGCTCAATGGCCAAAACGAGAACCATTCTGCCCCTAATTTCCAAGCTATTGTTGGATAATGTATATAATACAAGTATATCATCACCAACCACCAGGTCCTGTTCTCTGCTAAATAAACAGCAGAATTAAATTTATTGGAATAAATGGCAATTCATATATACCCTTTAGAGACACTCTTTGTTAAACAGAGATATGAATGTTGCAATTAAATATGGTATATGAAAAGGTTTGGTATATATCCGTGTTGGAGAAGAAAAAAAAATGCTATCTAGACTTCAATGAATTACATATTACACAATGCTGGCACTGAGTCAGTGTACCACACCCTGCCTAATGAAAACAATTAGTTGTCTTTTATTGTTAAGGAAATGTGACGCAAGCTTCAAGAAAGAAGCATCTTCACTGATTAAATGTTATCTAGTAATTCCTTGTTTAGTGATTCTTCTGCAGAAAGATATTGTTCAATGTTAGCTCTTTGTATATCAATAGTCATTGTGAACTTATATCTTGCTTTTAAACAATTTCCTTTGCAAGCTATTGTAATTTCCCCATAATATTAGACTCTGTCCTGCCTACAGTTTCCTTAGTTCTGTTTTCCTGTTTTTTTTTTCCAGTGCATAGAGCATTGGCGATGTATAAAGTAGAATCATTTATAACAGCTAGTTAGATTTTATAATTCAGTATTCATGTAGGTGCAGCACTCATTCCTGCAGGAATTACTGAATTTTTGTGGGTTCCTTCTTCTGGTGGGGCAATAAGTACACACAAGCTTAGTCCATATTATTTATTTTTACAGTTTATTAAACTGTAGAGACCGGAGGTAAGAGGGTTGTGGTTAACAGGAGGAGATATAGAGAGGTAAAGTTTTGTACACACATCAGATGACTCCACACACCATAGACTCCACACACCATAGACGAACATTCTGCCATGTGTACTGCAGTCCCTTGGTGTCATTTATCAATAACCTCTGTACACTTCCATGGAGCAGAGCTCAGCAGGGTGCTGATTATTCAACCTCTCCATTGAACAGAATGGTGCAGTGTGCACAGTGCTCGTTCTGCCACTGGAAAGGATCACAAAAGTGACAATTATCTGAAGACTATATGGGGCTTAAGATTCCTTGAAATTTTCATCACTGGAAACAACAACAAAAATGTGACAGTTGAAGTAAAGGTCACTGTACACAAAGCACCATTCTGTAGAGAAGGGAGAAGTGAGAATGAGCGAGTAGAACCCTGCTGTGCTCTTCTATATTGATTTGTACAGCTGTCGTTCTCTGTCAGTTATTTTTTTGATCCATCAGGATAGATTCATGAACGACATTGGGCGATAAATGTCAGATTCTTCTGACAGTGCCTGACCGGTCATATTGGGTGATAAAGATCTCACATGAATACAAGTTCACTCCAATTACCCTGCAATTTTTTTTCCCAGGGACTGTGCTAATCTTTGGTACACCTCCACAGATTTCCTGTCTCACCAACCATGGCAGGTCATTACTTACCCCAACTCCTGACTGCCCCATGGTAGAAGCACAATTGCAGAATCCTTTCCTTTACATCATCAGATGGGCCTTCTTGACCCTGTTCAAGCCCCCGGGTAAACCTCAGTCCTACGACTGACTATGCCCCAGGCCCAGGCTAGACTAGGCTACAAAGTCTTCTCTTGCTCACAAACTCATAACTTTCCCCCTCAGTCTGGAAATGTCCAGATATTTGTCTCTTGGTGAAGGCCTACCTTAATAGGCACCATTACCAACAATTGGCTAGAAGGACAGACATCCTTCCCCCTGATTCCAAACCTATATATGGAAAAACTTTCCTGGTATTAGGAAAAAGCAATCACTCAGTAAGATAGAAATATCTCCAGACATATAAAAATCTGACAGACAATACATTGGTCAGAGAATTTCTTGTATAAACTAGATTTGTAGAGCTTAGCAATAGGGTTCCTACACAAATATAAGAATTATGGAGGCTGAATTGTTCTTGTGAAAATGTCAGCTGACTGGCTAGCATGCTGATCCAATGGCTTTAACACTTACTAAGCCCTTACCCAGAACATGTTTGCAGAAGTTCTAATTCCATTCCAGTTTTCCTAGCAGCACTTTTGTCCTAGGTCAGTGACTAGGACAATAAGAATGCTGGTAATGACTGGGTCTATATCCTGAAAGATAGAAAGCAATTACATCATATACATGTGCAGTGAAGTGTGATAACTTTTAAAATAATGCAATATATAATTAACACACAAAAAAAATCTCTATCATAGTAATAATAGGGGTGAAATAAATTCGTCCAGTTAGACAGGTAGGTTGTAACAGTCATCTATAAGGATTGGTCATTGTTCTTCTTTGGATTTATGCTCTTTTAGTTGTTTCTGTCTTTTCATGTGATCTCAAACAGACTCAATGATATTGAGATCAGGCCTCAATGGGGGCCATACCAGCTCTCCAAGAACTTAATATTCTTTTTGCTAAAGAAAAAATGTTTGACTGGTTCTAGGGTTGGCATCATTGTACAGCTACACCAAATATCGATTTTAGTTTTATGTTTTTTATGTCAGTGCATTTTGTAGTTTGTTAATTGACATAAATAAAAATTTCTCATTGCATTATTGTTTAAAGCATCCTCATTTTTAATTTGTACCAACACAGTAATTGCCATACAAGCACAACCCGGACTGTATGAATAATAAATAATAAAAAGTGTAGGGATTCCAGTTGTGTAAAAACTTAATGGAAGGCAAATAATACATTTATTTAAAGGTAAATTTATTTCTTATAAATGCAAACTCCGCAAGATAAAAATTACTTTCCTTCTTGCAAAAATGAATCAGTATGTGGATTTTCCAAAAGGTTTCTATCCAGGCTGCTGTGCAGGCACCCAGATTCGTTATGACCTCTCGGCTTTACCACTTTTGGCTGAACAGCTTAGAGGTCATAGATTTCCAATACCTCCCTCTTAGCATGTAATCATACTCCTTTTTTTGTATAAGGAGTAGAGGACATCACAGGACAAAACAATATGATCCTTCCCTGTCCCATCCTTTGTTATCTCTTATCATTTGTTGACAGCTGCAAGTAACAAGGCTAAAAATGGCAACAAAAAAAAATGGAGAATTGGATGGGGATCGAAGAGCCTTATTACAAAGCAGGCAATTTCCCGGCAAGAAAAGTTGCCACAGAGAACTTCCTGTGTGGGAATGATGACATCACTTTTCTATGACTATATTGTGCCTCCTGGACCAGCCATAATTTAATGATCAATAATCACACTTCAGCAGTTCTCAATTCTGTGTGTCAAGGTGATAAAATGACAATAAAGAGACTCCTAATGAGAACTTAAAGTCTTGCAGTTCAAGACAATGTTTCAACTTTTTCAAGTTTAGAAAGTATAAAGCTTTGAACCTCCTAATTTTTGTCTCGTAATGTCAAATAAATCCTGCTATCGCACTAAAACCAAAACCTACATCATTTTTTTTCTAGACAAAATGTAGAAAAATGCATACTACATTTTCTGTCTGGAAAGAATTATCTTCTAACATTATATCAAAATCTGCAGCCCCTACATCCCTTCTATCACATACTATATATATGCAACAATAGTAAGGGCATGAGAGTTGCAGATTATATTGTAATGCTGACTTGTCTGGCCAGGGACATGGTATAGTTTACCATAAAATTTGCAGTGATAAAGATTCATACTCCATGTAGTATTGTTAGTGATATTTTCCATTTTAATTTAAATAGGATTTACAACCACCCATTTTACCATCCTAATAGTTTTGTGTGGTTGCAGTGGTTTAAAGTAGACGTGAATTTACAAAGTTATTATGTAATGTTATATTAAACAAAAATAAATATTAAATGACCCTCATCAGTGCCCCAAAGTGTTCCTTTTGGTAGATTCCTCTTAAAAGAACATTTTCTGGTGTGTGAGGGTACCTAGGCTTTGGGGTGTTCATTTTGCAATAAAATAAATTTACCTACCTGATTGGAATTTTTTTTATTACTCTCACCTTTCCAAAATCTGTCATTTTCACCTGGTCTTCTTCCAGGTGTCAGATCTTGGCCATCTTGATTGGCATGAGTGTGGGAGTTCATTCAGTTCAAGCAGCCCCAAGATCCCTGACATATTCCAGCATCCTACCTGGCATGCACAGCTCAGTGTACTAAGTGTAGGAAAAAAGATCACAAACAGACAGGTAAGTATGTTTTACTGAAGAAGGGGTATCACCTTGCAATAAAATCCTGTCTGCTCACATTTTTTAACTGTGGAACTATAGTTTTGTCCAAAGCTACATACACATACTAGACAAATGTCACCTAAAACAAATGTTCTTGACTATCCTATATGATAATTTATGTGGTGTACAGTAGTACCCTGATGTTGTTATGGGGGAGGATGCAGCAAGGTCCCCCCACTGTCTTCTCCATAGAACTGAACAGCACTGTGTGTACAGAACTCTTTCATTTTAGTGCCACTGGAAATGATCTTTCATTAAAGTTCCCAGTGATATTAGAACCAATGAGTACTGTACAGTTCTATGGCGAGGGGAAGGGGGGGGACAAGCAGGAGGCACCCCGCTGCATCCTCCACAATAGGAAATTACAACATCTGTTGTGTGCACAGGCCTTAAGACAGAAACTTGATGTGTGTACTGGCCCTAAGACAGGGACCGGGCCGATGGAAGAGTGGGTGGGGTTATGTCATCCTGACACCACTGAATGTGATGTCATGATGGCTTAACCCCGCCCACCCTCCTATCACAGATCTGAGCCTGCGATGGGAGAGTGGGCGGGTTGTGTGCAGTGACACTTTCCCATCACAGGCTCAGAACCGGGGGACGTGTTCTGCGGCTCTGGCCAGTGCGCCTCCCCCCCCCCGGGGTCCTTCTCCTGACCCTGCTCTGGGTGGCACCAGCCAGGGCCGGAGAAACATCCCTATTGGGTCACTAATGGCCCGCCGGCCGTAGTTTGCCCATGCCTACCCTAAGATATTGCTGCCTCTTACTTCTAGTTTTAGGAGATTTGACATGAAATTTGGAGATATCATTACTCCAATGATCACATCCTTCGCCATCTCTGAGATAAGAAAACAAAGCCCTGCATCTACCAACATGGCTGGCACAATTCAGAACAAGTACATTGAGGAATGGGGAAAGATCTGGCAGCTGCAGGGAATATTTGGACAATACTGGTCACTAGTCATTTACCCTCTGCTTAACTTGTTCTAGGCACTTCTAAGTTCCTTTTTAATGACCGCCATATATTTTTACTAATGGGCATCGTATTTACAGTTTTTGCTCCACGATAGTAAACAATATATTGTATTATTTATTCTTTTTTTTTTTAGTATGACATTCAAATCTTCTACCTAAATGATCAACAGATGGTTTCAGAAAACGTCCAAATGTTGTATTATTTAGTTACATCTCCAATTAAACCCTTCACCAACTCCACATACTGCTTTAGGCCCAACAGCCAGAGAAGCATTTCAGAAAGACGTTATAAACATTTCATAATCTCACAACACTTCTTGACTCATATGACCTTCAGTTATTTTACTACCACCACAAATTCAAATTACCTCCAGAAAATGTCATAATGTCTGCTGTAATGTCATTAAATTTAAGAAGCAACATGAGCATTTCTTTCATTTTATCTCAATGTGTTTTTATAACCTTTATCATAGTTTTATTGAAAGGCATTGAAAGGTGTTTCTGTTTATGTAGCTTTCATATTTATCATTAACAATGCATATGCAATGCCTAAGATTTTTAAGAAATTTGATTTTAAATACTTTTATGCACAAGGCCAAAACAACAGCCAAAGGAAGTCTCCCTCCAATCTATTACCCTTCTGGGCACTGCAAGTGCTTTGTGCTAGCTAAGTATTTTTAGAGGGGTGTCCAATTTTTTGGGCATACTTCTTTGAAGCCCAATATATATTTCTATGTGAAAGAGCATAAAAGCAAATGGTACCTAAAGTCTTGCAGTTCACTTTCTTTGCTAAGCATTAGAAAAGCCTGTCTACTGCCAGCAAGTCCTGATAAATCAATCTATGTTTTGTTTAAAGGGTCACATTTTGGGCTCAGTTTTATAAAACAAAACATATTTTACATTTAAACTATTGGAATTTCAAACTAATGTTTGATTTTTTTGCTTTATACTCTTTTACAGTTATATACAAACACTATAAATACAGAATGCACCCATGGCATAGAATTTATAGTACTGGGCTGTCCAACAGGCCGCCATTGTTCATATATGAATTTGAGGCTCACAAGGCATTCATCTGAGAATGAAAACACAAAAGAGCAATGGAACCCTCTTTTTTTTAAAGGGTAGATGATTCTGGATGTTTAGTTAGTTATGTAACCAGATTTCCACAAAAAGGGTTATTTAGAGGGCAAACACAATACAAAATTTTCCCTGCACACTTTCCACATAGCTAAGATGAAATACACTGTTCCAACAGACATACCTGCTCTGATGTATTCATTTCTTTACGTGTTGGACGGGATGGGAGTTGAGCTACATATACCCATTGGGTCTGGTTTATAAAAGCTCTCAAAGACTGGAATAGATGGACTATCATGAGAAAACCTGGGTGATCATGTAATGGATTTCCTAAAAATCATTTGCTATTGGATGGTAAATGCTTTCAATCCTGGACCAGATCCATCACCCGAGTTCTCCCATGATAGTCTATTGGTAAATGACTGTACATGTAGGGAAGCACTGCATGGTGCTCATCCTTTACTCCCTTTTATAGACAGAACAGTGCTGTGCGAAACCATCATCTGAAATCAGACATCTGTACCGGGCTTAAAGTACCACACTTCACACAAGGGGCTTGGCCAGTGTGTCTTTCACACACAGTTACGAATGTAAGCAACTAAAACCTCTGTTTTTAACACAAATTGTAGCAGTGTAACTTTTTTCCTGGTTAGTTTAAAAGTGTGCTGTGTTTGTTCTTCCGTGCCGAGACTGCAGGAGGCTGATACCATGCCAAATACAGGAACTTACACTAATTGCATTTAAAAAACAAATACATTTAATGACAAATTAATGAACAAAGTGCTACATAAATTTGTGTCTTTTATAACTACCTGGAGCTCAGCTTTTATTGTGGTCCGTAAAATACTGCAAAACCGTTACAGATACAGCATGATTTGTATTCTATCAAAGTACCAAATAAAAACTGAAGGATGCCTACAGTATCAGTGTGCACCGTAGGAAAATGTTGCTGTAAACATGTTGACATTTTTGAGAAGCTCACGCTGTGATTTAGTAAAGAAAAAAAAACCCTCTACTTTTTGTCGCTTCAATCACAGTAATTGTTTTTCCCTTATAAAACACATTATAGTTTCTGAGTACATTTTTGCAGGAACGATGTCATCTCGCTGCCTCCAGGAAGGGCCAGTTCCTTCTATTCTTACACTTTAGCTATTGTACTAACACAGCAGCTGTTCCCAAATATTGCTACACGAAAATGTTTTAAGTGTTTTTCTTTCTGTTGAATGGTACGCTCATTTTCTTAAGTTTTCAGGATTCTTTTTTAACTGTAGGAAGAAGTAAGCAAATACTTACCTCCAGTGTAGCAAGAGACATTTGTAAAAAGCCTTGATGGTGATGACATCTTCTTTCCAGTTTCTTTCTGAAACAATGGGCCTGATTCCAAGGCTGGAGAGAATACACTTTCATCAGTGAAGCTGGTTGATCCAGCAAACCTGGAATAAATTTATTTCAAAGACATTTGCTATTTGCTAAAAAAATGTTTTGAATCCTGGACTAGATCCATTCCAGGTTTGCTGGATCACCCAGCTTCACTGATAAAAATGTATCCTCTCCAGCCTTGGGAATAAATCAGACCCTTGTCTTTGGCTATCTTAATTGGCCACCAACTGGCAGATGCTTGACTGTGGCAGGTCAGAGCCCTTTGCATGCAACACCTCCTTTTATTTCTAAACCCAATAATGATATCTGCGGGTATGATGCAAATGGCCATTTCTTACAAAATATTTAATAAAACATTCTAACACATTGTCATCACAATAACATTTTAACATTACAGCATTACCACTTTACAATATCCTACCGTTACTTCAGTCAGGTTGCAGGTCCTCGAAGGCATTACCTCTTTCACCCAATCAACCAGAGATCTGCACTTCTCATTGATATACCTGGCTCCCAGGCACAAATCCACCACCTTGGGAACAATATCAATTATGCATACTATCCCTACACCAATTGCCACCTATTTGCTGACAAAGTACATCATTTAGGAGAACCCATACCATGGATGGCTCCCCAAACCACTCCATCACCTTTTCTATGCACTGCCCTCAAAGACTTTAACCTGCCAATCCTCTTTCAACCAGATAAACTGCTTTGAGATCCCAACTCTTATAACAAGGAGGGAGGGTGGAAATCTTCTTCCCTGTGGTGTAGACCTTCAACCTCACTTTTCTATATAACTTATTTCCCACTCACTATTTTCCTTTACCAACCTATCCCTGCCTTGATCTCCCACACCCCGCAATTAACCCTATCCCACTCTGCACAACCTTCTCACCCAGTCATGCTGGCCCTAGGCCACCTCTTTTTGCAGTCTCCTGGCCTTTCTTGACTTGCACACTGAACTACACTCTGAGTAATGACCACAGGTGAGGCAAGTAAGGGGCAGTAAGCCTGGGGAGGGAAAGGGTAGATGATTCTGGATGTCTGGTTAGTTATGTAACCAAGGGAAATCTGTAGGTAGCTTTAAACAAAAACCACGCTTCTGTTTTACAATATGCAACGGAAATATGCAGGACGCAGCAATATATAAAGTTGTGAATAAAAACATACCAAATAACATAACATAAGAACAAAGGTAGGTACATACCAAAGCAGTAGGTGAAGAATAAGACAAAGCTCTTCTTATGTATCCTACTAAGGGCAAAATGAAGTGGTACATGGATGCATACACTTTATCTGTGCTGTTTTTCCCATTCCCAAAGTAGCAGGCACAACTTGAGTAAGTGGCAGTCAGATTACTTTATATGATGAGCCCCGAATGCAGTCCCTGAGATCAGCAATGGCTGTCCATTTAATTAATGAATGCAATGCTACAGAAAGCTGTAAATGCCTGCTGACATGTTATAGAGGATAGTACGAGACTGCATACATACTACAGAAAATGGTTTAGAGACTGCGGACATAACACAATAGAAAGTCAGAGACTGCAGATATACTATAGGAGATGGTCAGAGACTGCAGATATACTATAGGAGATGGTCAGAGACTGCAGATATACTATAGGAGATGGTCAGAGACTGCAGATATACTATGGGAGATGGTCAGAGACTGCAGATATAGTACAGGTGATGGTCAGAGACTGCAGATATAGTACAGGTGATGGTCAGAGACTGCAGATATACTATAGGAGATGGTCAGAGACTGCAGGCATACTACAGGTTATGGCAAGAGATTGCAGACATAATACAAGGGAAAATAAGAGACTGCAGACATACATAATGGCTGGAGTGTGATAGAATGTTTATTATTATTTCCAGGAAGTGAATGCCATTCAGATATAAATATGCAGGTAAAGTATTTTCAGAAGACACCAAAACAGAATATCCCATAGCTATTTCCATAAACTAGTACAAGAGCAGTCTATAGATTAGGCACTGAAGGTGATATCAAAGCAGCCAACATGAGATCACCATATTGAAACCACAATTACCATATCTCTGTGTTCTCTAATGGATTCAATGGTTGATGTCACCTCCTCCGTTCTCAAAGAAACAATTGTTCAGACTTTCTAAATAATATTAATGGAAGTCAATCACAAGAAATTATCAGCAAGAAGATTTTTGCTGTATCTGTGAATAGATATTAACATAACAATTTCATGAAATGCTGAAATTTGTATTATTTTAGTACCTCCTATGAGCCACCAACAAAAGTCAGCTTATATCAATATTATTTGATCACATAGCTAACAAATGTCATATCACTATGTCACAAGTAATGAATAGGGGTTTATTTCTCATGACCCAACTGTGCTGGAAGTCTATATAAATTGTAGAGAAGAGATAATCCATAATGCATTTTTTTAAATTCTGGTGCACTCTACTAATAAATAAAAAATCTTAAATCTCAAATATGCATGGCGTTACTTGTAAAACCTCCCATGTTTTTTATACTTCTTAAAATAACAACCAAAATAGAAGACTTTTCTATTTTTATAAGTAGCATTGCCAAGTTCTCAGAAAGTGCCAGTGTGTAATGTTCAGATAGCAGAAAGCAATGATCAGATTAAAGCAGCACATTGCCTACTGGTCCTAAATTTTAAAAACCCATTTTTTGCAAATGTTACATCTCAGACAAAGCAACAGGGGAACTATCCTGTCCTTTATATACAAAATAACCAAACTGCACAGCATTTAAAGATAAGAAGCTCTTAACAAAGAAAACAATTGCAAGCCAGGACTGTTCAGGAAATTCTGTTCCTTGACGAAGAATAGGACTTACGACAACACAGGATGCATGCGGACTGTCTCTTAGAATAAAAAGGATATACATTACCAAAGTCATAACCCTTATACACCCACTTCTTAAGTGCCTTTGGATGAGGTTCTTAAGTCCTGTCTTCAGCAAGAGAGTCTATGCCAGAAAGAGAACAAGAGGGGAGCAGAGAAGAATGTGGATCCTAATTGCAGGACTTCTGTTTTTCACCTCCTATTTACCGGTTACCAATGGAGTGTATGATGGAAAGGAAGAAGCAGCTTTTTGTTCAAGTAACGCATGCTACACTGTTCACCTTGGCAAGGCAAAGTTTTCTGATGCACAGAAGAACTGCACCAAAAAAGGAGGTTACCTGGTGACAATAAAGAGTGAGAAAGAAGCTGAGACTGTACGCAACTTGCTTTTAGAACTCACCAAAAACTCTCCACTTAGTCAACCTTTAAATCTCTGGATTGGACTTAAATTAAAGCAATGTGTTATTAAACACGATTTGCTCAAAGGCTTCTACTGGACCACAGATGATGAGAAAACAGCAAAAAGCCAATATTCCAACTGGATGAGTGAACCAAAGTCAACATGCACCAAAGAAAAGTGTGTGAGTATGATGTTACACATGGACCCACTATATAACCTCAAGTGGGTGGATAGCCTGTGTTCAGCTCTGTTTGATGGCTATATCTGCAAGTTTGATTTCCAGGGAATGTGCCAGCCTTTAGTATTAGCTGGCCCCGGACTAGTTGATTATGAAACCCCATTTAGTTTCAAAAGTTCCTCTTTGAATCTATTGCCATATGGTTCATTTGGTTATGTGACTTGTGCTGACCAACAGGATGGTAAAGTTTATCATTTATTATGCAAAGATGTGAAAGAGAGTGGAACTAATGTGTACCAGTGGTTTGAACCTCGTTCAAATCGAAATCCTGGAGCTTTGTGTGTTTCTGAGGAGCTTGGCTGTAACTATAATAATGGAGGATGTAAACATAAATGTACTGAGAAGTCACAGAAAGGATCTATCTCATGTGAATGCAACGATGGTTATGTGCTTGCACCAGACATGGTGTCTTGTGTTTTACCTGATCACTGTCAATCCCACCAATGTGAGCACGATTGTATAAACCATCTACATGGCCATGAATGCACATGCTTACCTGGCTTTGTGCTAGCTGAAAATAAAAGAAACTGTTTAGATATTGATGAATGCTTGGCAAGGCCCTGCAACCACACATGCATCAATACCATGGGCAGCTACCAGTGTCATTGTCCCGAAGGTTTTGTTTGGCATGGTACAGAATGCTTGGATATAGATGAGTGCACTCAGTCAACTTGCTCTCATGGTTGCCTCAACACCTACGGATCTTACTATTGCTCCTGTAACACTGGCTATGTCCTAGATACCGATAAGAAATCATGTTTGGATATAGATGAGTGTATCAATTCCCCATGTGCCTACTCCTGTGAAAATATTCCTGGGAGCTACGTTTGTTCCTGCCCAAAAGGTTTTAAATTATCATCAGATTGGATCTCCTGCATTCCGGAACTACCAAATGAAAACATAGCGTCCTCTGGCCATGGAGACAAAGATTCTGAACCAATAAATAGAGAAACTACTAGCAACAGCCAAAGAGACATGACAAACCAACCCACCCCAAGCTCAGTGTTTCAGGCTGAATTTACAGAGAAAGAAGATAAAAGACAGGTGACATCGTCCACCCCAACTTCCAGGAGAACAGATAGCTCTTCTAGCAATACAGATCAGGTCAAAAGTGACCATCAGGATGGGTATAGCGTAGTTTTACTAGTCAGTATCTTATCTGCCTGTGGGGTTGTTCTGGTACTTCTCATTGTTGCTGGAGGGGTCCTGTGCTACCGGAAACGAAACGCAAAGAATAAAGAGACTGAGAAGCAAACCAGTGCAACAGATAAATATTGTTGGGTTCCAGAATCTGAGAATAAAGCAATCAATGACTTCAGGTGATCTGGTACTCCATGCACACAGATATAATCCTATTTTGAATTCCCAGCACCAATCATTTTTAATGGTTTCAAGACTACTATTACAAATCTATATCAAGCTTGGACATTAGTAAGTCAAACTGTGTTCTTTCATTTCTAAACCTGCTTGTTTTTTTTAAATTTTTTATACTGTAAGCTGCATGAATTGAGCTGTAGGCCAAATTCAATAACCTATAATGATATACATGTGTGCAAAATAAAAAGTGACTTATATGATGCAGTTTGTCATTGGGGTCTATTTATAAATCAGTATATCTAAAATTTGTCCAGCATTCAATATCAGTCATTTGGGTCCATGTGTTTCCAATGACTGATTGATTCTCAACCAGGGAATATTTGGCAATATCAGATTCAATGCTTTATTAATAGACCTCATAATGTTTTGCGCTGTTAAATATTGATTCTGCCAATAGATCAGTTATTTTGCTTTTTCATTTAATTGACTCCATTTGAAATGCTGTGTTAATGTTTTTTAGACTTCATTAAATATGTAAAACTGCCCATAGATCCCCTTTACAGTTTATTATTTAGGTATGGCTGTTATGTCCTAATATAGTAAGCCTTTTTGGCCGTCCCTGGGGTGTTTCTGCTTCTATTTAGTGTTTTAAAATCTTACCTTAAAGAAACACTCTCAGTTGTCTAATATGGCCCAAGTCACCCACCAACCCATCAATACTCACCTTGCTAGATATCTCCTACTACTCTTTTGGCTTCTGATGAAAATACCTGGAGTTTTTGGGTATAGGGGACATGTGACAATCTCTTATGTGGCATTTCTTTGGTCTGGCACCCAATCAGTAGGCCCCAGCACTGTCACATGACAGAGGGAGTAACACCAGCACTCCCCCTAGTGTCTGACACCAGCCAACATTGGGGATTTTGGTTCTGGTTGCTACCTAAGGGGTAGCTGCATGGCAGCGTTGGCAGGATCAGTAGTTCCAGGGACTCATACAAACACCCAAAAAGAAAGATGGAAACATCAAACCAGACTAGACTCATATCAGAAGTAAGCAGCAGCCTGAGGCTCACACACTAGATAATTATAGTGATTGGCAGAGGTAAAAATCTAGCAGTGAACAGCATTCCCCTTACGTTTAGCCATCAGCAGTGTAGTTCACTAAACAACTGACTGGGGATGACTGCTGTCATTTCTTATGGCGGAGAACGCAGTGGGGTGCCTCCCGCTCATCCTCCCTTCTCTATAAAACTGAATAGCACTTTGTGTACAGTGCTCGTTCATTCTATTATCACTGGTAACAATCATGGAAGATCATTTCCACTGACAAAAATCTAATATTTGCACATAGCTTAACTGTATTTAAAACAAGCACAATCTTCGAACTGAGCCAATTATAAAGAAATAGCCAGTGCATTATACTACTTGCTTTCATTTATCCATCAATGTTTCCTGAACTCTTTGAGCATTTATGTGGTGTGGGACTGTTTGCAAGGCTGTTGCTTTGTGCAGAAATCATGGGGCATCCAGGGAGTACTTGAGCATTTGCAGGGTCTGTTGTGTATGGAGTTAAAGCTGAATTCGAGGCAAAAAGCTAAATACAAGTATAGAAGACATATATGTGAACTGCTCAATGATTTGTTTTTCTGTTCATCCAGCCCTAAAATGTATATAGATCTGGCATACCGCACAGCCTTATATGGCAGGGAAAAAGACCTGATTTTTCTCTACTTCAGTTCAGTAACATTTACAGGTCTTCTCCCGCCCCCAGACTATGATTGGACAGTGAAAAAAGAAACAGTAAACTCCTGAGCTTACCTCTCTTTTATTCCCCCCTCTCAGCATTCTCCTTGCACAGTTGGCTGCTTGGACTTCTTGTTTTATCCCTCCATCCGAGCTCTGCTGTATTTGGTCTGCAAGAGGTCAATATCAGGTTATGACACTGGCATCTGGGAATTTAAGAATTAATTAATGAGTAAAGAACTGCATTTTTTTGTCTCTTATAAATCTTCCTGGTGTTATACTTTAAAACCATATGTTGTATTCTTTTGAATAGACTAGGTAGGGATTCATCTTGATCTTGGTATCTGTGTGTCCCTTTTTGGAGATTTCCTGGATATCCATTACATTTCCTCTTCGATGGGTCTCTCAAGTCAGCAAGTAAGAGGAAGTATCTACAATGGAGACACACACATCTAATAAAACATATTAGTAAGAAAGGTTTGGCATTTATGTTTGTCTCAGTCCCTAGGAGGGAGAGCTTCTCTTACTTCCTGTCCAGTTAAAAGATGTTAGAAACAGTACAGAAAGAGAAATCTCCTCTTTGGGGACACAGAATGTATTTGAAATCTGCCAACGCATACAAAACCTGGCAGAAGATCTAAAATATGCCTGGAGTCAGCATTGAGCCATGAGACCCAGAATGCTTTACCCATCAGTAATATCACTGCAGTGAAATGATAAGACACTCTCAGGAACATTTCATGAATTTGTTATTTTCTGTATATAGTTAAAAAGAATATCTTTACTCTGCAAAAATGGTGCATTAAATGTAATATGTGTATATAAGTCTTCATTCTTGAGCTATATTACAATAATGCTTAATATATTCAACTTTGTATAAGCTATTCATTGCTTTAAAGAATCACAAATACAAAATACTTGGGCACTTTTGAGAACTGAGTTGCATATGATTCTATATACACACACAAAAGTGTGAAGATGAAGTTGCCCATAAAAAAAAAAATATTTAAAAGTTTTAGAATTAAATCACATGGCTCAGTCTGTCACCTCCCCCCTTCTTACATGCTAACGTATTTTGTTTTTTGTTTTTTTAGTTATGATGGGTCATTTGCTCTTAAATCTTTTGTGCATGGTTGTGGGCTACCAGTAGATGGCACTGTGTCCTTATGTAAAGTGTGTAACAAACTCATGTCCCTTGTTTCTGACAGCAAACTTTTGTTACATGCTCTACATGAGGACACAGCACCATCTACTGATTTGACCTGAACCAAAACTGCAATCTTTTTTTCTCATGGCATTTTGAGGGAACAAAATTTGCCAAAGTGAGTTATTCCTTCATATTGACATGTGAATGCTGTATTGTGTATTTAGTAAGTGTGTAATTAGTAAGCGTGTAATTGTGTACCCAAACCATGTGCCAATAGTAATTGCTTTTTGCACTGTTTTATCGGATATATTTAATATGTTTAGGTGAATATACTATTAGATTTTATTTGAGCAATAAAATGTAAAAAAAATGCTTTTTTTAAAAAGTTAAATTGGCAGGGTAAATTCATGCAGCAAAGGACAAATAAACGTATTGATGACTCAGTTCTGGCTGTTTTCCTTTCTTAAAACTTTCTTCATACCAAACATGCTTCCCCTACTCTAAAGCCCCCCTGGATCTTGGAAAGAAAAACAATATACATGTTTTGTAGCATTTGGCAGGGCTGCTGTTTCTCCTTCTGAAAAGAGCTGAACTCATGTAATGATGATGCTCAGTCCAGGAGTTATGTAGGCCCAGGCTGTGATGATGTGCATGAGAGAATGATGAAGTGATTTGGATTACTCTGGTTGTCATTCCCTTAAAAGATTGGCAGAGACAGCAGAACAGTACAGACATTCTGTGGGCACAGTGCTGGATTCTAGGTGAGTATTGCAGCAAAAATGTATTCCCATTCTTTAACTTAGTCATATCACTAAATGTATCCTGTTTTACCTAATAAAATAAAATATTCTGTTGTTTTAATTTTGCAGAATCTACGTCATGGGCATCCTACATGAGGCAGAGTACTCTGATGTTTTCAGGAAGCTATATATAGTACTCTACCAACCCCTCCCACCTGCCTTAATTTCCATCACAAAACACAAAGACCTTGGGCCTGATTTATTAAACTCCCCAACACTGGAAATATTAGACTATTATAGATGAACCTAGGAGATCCAGCAAACCTGGAATAGATTTTCTAAAATCATGTGCTATTATTTGGCAAATGTTTCCTATCCTGAACTTGAGTTTGCTGGATCACCCAGGTTCACCTTTCATCTTTACATAGACCAATCATCATATTTTTTCATTCTGCTTACTTTTACCTGTCTCCGGCCATATTTGTCTAGAAATAGTTATCCATAAGGACAGCAAGCAGAAAAAAGGAAACAGATGTCTATTAGATATTATTATTAATAACAACAGGATTCATATAGTGCCAACATATTATGCAGCGCTGTACATTAAATATGGGTTGCAAATGACCGACAGATGACACAGGAGGAGGAGGACCCTGCCCCGAAGAGCTTACAATCGAGGAGGTGGATGAATGTGTTTAATGTGTTTCCGGCGATATGCATGGGATCTTTATATTCTGTGTGAGTCCAAAGGAGGAGGTAATGGAGAGCAGTTTGGATGAGGAAGGATGGTTGGGCTCATCCACTGCAACATTAAAGCCACCGAAGAAGGTGGGCAGGTCATCGGAAAGAATATGTGGAAGCCTAGATTGGAAGTTATCTAAAAATTCTGAAACTGGGCTGAGGGGCAGTAGACAACAGCAACAATCAGGGGTAGGGGGCAGAAATGACGGATGAAGTGGACTTCAAAAGAGGTGAAAATGAGAGGGGGTGGGGTAGGAAGGACTTTGTATGTACAGTTAGGGGAGAGGATGAGACCCACACCACCCCCTACTCTGTTGCCTGGTCTAGGGGTATGTGTGAAGTGTAGGCCTCCATAGGAGAGAGTAGCAGCAGAGGCAGAGTCAGAGGAGGAAAGCCAAGTTTCAGTGAAAGCCAGGAAGATTAGAGATTTGGAGAAGAAAAGGTTGTGGATAGAGGTTGATTATACCAGAATGTCTTTAAAAATTATATTTCTTCACCAAAAAAATCATAATTTTATTTTAAAAAGTTGTACCTAGGTTGTCCTCCCACAAAAATATTTGCCACCAAGTGCATGCACTGTATTGCTACAGCAGCCGCCAGTCTCCTCCATGATGAGCCAATCATAAATATGGAGATGTAGGATTATATGGATTCTGGTAGGGAGCCTTGAAACCTCTAATCAAAGTGTTACTATTTTTCTTATGAATGTGTCTTCTACTACTGCAGTTCCCTCACAAGGTTCATGATCAAAGGAAAACAAAGTGTTCCTTCCTTCAACAGGAAAAGGTTTTGGCAGACAAGAAAACAATGCTTAGGTGGAGACAGGCTGCATTCTTTTAGTACTACTTTACTTGTGAAAGAATCAGAAAAAAAAACTTTTCTGGTATTGTTAATGAAATGTAAAATTATTACCAATATAACTGCTAAATATTTCTTTTCAGTGATCTCCCTGGAATTCCATTGTTCACATAGCTCCCATCTACCTATGTAAAATCAAACTGAAATCTATGAATTGTTTTTTTTTTTGGTATGCAGGGAGTACAATACAAAGTGAAGACTTGATTCAGGACAAGTTCTGGACTCATCTCTGCTCTCATCTTCTGGTATATCCACAATCTCTTCTTATAAAACTCAAAAAACAACTTCTACAGAACCAGTGTCTGCAGATTTGGCAGTAGGCTGCATAGAGTGGCACTGAAGCATTCTCCTTGAAGTTCTAAAGGGTACGCAAAATTTCAGTGAAATTTTGGGAAACCATTGAAAATCCAGGAAATCACTATAGGAGGATTACCGCGGCTGCATTTATAAATGCAGCCACGGTAATCCCCCTCTTCAAAAGCAGACAGCTAGAGTCTCACTGGGTTTCTGGATAGCAAAACTCTATCCAAGAACACATACAACTAGTAAAGGGCTGCAAGAGCAATCAGGGGAGCGAAGCTTACAGCTCTGCTCCCCTGATTGGTCTTCCAGGTCCCAAAAATTCGGTCTCGCCGGCCGAATTTACAAAGGCCGTTTTCGCCTTAATGTTTGGTAAGCGAGAACAGTCCAACTTGCTGCAAGACAAAATTTAATAAATTTGCTTGCTCGTCCCTACTCTCTGCCTCTTTATTCATTATCTATGGGACTGCCATGGGTAAAAGTTACATGTGGCATCTCCCCCAAGGCAGCAGTTCACTGGCATGAGGAAGCAGTAACCGCACCAGAGACTCACTATTATTCTGAATATAGCTTAAATGCACATCATCAGTTGGGTTGTATATAGGTGAAAACCTTAAAATAGTAGTCTTTATTTTGTTAAATCATCTGCACCATTTATAGGATACAGGTTGCAGTAGTATACATTTGCAACATAGTGATTTTTTTTACTAAACAATTATAGACCTAGGAAGGGAATTGGCACTTAGGCTAAGTTCAGACTAGTGGTCATTGCAAGCAATTTTACTTCTCAGAACCAATTTCAAGAAATGGGTAATTGTGGACCTAATGGGTCCATTTTTTATTTTAGAGGTAGTAAGAGACGGGAATGTTGATGCACATGTTTTGTTTTTGTCAAAGTTGAATTGAGATTGTAATTACCAAACTAAATGAAAATTCCTTTGTAAGGCAATACATTCAAATGGACAAACTCATTTAGTAAATTGTAAGGGCTTAATGGAATAATCTTTAGGTATTATATATAGAAATCTATATAGAGAAATTTAGAAAGACTGAAAATTATTTTAAAAATCTTTTAAAGTGTTACACTCTTGATGAGATACTAGTAATAGAATTATTATATACTTTAATAAACACAAATATTATTGTTAATTATTCCCCCAATACTAAATTTCTATCATTTGTATAAATAATAAATAACGAAGGGGCCTAATCCAAATTTGGCTGAAGAAATGACACATTTGTTAGTAATACTGCTTTCACTAATCTTTATTCATTTTTTCTTAGAATTTCAAATTTTTTTGAATTGCAAATCGAATAGGGAGGGAAGCCGGCAGTTTTGGCAGAACACTAAAACCTTTACCATTTAAAAAAATCTGCCTAAGAATTCTCTAGGCATTTTGAGTGTTCTCAAGAAATAAACAAGAAGCTGGGCAAGATTTTCATGTTGGCCCAAGTTTTACATGAAAACATCCTGTGTACAGTTATTAGCTGGAAGACAATTGTGCTGGAATATCTATCTATCTATCTATCTATCTATCTATCTATCTATCTAT